>NW_027395278.1:5786000-6095333 GCF_027580225.2 Misgurnus anguillicaudatus
GTAGTGGTTTTCTGTGGCGGGGAAGAAACATAACCCATCAAAATCGAATAATTTATGCGAGAGGCACTCGGGCAAAGGAAAAATGCCGGCTGTTGCTGTTCACGCACAACAGCATCAAGCTTCTGTCATGCTAACACATTGACCCCAGGGGATCTTATGAAAAACTTTCCATTATTTTACTCGAAGTCAACGAAAATCGAGCAGGACCAAAACATTTTACAGCTGATCGCTGTTAAAAAAGTTCAGTGACAAAATCCCAAGGATAACCCCAGCAGTGACAGTGTTCTTAATATGACAAATTAAGTGTTTTGATTAATGCATTGATGTTTATTTTTTAAATTGGTGTATACCACTAGTCAACTAAATGAATATAACATGGCAAAGATGAATGCACATTTATATATTGTTTAATAGATTTATAGCATTTTGAAAAAAAAATCAGTTTTTATAATAAATCTTTGAAAATCAAATTATGGATTTGAATTTTTTATGTTACTGTAACCTAAAGATGCTATGTGAAAGTTTGTAACAGAAAATAGTGGTTTTCATCTTGTCACTTTCTTGGTATAGATAACACGTTTTTTACCGTTTACCGTTTTTAATCATTTTAGATGTTTAAAGACTATTTAGTGCATTGGGATTGCTAGACGAGGGCTTAATGCACTTATTTTTAAGAAAATCTCTAAAAGAAAGACATTAATACTTAATTTTGTCTCTGGCTCAAAATTGGAACAGGCGCATTCCGATATTTTGCCAGCGCGGGTCACATATGTCCATCATCTTTTAGACGAGCCCATTAGTTATTTTAGTAAATGGCCTTGCTCTTCCAAGCGTTATAATGGTAGAAAACAGGGATCAGGGAATGTCTGACTTTAAACCCCAAAAAAGTGCATGCATACTTTATAAACTGTAATAACTAGTGTTCGGTAATGGCACAATCTTGGCAATTCACGCAAGAAGTTGCGTAGTGAGCGTTCTTTGCCATGGATACGTTGCACAGTGACTCTCGTTACTGGAAGCTAGTTATTATAGTTTATAAAGTTAAAATATGGATATTTTTCGTACAATATTGCATCGATTACCCGCAAAATACCCTTTTTAACCCCTTATTATTTATGTGAAGGATGGATGCACTTTTTGCACAACTGTTATTTATTACTATGATACTTAAGTATACACCATATCATTAGATTATAATTTATTTATAGGGACAATAAGTTTTGCAATAATGCTATATTCTATTATGTATTCCATATATTTAAAAATGTCAGTTTTTCTGTGGTGGTTATATTTATTTATTTTTTTCGCCTTTTTTGTAAAGCTACTTTGAAGGAATGAAACATTGTAAAAAACATTGACTTGACTGTTATTTGGACAATTCCAGTTATTTAGTAATCCTGAAGATATCGATTTGCCTGTTCAGATGCACTGTAAAACCCGACAAGTTCAGAGTACTCAAAAATTTTGTTGAAACTGATTACATAAATTTTTTTAAGTAAACCAACATCAAAAATTTTAAGTAAATATAACTTAAAAAATTTCAGTTAACCCAAATGTAAAAGTTTATGCTTCGTTTTATTAAATCTTTAAGTACAATATACATAAAACTACTGTTTATTATAAGGACTGTTTTACCATATATATTTTTTGTATACCGTACTTAAAACCTCTTTTTACCAATAAATTTTGTTCACAAGTCACAGAAACAGATCATGTGACTCATGAAAATTTAAGACAAGTGAAGTGAAAGTATATTGAGACTGAACTCAGTGCAGACTTTCACACAGTCATAGTTTATATGATAAAGCAACATATATCCGACCTACATCCTAACTTAAGCACAGGCACTACACTTCTGAACAATGGTAACCACAAAACTAAAAAATAGCAAACTCTTCTAAATCTCCAACAGAAATAAATGTTTAACACTACTGAGTCTCTCTCTTTACTAAAAAACACATAAAATAGCACTTAATTTCAAAAAATGCTCTCGTATTGCAGGCTCATGCAAAGCATGCTGGGAACTGGAACCTCCTCAACCAATCGTGTTGATTTAACTTTAAACTGAAGTAAATTTGCAGTGCCAGACTCTTTCTTAGCTTACCTGGCAATTTGAACTCATCACAACTACCAAAAGTTTGTAATTATTTGCAGTGTTTAGTACAGTGAGGCAGTGGTATTGAAATTACTCCGTTTGGAAGTAATAAATACATTTTTTGAGTTCTTTGACTCATTTTATTTGAGTTTGTGGAACTTAAAATGGCGAACTTGTTGAAAACACATAAAATTTTTAAGTCCAATAAACTTTTTCACAGTTTTGAGTTCAGTTCACTCATTTTAAATGAGCACATTATACTGTTTGGGTTTACAGTGTGTGTTTGACCAGGATTGGCACTAAACTTTGCAAAATGGTGGTCCTCCAGAAGCCGATTCAGTATTTGGTCTAAATGGAAATCTTTTTGCTGTGAAACATTCATTGAGTTTTCTTCTGTCGACATAATTGTGTGTATCACATATTGAGTACAAAGAAAATCTTACCTTGGTGACATGCTCGAGGAACTCTGGGCTAGAGAGGCATTCAGGTAGAACACCACAGTTTGTGCTGTAGCTAAAAAGATCAAGCAGTGCTGGGTCCAATTCAAAAAGCCTATCAAAGAAATTTTGCACGTCAATCAAAACATTTTGCACGCTACACATTTAACTGACATGGGCATCTTCAACAACTATTGCTTTTTACGTTTCAGCAGATATTATGTGTCACTGTTTAATCACTTTAACTCTTTTCAAAAAATGTAATTGATGTCCTTTAGGCTGAAATTGAAGACGAGCTAAGGAGCATCTTTTCACTGAGAAGGCAATTCAGATGAAAATGATCTTGCAGCTCCTGTCGCCAAGCAACAAGTCAAGCCTCTTACTGAGCTGTGGTTAGAGGAACAGACAGCGGGAGACTGAAGGAAGATTTATGATGGATTTGAAATAAATGCTATAGCCAGCGTGCTAATTGTGTGTTCCTGTAGCTCAGCAGTACCGGAAACGCCAAGGTCATAGGATCGTTTACAAGCCGGAAAACCTTATCAAATGCCATCAAAGCACAATAATGAATTTCATCTGGTAAATCTTTGAACTATAGCAGACAGCTATGCTCCGGTCCTGACAATTATCTGTTTTATTTACGTTACATATTTTTATTGAATTATTTATATGCAATTCTGTTTTTTTACTTTTTAAATAGACATGTAGATTAATTTGCAGTATGATGAATACATTACCTAGTAAACAGTACAATTCCGTGTGGCACCTTGTTCTTTCCCAGGCTCTCCCAACTGTCCCGGATCAGCTCCTTCTCTTTCTCCGAGAGTTTCTCCATTGTGACCCTCAGGAATGCTACAATCTCCTGTCAACTTTTAGTGATGTGGCATCAAAATGTATGTCCGTCAGTTCAAAGCAGAACCTCCTGAATTCCCATTTCCAGCCTTCCACTGAGAGTTTTGGTCTTCACGTCCGACCCACCTGTGAAGTGACAATATATACAGAGACAATTCACCAAGGACAAACAAGAAACAGGACTACAGTTAAAAAAAGAAAAACATTTTACAAATCAGTACACATCAACAGATGTGTTTTTCAGCCTTTTTGCATTGTGCTGACACTCGGCTTTCCCAAGGTGCACCCAATACCAAGAATATAAATCCTAACTTAACCTTGACTTATTATAATAATCGGTCTAAAGCGCCGACGACATACCGTTCTTTCAATGTTCTAGAGATGACCTTCTTCTCTCAGTTGCTTCGTCTCTCTGGCATTAGGATTTGTGTTTGTTCACTGCGAATATGTATATGTCAAGCCTGCTATCCTTGTGTTTGCTCTCTCTCTCTCTCTCTCTCTCTCTCTCTCTCTCTCTCCTTCTTTGCTCCCCCCCGCACTCTCACATGCATAAAACATTCACTCTGTCACTCATTTTCTCTGTATCTCTCCCTCTATCTTCTCCCTCTCCCCTCTCTGTTCCATGTAACCTCTTACAGTAAATGCTGCTTGATGTGTTTACAAAATTATGACACTGAAGTATCTTTACAGCATTTGGAAATTGCAGGATAGTCATTGTATGTTGTCTTTATTCAATCACACTATAATAGTCCTAAAGCAATTTATCCCTGAGATATGTTTATGATATTGTGCTTATGGACAGTAAATAAAGACTGAAAGGAACAGTCTCAGTTCTCCTAGTATTAGCACATGTTATGATCCATAGCTCCTCCTACAGGTGAGAGTCTGGTCTTCAACAAAATAATACCTATGGACCTTGGATTTGCATTATTAAGCAAAAAACACATTTAGGAAACAGTATAAGTATAAAGTGTTGAAGAAGAGTCCATGAGGAAAAAAATGCATTTTATTATAACGAACTTTACATTTATGTTTTGTTGATTTTTAGAAAAAATACTGTTTTTTAAAGAATCAAAACTAAAGTTCGATTGACAAATATAAACTTAGTGGATATTAAAATTACTAATAATTGGTATAGTAATTGACAACAAACTTTTTTATGGAAGATGAAAACATTTAATGTATGCCCCAAGATGATGACTTTATTTTATAAGTCCTTTATGGAAATAGGGTTTTATTTTGGGATTGATGTTTGGTTTGGTAATCTTACATTGTCAAATAGGAATAGGTTGAATAGTCTTGTCAAGTGGCAGAAAAAGTCATAGGTGTGAGTCAAATTCAATCTATTGACATTTATCATACGCAGGTTTTAAATAAGGCACAGTCTATTTAAATTAATTTGGATCATATATAAAGAGTTTCAGCTGTTGCCTTCAGGACGTCGATTTAGAGTTCTTGGTGGAAGAACAAAACATTTTAAAGTTTTTATTTTTTTAGTAGCTATTGGTTTAATGTCTTCTTAGGACTGGTGAACTTCAGAAATTATGATCTGTGTAAAGTGTTTTCATTTTTTTGTTTTATGTATTATTTGTATGTGTATGACCTATTGCTGCAAAACCAGTCGCCAATAAAGGCAAACAAACAACAAAAACGCTTCCAGAGGAACTTGTTATTCACACTAAAAAATTGTGCAAAATAGCACTAAAAGTGGTTTTATTGGCTTGTAATCATATCGGGGAACCACATTTAGTACTCTATTGCACCTATGAAAGCATACTGTATACCCACCAATATAGCAGCGCTTATCTAAAGCGTACCATACAGTATATAACCCTTAAAGTGGTTCTCCTACACTGTCAAAAATAAAGGGTACAAAGCTGGGGCAGTACCCTTTAAAAAGGTCCTAATTATATTAATAACTAATATGTTCTTTGAACTGCCAATATACCTTTGAAGTACTAATATGCACTTTTCGGGTACAAAGGTGTACCTTTTTAAAAGGGTATACTGTCCCAGTGACAACTTCTGTACCTTTATTTCTGAGAGTGTATGATTATGATCAGTGTTGGTAATTTGTTACTGTAATTTCATTATTTTTTGCTTAGAAATCTCACTTTAAATACTTTGGTAAGTTAATAAGAATAATGGTAACACTCTAGTTTCTAATTCTCACTATTAACTGGTTGTTAATTAGCATTAATATACCGAGATGTTGGCTGTTTATTAATACTTAAATAGCACATATTAATGCCTTATTCTGCAAAAAATTTATTCTACATACTTAATCCTATAAGTTTATAGTTAGTTAATAGTGAGAATTGGATCACAAGTTGGACCAGAATAATTAATGTACTTTTATATTATTTATTTGAGCCATTTCAAGCATAGCTTTGTGTCATTTAGATTTAGAAAATAACTAGTAATAAGTATATTTTGTGGATTAATAAACTGTGTAACACTTTACAGTAAGGTTGTATTTGTTAACGATCAGTTAACTATTAACCATGAACTATAAATGAACAATACTTCTACAGCATTTAGTAATCGTTATGGTAAATTGAGTGTGATGATATAAACAGGCTGGAAACAGATGCAGGAAAAATAACACAGGTTTATTTTTGAGAGGCAGACAAACACAGGAACACAGAAAAACACAATGTCCAGATGATGGTAGTGGTGAACGAAGGACTACGGTGGTAAGCGGGTGATGGTGGTTGTAGTGGTCGTTGGTGGATAGGTCTGTAGTGAAATATAATTCAGGGAACAGAGACCGGAACATCCAACACGAAGACGACACGAATACAATCCACACACGCTGTACAAACAATCCAGATGAACACGGAGGCCAAACAAAGAGCAAGGATCTGACAAGGAACAGAGAGCAGAGTGAGTTAATATAGAGAGTTTGTAATGATGAGCAGCTGGAGTGAGACAATCAACACAGGTGAAGGGAATCGGGATAACGAGCACATGACATCACAGGTGAGTAAACACCATACACATGACACAGAGAAAGCAGTGTGTTTACCCACCGTGACAGTACCCCCTCCCCTAGGACATCACCTGACGTTCCTAGCCTGCTGTACCTGTTGATGGTAATCATCAATAAGGGAGTGATCCAATATGTCCCGAGCAGGTACCCAACTTCTCTCCTCCGGACCGTAACCTTCCCAGTCCACCAAGTACTGAAATCCGCGTCCCCTCCGCCTAGAGTCCAGAATACGATTAACCGAATAGGTAGGTTCCCCTGCTACGAGACGAGGCGGGGGGAACCGGGACTGGCGGGTTAAGTCGTGAACAAAAAACGGATTTGATTTTAGAAATGTGAAACGCCGGATGAATTCTCCTGTACGCAGGAGGGAGGTTAAGGCAAACTGTCACCGGGTTAATAATTTTGGCAACAGCAAACGGGCCAATAAATTTGGGAGCAAGCTTGTTCGAGACGGAACGCATCGGAATGTTCTGAGTAGAAAGCCACACTTTTTGACCGACGACGTATACGGGAGGCTTAGACCGGTGGCGATCGGCTTTAGCCTTGGTGCGCGCCCCCACCCGGAGTAGAGCTTCACGAGCTCTAGTCCAGGTGCGGTGACACCTCTGGACATAGGCGTGAGCGGAGGGAACCGCAATCTCGGATTCCAGACTGGGAAAATTAGGTGGCTGGTAACCTAGACTACATTCAAACGGAGATAGGCCCGTAGATGACACTGGCAACGAATTGTGTGCGTACTCCACCATAGAGAGATGTAGGCTCCAGGACGAAGGATTCTTGGAGGCCAAACATCGTAACACTTTTTCCACATCTTGGTTGGCTCGCTCGGTTTGACCATTGCTCTGGGGATGAAACCCGGAGGACAGACTAACAGTCGCTCCTAACAATTTACAAAATTCTCTCCAAAATTTGGACACAAACTGGGGACCCCTGTCGGAGACCACGTCTGTCGGAAGGCCATGTAAACGGAAGACGTGATCTACGACAGTGACCGCTGTCTCCTTGGCTGAAGGTAATTTGGGCAAGGGGATGAAATGAGTCGCCTTCGAGAATCGGTCCACTACGGTTAAAATCACCGTATTACCCTGGGAGGGTGGGAGGGCGGTAATAAAATCTAGTGCGATGTGGGACCAGGGTCTCGAAGGGACTGGCACCGGTAAAAGTAACCCGTCAGGAGGGCGATTGGAAGTCTTACCAGTGGCACAAACCGAGCAAGCCAAAACAAAATCATGAATGTCACGAGCCATACCCGGCCACCAGAATCGTTGCTTGACTAAAAACTTAGTGCGACTCACCCCTGGATGACAAGCTACCTTGGAACAATGACCCCACTGGATTACGTTGGACCGTAACTTTTCCGGCACAAATAAGCGGTTCGGTGGGCAACGAGACGGGGGCGTTACCCCTTCTAAGGCTGTCAAAACCTTTTATTCGACCTCCCATCTGAGCGCGGAGATAAATAGAGTCTCCGGTAAAATTCGCTCGGGAGTAGAAGTGCGATCGGAACGCTCAAAAAGTCGAGACAAAGCATCGGGTTTGATGTTTTTGGAACCCGGACGGTATGAAAGAGTAAAATCGAAACGTCCGAAAAATAAAGCCCACCGAGCCTGCCTGGAGTTAAGTCTTTTGGCAGTCTTAATGTATTCGAGGTTCTTGTGGTCGGTCCAAACGATAAAAGGTACACCCGAACCTTCTAACCAGTGACGCCATTCCTCCAATGCCAGTTTGACTGCCAATAACTCTCTGTTACCAATGTCATAATTACTTTCCGCCGGAGATAAACGATGAGACAAAAACGCCAGGGGTGAACCTTTCCGTCTGAAGGTGTGCACTGGGAAAGTACTGCTCCTACCCCCACCTCTGATACATCGACCTCCACTATGAACTGGCGTGTGCGATCAGGGGACACAAGAATGGGAGCTGAAACGAAGCAGCTTTTGATTTTGGCAAACGCAGCCTCGGCTGCGTCTGACCACCTGAATGCAGTACTAGGGGAGGTCAAGGCAGTCAGAGGAGCGGCTAGTTGGCTTAAATTGCGAATGAAACGCCTATAAAAATTGGCGAACCCCAGAAATCTCTGCAGGGCCTTGCGAGAATCTGGGGATGGCCAATTCACCACAGCCTTAACCTTGTCAGGATCCATGCGGACACCCTCAGTCGAAACGATGTGCCCTAAAAAAGAAACAGACTGTGCATGAAAAACGCATTTCTCCGCCTTGACAAAAAGCCCATTCTCTAACAACCGCAGAAGCACTCGTCGTACGTGTTGCACATATTCCTGGAGAGACGAAGAAAAAATCAATATGTCATCCAGGTAGACATATATGAACTGATCTATCATGTCTCGCAACACGTCATTAACGAGTGCTTGGAAGACCGCTGGCGAGTTCGTCAAACCGAAAGGCATGACGCAGTACTCAAAATGGCCTCTAGGGGTGTTAAAAGCAGTCTTCCATTCATCCCCCTCCCTGATGCGGACCAAATGATAAACATTACGTAAGTCCAATTTAGTGAAAACGGACGCTCCTTGCAACCTCTCGAAAGCTGAAGACATTAACGGCAAAGGATACGTATTCTTTACCGTTATGTTGTTCAACCCTCGGTAATCAATACAAGGTCGCAAGGATCCGTCCTTCTTCCCCACAAAAAAGAACCCCGCCCCCGCTGGAGAAGAGGAAGGACGAATGAACCCCGTTGCTAGAGAATCAGAAATGTATTTCTCCATGGCCTTCATCTCTGGAACAGATAAAGAGTATAACTTGCCTTTAGGCGGAAAAGAACCGGGAAGTAACTCTATAGCACAGTCATAGGGACGATGAGGAGGTAGAGAATCAGCCCGCTACTTACTGAACACTTCCTTCAGGTCGTGGTACTCTGCGGGCACGTTAGATAAATCCACTGCTTCCCCCTGAAACACAGACTCAGAAACAGTTAGACACGCAGACAAAAGACAAGACTTGTGACACCCCTCACTCCAGCTGATAACAGTCCCAAGACGCCAGTCGATCTTCGGGTTATGTTGGTGCAGCCAGGTGTGTCCAAGAACAATGGGTGAGAGAGGTGAGTCCGTGACGTAGAAAGAAATGTTCTCATTATGATTGCCCGATGTGATGAGGGAGACAGGTTCCGTGATGTGGGTAATAGTAGGAAGCTTGTGTCCATTGAGTGCGAAAGGGGCAATCTGGTGAGTAAGCTGCGTGAGGGGTATCTGAAGCTTACGTGCAGTGGTGTGATCGATGAAACTCCCCTCAGCTCCTGAATCCAACAGTGCGTGACAGTCGTGAGAATGAGTGGACCACTGTAGTTTCACCGGGAGGAGCGTAGATGTCGATGAGGTCTTCATGGAGGAGATCCCGCCCGATCGTGCTTGGTCTTTTACCGGGCACTGATGGATTTGATGCCCGGCGTTACCGCAATATAAGCACAATCCCAGGGACCTCCGCCGGAGCTTCTCCTCCCGGGAAAGCCGAGCTCGACCCACCTGCATGGGCTCGAGATCGTTGGGGAAACTGACCGCACCGCCGTGGCTGGTTTGGAGGAGATCCAGTCTTATGGGTAACGGTGTGGTAGTTCTCCGGCGTGCTGCTTGGATGAGACGGGCGTCAACCCTTATGGCCAGGTCGATGAGAGCATTAAGTGAGGTGGGTAAGTCAACCACATGGATCTCCTGTTGGATGCGGTCAGCCAGCCCATGCAGGAAATGATCCCACTGCGCTTCTTCGTTCCACCTACACTCCGCCGCCAGGGTGCGAAACTCGATCGCGTAGTCTGAGACGGATTTGTCCTCCTGACGGAGCTCTGAGAGGCATCTCGCGGCTTCCCTCCCAGCGACGGAGCGATCAAACACCCTCTTCATTTCGTCGGATAGGGCGGAGAACGAAGAACAGCAGTCGTCACGGTTCTCCCACACCGCCGTCCCCCAGAGGGCAGCCTTCCCAGTCAGGAGTGAAAGCATGAATGCCACCTTGGTCTGTTCGTTGGAAAAGGTTATGGGTTGTAAGGCAAAATGGAGAGAACAGTGAGATAAGAATGTACGGCAAAAATTCGGCTCACCCGCATATATGTCTGGGATAGGAAGTCTGGGCTCCGACTGGGAGGCGCCCTCTGGTGATGAAGATGTAGCTGGGGGTGTGTGAGGCGCAGTGGGTGGTAGTTGTTGTTGTTGTTGTTCTAGGGTCAGCTCGGACACATTCATCACCATTACTTGGACTGCTCGACCCATCTCCTCTATAACCTTGTCCTGACGGTCCATCCTCTGAACCGCCCGCTGGAGAAACTCTTCGAGAGGAGATGGGGAGTGATTTCCCGCTGCTTCCATTCTTGGTCAGATCCTTCTGTGATGATATAAACAGGCTGGAAACAGATGCAGGAAAAATAACACAGGTTTATTTTTGAGAGGCAGACAAACACAGGAACACAGAAAAACACAATGTCCAGATGATGGTAGTGGTGAACGAAGGACTACGGTGGTAAGCGGGTGATGGTGGTTGTAGTGGTCGTTGGTGGATAGGTCTGTAGTGAAATATAATCCAGGGAACAGAGACCGGAACATCCAACATGAAGACGACACGAATACAATCCACACACGCTGTACAAACAATCCAGATGAACACGGAGGCCAAACAAAGAGCAAGGATCTGACGAGGAACAGAGAGCAGAGTGAGTTAATATAGAGAGTTTGTAATGATGAGCAGCTGGAGTGAGACAATCAACACAGGTGAAGGGAATCGGGATAACGAGCACATGACATCACAGGTGAGTAAACACCATACACAAGATACAGAGAAAGCAGTGTGTTTACCCACCGTGACATTGAGAGCATATGACACAGGAGTAAAAAACAAATGGTTTATTGTATGAGCTTTAACACAGGCAAATGGTTTTGGTAGACAGATGAATGTTGATATGAAGACGATGATGAGAACAGGTAACTTCACACACACACTTCTTGACAGTCACAGAAAACAAAAAAATAAGTTTCCTTATCGTCTGGGTGAACAGATGGCAAGACGACAGCAAGACGACAGCAAGACGACAGGGATGACGACAGGGATGAACAAGGATATAAATCTTCAAAAGAGGAAAGTAAAGTCAGTTAGGTTTCCACAATACACTCAGATTAGATGTATGCTTTAACGAGACCGGACGAAGAATGAGTGAATGGTGGAGGTTTATATAGAGTGCGCTAATGATGAGGGACAGGTGACGGTGATTAGAACCGAGATGTTTTAAAATGTAAAATAAGTTTTTGGTGTCCCCAGAGTGCTTATGTGAAGTTTTAGCTCAAAATACCACACAGATAATATAACATGTTAAAAATGACCATTTTGTAGGTGTGCCATTTTTGGGTGTGTACTTTAAAAGGCAAATGAGCAGATGAAATGCAAACACTGATCGAAATGATGGTGGTTTGTTAAAATTGAAACTCAATTGTGTTACCAAATATCTTTTTTCTCTCTCTGTTTCTCTCTGCACTAAATGGCAGTGCCATGGTTGGATAGTGCAGATTAGGGGCGGTATTATTGTAATTGGCCTTGCTACCTATGTCACAAAACAGGTGAAATCTGAACAACCTAATTTTTCACAACGGTTTACCAAAACAAAGTTACTGGGTTGTTCTTTTTCACATTTTCTAGGTTGATAGAAGCACTGGGGACCCAATTTTAGCACATAAACATAAAAAAGTCAGTTTTTCACACTATGACCCCTTTAAAACAAAAAAATAAGAAGGTTCTTAAGATAAATTATAAGTTTGTAAGAATGTTCCTAAGTGCAATTCTTGAGCATTTCTTAAGAAGTTAACCAGATATATAAACAAGTAATGTGTTAAGGCTATAAAATATGTTATTCGCTGTTGTAACAGAGGCCAGCTAGTGTAAGAAGGCGGTGCAGTGAGTAAACATCATTCCCTAATCTCCCAATCGGTCCGTCATGCGGGTCAAGCACTCTGGGCCGTGCGTACTTTACCGTGCAGTTCCGTCTCCCATTCACAATTTCATCTCTCAGGCACATGCGTCCACTCGACTCACATGACGGAACGATTGCCGGATAGACTCCTGCTCAGGTCATCTTTGAGTAGAGCTGTTAGTAATTTTACAATGAATGTATTATGAAGGAAGTAAAATGTTATAGCTTATATTATTGCTATTACTTATGACTTATGTGCTTCATGACATATTACTGAAGTAAGCCATTAAACTTTATTATTATAAGAGTATGACATTCCTCATTAAACTAATCTTTGTGAAGTTAACAGTTTAAATTGCCATTTTCGACTACAGAGTACATGTCACATTTTAAACAATCAAATTAACTTATAAAACATCTTACATTTTGAGATTTAAGACTACTGAGGTTATCATAATTTTAGGATGTGATTTAAAACAGTTTCTTTTTTTAAGAATTTTAGTTCTTCTTAAAGGAATATTCCATTTTCTTAAAAGAAAAATCCAGATAATTTACTCACCACCATGTCATCCAAAATGTTGATGTCTTTCTTTGTTCAGTCGAGAAGAAATTATGTTTTTTGAGGAAAACATTGCAGGATTTTTCTCATTTTAATAGACTTTAATAGACACCAACAATTAACACTTAACTCAACACGTAACAGTTTTTTTCAACGGAGTTTCAAAGGTCTATAAACAATCCCAAACGAGGCATAAGGGTCTTATCTAGCGAAACGATTGTCATTTTTGACAAGAAAAATAAAAATATGCTATTTTAAACCACAACTTTTCGTCTAGGTCCGGTCCAGCGTAGTGACGTAGGGAGGTCACGTGTTACATATATAAAACGCAAATTTGCGGACCATTGTAAACAATAAACTGACACAAAGACATTAATTAGTATCAGTTGACATACAACAAGGAACGGTCCTCTTTCAACACACTTGTAAACACTGGGGCGGAGTTTCGCGTTCGTCTTCTGTGACCTCTTGACGTCATGACGTATTGCGTGGGGTCACTTGGCGCATCACGACCAGATCTAGACGAGAAGTTGTGCTTTAAAAGTGTATATTTGTTATTTTTCTTGTCAAAAATGACAATCGTTTTGCTAGATAAGACACTTATGCCTCGTTTGGGATTGTTTATAGTCCTTTGAAACTCCGTTGAAAAAAACTGTTACGTGTTGAGTTAAGTGTTAATTGTTGGTGTCTATTAAAGTCCATTAAAATTAGAAAAATCCTGCAATGTTTTCCTCAAAAAACATAATTTCTTCTCGACTGAACAAAGAAAGACATCAACATTTTGGATGACATGGTGGTGAGTAAATTATCTGGATTTTTCTTTTAAGAAAATTGACTATTCCTTTAAGTTTTTTCTTAAGAACATACTTAAGGAGAAATAAGAACTTTCTTAAGAAGCTTTTTTTGAGAATACAAAATATTCTTAACTTTGTTCTAAAGCTTGAATTTAAGAAAAAAATGGCAGTTAAGAAGAATTTTCTTCTTAAGAATGTTTTGTGAATCCGGCTCCTGGTGAATCCGTAACAATAATCTTAGTTCATGTTAATTTAATACATTTTTTAAATTAAACGTTGTAACTGTTAACATTAGTTAATGCACCAAGAACTAACATGAATGACTATTCACATTAAATTACATAAATGCTGAAAAACTATATTGTTCAGTGTTTGTTTATGCTAGGTATAACAACCTTATTGTAAAGTGTTACCATAACGAATTAATAAACTGATCTGTAGCGCAGTCAGCATGCTTTAGATCAATAAGCCCTGATATGAATTTCAAGGAGCAAAACAGATGATACTGCAGGGGAACTGCCAACGCTATCTCATGAAAATTCTTACATATTTTAAGAGTTGGCTAATTCGTATTAATTCATACGATCACATTTGTACATTTTTGTACGATTTGCCTTGACCCCTGTGACATTGGGGTTAGGTGAGGGGTTAGGGGTTAGGTTTTGTTGTTGTTATTTTCATGAGAATTGTAAGTTTTTGCACGATTAACTTCGTATTAACTTCGTGAGATCAGGCTGGAACTACAGTAGATTGAAGAGTCATTTGAAGGTTTTAAATAGCTGGTAAAAATTTCTCAATTTCTTTATTTTTAACAATTTATTATCATCATGGCAATTAAGGCACAAATTGAGAGTTTCCCTTCAGAATGACAGATCCTGATTTCAGGAACAAGAATTATGCATGATGTCCCACCTGATTCAGAACTATATCTGACATGTCATCAGTATAAGGGACATTCAGCTGTGAAAGCTGTAGACCCACAGCACTTGATGATAGTGTAACTGGAGAGAGCACAGTTGCCATGGTGACCTCGCAAAAGCACTTGAACTTTCAGTTATCTGGCACTCAAAGCTCAAGATAGGGCCTGTCACTCAAACACTGCATTCTGTGCTTCATGAAAGACTCGAAGTCTGAAGTCTCAGTTTGTTCCTGAATCAGAGAGACACTGAGATTGCCAGGCAACTTTATTGACTCAAAACATCCACAGGCACGCCAAAAATACATTTTCATACATTTTTTATTAGATGATGTGAACATTTCATGCCAAAGGTACCCAGATGGTATTTTACACAATGGAATAGGAGGATTTTCTGTTATTTTATCCAAAGTGACTTACAGTCCATTACAAGGCATAATTTTTTCAGTTTCAGATCAAGTCTTCTCTGGATTCAAACTCATGACCTTTTGCAGTGCTAATTGCTAATGCACTGCTTTACCACTGAGCTATGTTTCTGCTGCATGCTTTTACAGAATTTAAACTAAAGGCTGTGAGCACAAGGATTTTTTTGTGTTGCCAGTCCTTTAATCACAGAATGTACAATATAATCCTCAAATGGACAACACTGGAAATCATATTGTGTTTAACATTGAGATTTAAGCTTTGCATGGATGCTGCACGGGTCATTTGTTTCAACTGAAGACTCTGAAAGCACAAATTATGCCTTTAAAATGCTCTAAAATAACTCCAAATGCTGGAACTTTCCATTAAAAATGCAACTAAGGCCTGAAGAAATGTTCACCTTGAAGGCCAATTGGATGAAAATTCTCTTGATGTTGCCAAGGACTGCTTATAATGTACTAACACAAGATCTTATCCAACTGCAGACAAATGTCCTGAGCTGTTTACTAAACCAATCATACAGCTCTTTAAATACCCGGACATCAGAATGGGAATTTCAGATGAGTCTTGTGCTAAGGGGAGTTGTCACAAAATGTAGTTTGTGTATTTATTAAAATCCAGTTTTGTGAATAAAGCTCACCTCTGTGACAGTTATAGTTCATAATTATAGCAGTCATTCAGAACTTCTTTGACGGTGTGTTTATGCCAGGTCAGTGCTTCCCCAATTTACCATATGCAAACTGAGGCAGCCCAAAAGCTGTTTATGTGGTTTACAAGATCATTTAAAGTGCAATAAGCAGAACTCAAGCAAATATATTTTAATATGGTTGACAAGAATTTATTTTATTTTATGTTTTTTCTCTGTTGTTTCTGTAGCCCCCGTTTCTGTATTTTCAATAGTAAAATTAAACTTGCTTTTGATTTTCGATTTAAATAAAAATGTTATGACACCCAGATGGAATTTCTTGGACATTCATAATCCCCTTTGTATTGTAAAATCTTTATACAAGACAACTCAAAAGTTCCTTTACCAGGACAATTTGTAAAATTACATTATTAAAAACTATAAAATATATTTGTTGCAGTCCCCTTTATAAAAAAGCTTAAAAGACAAGAAAGTAAGAGGGCTGCTTGCCAGTGCGAAAGGCTTGCACTGGCAACTAATGAACTTTAAAAATACACACAACACATAATGTTAAAAACACTAAAAATGATTAAAGCAACAGCATGTCACTGATTTAGAGTCCAACCACAGTGATCTCCCTTTGCAAATGTTCTTTCAGCACACATCCTCCTTTTCAGTTTCAGCGTTCCCCTCTTTGTCCTCCTCTTTTTCGACACTGTCTTCCCCACTTCCTGCACTGTAAATAACGCTTGTTAGAACCCCACATATACATCTGACCGCTACATCATAATATTTGCATGGTTACTTTTCTCTTATGCCAATGACAATAAACCCTATTCATAGATGACGGTCCATATGTCGCGACCACAAAATGTTTTGTGTTTCCATTAAGTAAGATGTCTATGATTTTAGTTTATATGGTATGGGTCATTAAAGAGGAAGTACAATCACAGTGCTCAGCTAAACTGGGATAAATGCTTTAAAATACGCTGTTAAATCACTGTACTGAGGAGATCTGTCCGCTCCGTGACACTCATAAAATATCATACACATACATACAATATTACAGTGTTCTTGTGCCTGATCTGGCTGGCATAGTGGAAAGTAATGTGTAATTCTTTATTTAAAATAGTCCAGGCGTGCCTAATGGCCAATACCACATTTGTGTACCAAAGGCATAACTACATATTTTTAAAAGGGCAGTTTTAATCAAACCATGTTTAATTGATTTCCACCCGGGACCCCAACCAGACACTGTTTGGTTTTCCTCAACAGGAGTCACATTTTCAAAAGCCGGACAGTTTTTAAGAATATAGCACCTTAAACCCAGTGCATGGCCCATATCGCTATAAAGCTGCTAAAAAGATTAAAAAGATGTCCATCTGCACTGACTTACAGTATATGCAGCCTTTCAATTGGTTAATTGGCAGATGTTTAACAAATACCGTAAATAGGCTAAATACATAACTTTTTTACTGCACAAAACAGTCCCCACAAAAGACATGGACCTACATTTGTGCACAAAAACAGGAACGTTGCTCACAGTACTTGATCTAAAGTTTATTTACTGAAAAAACAACTTCAAATTTGTTAATTGTCAAATTTGTAAAGTGCTCCTTTGATGGCTGCAGTGGCAATTAGCACTATAAAACCATCTCTGAGAGACTCCATCTGTTTATTTATCCTTTTAAAAGCACTTTTAATAAAATCTTGTTTTAATAAATAATATTGACTAGGGATGCATCCAAAGGGGGTTAAAAACACATTAGAACTCATGCTCTGTGATTACTTTGAATTAGGTCACAATGACAAAAGAGTTGCAGTTTGTACGCTCTGCACTATTAGGGCGTACTTACATTATCCAAACCAAACTGCGCTCAAGCACGTTTGACCCCCATAGCCTGGTTCGTTTAACTAGTGTAATCGCTCTGTACTGTGCCTGGGCGCAGTTTGGTTAATTCCGCCCTGGCCAAATTGCAGAGGTGGGCTCAGGCGTGGAGGGCTACAGTGTGAGTGCAATCGTGCCTGATGAGCGCAATTCAAAAGGAGATACGTCAATTGACCTATGGCTAAGCCACGCCCCCTCCACTCACTTGGGCAAACAATCAACATTCGTTGACAGGCCCTATGGCAGCTGTCACAGGAGACATTTCACAGGATGCCATTGGTGATTTTTGGAGAAAGAAAGACTATATCATCTCGAAGTCACCAAAATGGAATGAACTATGCATTGGAGGGTTATATTAATTATTTTATTGTTGAGAAGGTCGATGAAAACAACACAGTCTCACACCCATGGCGTCAGTATTTGACGACACTTGACCATGCGTCAATATGTTGACGCGGAGGGTACCCCTTTCGCGTCACTTTTTGACGAACTAGGGACTTCAATACTATTAGGTTCGCGAAATTAAACAGTTGTCACCTGACATTGGGGTTAGGGATAGGTTTGGGTAGGGATGTCATTATGTAAATCTAACCCTAAACTGACGCGAAAATGGTAGAAAATGGTAAGAAAATAGGAAAGAGAATTTCGCGTACCTCATAGTATTGAAGTCCCTAGTTCGTCAAAAAATGACGCGAAAGGGGTACCCTCCGCGTCAACATATTGACGCATGGTCAAGTGTCGTCAAATATTGACGCCATGGGTGTGAGACTGCGTTGATGAAAAGCTTCAGCTCCAGGCAAAAATGTACAGGTCACAGTGTAAACGCGATACATGATATGTATAGGTCTAAGTTGCATCAGTTCAGGACAAGCGTTTTTACCATCGTTACCAAGAGTACCTATACGTTAGTTTGGTGCTACAGCATTTACATAAATCATTCAGCACAACATGCTATTACAAAAAACATTTGTTATCTCGGTTATTAACAGATACGTTAATGAAGCTAAGTGACATGATGTACAACGCAGCTAGAAGCTAACGTTAACGTTTCTATTGTTAGGCTAACGTTACGTTAGAGATGTTAAAGATAACGTTCAAATACATTGTTTACTTAGCTTAGAAACAGATGTAGAGATCCTTGTTTAATTTATCCACGTTTAGTTGGTGTTGTGGTTTCCCGCATAACTTAATCCAGAGCAAACACTTATTTCGGTTGAGATGTGGCTTGGGAAAGGGTAAAAAAATACACAACGTCGCCCAGCATCTCGGGATACCTATTGTCGGAGTTGCATGTACCCATGCACACCGTTTGACCATTTTAAACTTAAAATGACAAGAAAAAAACATATAAAAACGAATGAAAACTGACTAACTGCAATGCATTTCAATGGACGTGAAAGCAAAGAAATGTCAGAGTGCATTGGGTTAGCTAGCGCACTGTGATTGGCTCATCGGGTTTGGGGGCGTGGTTTAGCAATAGGTTAATTGCGTGACCACTCACATTCATCTGCCTTCATTAAAACCTTATGATTCATGCAGTAGGGTTACATGAATGTCTATGATGCACATGCGCCAGATCAACTAAGCAATACGATGGCATGTGAGAGGGCTGTGTGTCATCCCGCACAAAAACAAAACAAAACACAGACTTAACATTTTGATGGGTTCCAGTGTTAAGAGAACGCTTTACTTCTTGCTTTGTTCAAAACAATAGCATCCTAATGACAAAAGCGTGCCCGGGCTTGGATCGATAAAAGTACAGTGTGAGTGCGTGCTCCTGGGGGAGTGGGGGGGGGGCAATCGCCCTTGGGGCATGGTTTTGGTTTGGATAATGTGAGTGCGTCCTTACTTAGTATTTCAATACATATCTGAAACTAGGAGTAAACTATCAGTATCGATAGATGTTATTCTAAGTAGATGCACCAATATATCAGCCAATAATCGGATCAGTCGATAGAAGCAATTTTTCACACTAACGGCTATCGGCAGATAGTTTAAAAATGCTGATAGTCATGGCCATTATATACTGTCAATCAAAAGAGAATAGGAAAAAGAAATACATTTAAGCTCTGTGTATAGAAAATGTAAAGAAACATCAGTAGTTTAATGTTCAATATTAATGGTCATTATATAAATGAATGTAATCTTCAGACCTTAGTTAATGCAAGTTTATATAACCACCAAACTATCAATATCGGCAGATATCAGTCTGAATAATCGGCTATCTGTGAAAAATTTCATATCGGTGCATCTCTAATTCTAAGTAACCGAATATCAGTATCGGATTCTGTACAGAACTTTAGTATTGGTGCATCTCTAATAATAACTGTACTTTTAATAATTCTATATCAGTATGTTTAGATGAACCATTCCGCCAATCTCTATTTCATACCTCTGTTGGCTTTCACTTTTTGTGCTGTGATAATCTTCATCCTCTGAGTCACCATGCACATTGTTTGATCCATGGATGCTTTTATCACTTTCTCCCTTTGATCTCACAAAGTTTTCATCCAAACCTGCTCGTTCCAAAGTGTACCTGTATCTGCGTTCGGCATTACTCTTGGCATTTTTCTGAAAACAATAGGAAAATTTCTGGTCAGAATCAATATGACTACTTTAGTTTATTGATAATGCATTTACAAATGCAAATTATTTGTTTTAATAAACCTGGGACATTTGCTCAAAGAGGTATGGACGAGCTGTCACTCGAGATCTTATGTCCCTTAGCTCTTTTTGATAATCCTTCACCCTCTCTTGATCAGCTTGCCTACATACACAAGGACATACAATCAGTTATAACATGCATGATGTTAATAAATTAAAGAAATGTTCTGGGTTTAAAACACTTTAGGAACTATGGACAGCAACTCTACAGGGGATTATTTTAACTCATCAGTTTGAAACAAAAAAACAGGCATCTCGTACAGGACTTAAAAGGACAAATTGGTTGCTTATATTTATATTAAAGTCTAGTTATGTAGTAGGGGAGACTGGGCTAAGTTGTCACATGGGTAAGTTGTCGCTCTCCCCTATTGATGTAATATCATCCACAAGGATATTTGAGTTATCCAAAGTTTGCTCCATGTAAACAGTCCTTTGTGGTATCCTGGTATCGTGTGAAAATTATCAGTTTTTCTGACTCAACAAGGTCATGACAAGAGTTAAATGAAATTAATTATAATTTTGTACTGACAAGGTTTTACCTCACATACACTGTTTTAGGTTTATGCCTGAAGTACCTATTTAAACTTATATTCAAGTGCAGTCCCTCCCTAGCCCCTTTTCCTTTTTAACTGTATTACTGTAAATTACCATAACATGATTGATTTTACAAATTGAGAGTTAAGTCAAAATAATTTTCTCTAGTAAGCAGCATGTCACACCTGTTGTTTTAACTCGTATTTCCTGTATTAAACCTAGAACATTCACCTACACTGGGCTTTACAGACCAACAGATGCCATGTCCAGACTATAAGCTAAAGCAGGGGTCTCCAACAGGCAGATTTTGTGTTTATACCATTTATTAATAACATAATGCATTAATCAAAGAAAACTTTGGATCCATAACCAACTGGCTATTCAAAATTTCTCACCTGTGCTGTTTGAGTTTCTCCTGGTAGACCTCTTTTAAGCTTTTATGGGGGTCCATAGCTTTGGCTCGCATTGCCACTGCCTTGCTCATAGCTTGAGATCTGATGCTGTGTTGTTTCATCCACTCTGCATGCTCCTGCTCTTTAAGGTTACTCAGCTCCAGAGATCTCCTATATGCATGGTAAAGAAATCATTAAAAACCTTTCAATCATTTGAGGTGTAGTAATTCGCTTGTTGGCAGCTCCCAGTTCACCTTATGGCCATGGATCTTTTCCTGGCAGCATCAGTTGTATAGATTGGAAGTGTATCCATAGACAGTGATGTTAAACCACCATACGAACAGCTTCTCTTTAAATTCATCTTGTTTGTAGAGTTCTTTAAAAAGAAAAAATCATTATAAAAGAATCAAAACCATCCCTTAAACCATCTAACCATAAATCATATCTAACCATTGGGTTTTCTGGACTCCTGGAGCGTGGCTGTTGTGTTGTTGTGTGGAACTGGAATGGTTTACAGTGAGTGACATCTCTCCTCTCTGCTGCTTCCATGGCCTTTTGTTGAAAGGCTTGGTACAGCTTGTCAAAGTCAGGCACCGCTGTGTTAGTCTTTGGTCTAAATGATGGCCTTTGGTCCAAATAACCCAGCATCTTGCTTTTGGTCTTCTGAGCACTGCGGCTTTGGCTCTCTGCATTAGCTTCCTGAGTTTGAATCGGCGCTGAGGAAGCTTTCAAAGTCTCCTGAGCCCTCAAATGAATGCGAATCTTCCTCTGATGCTCCTGTTCTGAACAAAACATTACAAGTTGAATGAGTGAACATGTGCTAACATAAAGGGTTAGTTAGAATTCGTACACATTTTACAAGTTGGATAATTCGTACAGCTAATCGTTCAAAAACAACTATTGTCATTAAAAAACACAATAACAAAACCCCACCCCTAGCCTTAACGTCACAGGGGCAAAGACAAATCATACAAAAATGTACCAATGTGCTTGTAAAAAAATTATACAAATCAGCCTCCTCGTAAAATACAGTGACGAAAATAAGTATTTGAACACCCTGCTATTTTGCAGGTTCTCCCACTTAGAAATCATGGAGGGGTCTGAAATTGTCATCGTAGGTGTGTGTCCACTGTGAGAGACATAATCTAAAAAAAAATCTAAATCTAAAACATCTTAAACTGTGTTCTGAAGATGAACGGAGGTCTTACGAGTTTGGAACGACATGAGGGTGAGTCATTAATGACATTATTTTCATTTTTGAGTGAACTATCTCTTTAAAGGGATACTTCACCGATTTAGCATTCAGCTTTGTATCTGTAGAAACCCGGCAGTATTACTGAATGACCATGTTTCCCTCCCTCATTTCCCCCTGAGAGGAGAGATATCTGCATTTTGGTTCTGCAAAAAAGTCCTCCGATGATGTAATATAACGATTTTTGCATCATCGGAGGACTTTTTTGCAGAACCAAAATGCAGATATCTCTCCTCTCAGGGGGAAATGATGGAGGGAAACATGGTCATTAAGTAATACTGCCGGGTTTCTACAGATACAAAGCTGAATGCTAAATCGGTGAAGTATCCCTTTAAACTTATATTCAAGTGGAGTCCCTACCCCAATTTCCTTTTTAATTGTATTACTGTAAATTACCATAACATGATTGATTTTACAAATCGAGAGTTGAGACAAAATAATTTTCTCTCAAAAATCACAATGTATGATTTTTTAACTATTTATTTGTATGATACAGCTGCAAATAAGTATTTGAACACCTGAGAAAGTCAATGTTAATATTTGGTACAGTAGCCTTTGTTTGCAATTACAGAGGTCAAATGTTTCCTGTAGTTTTTCACCAGGTTTGCACACATTGCAGGAGGGATTTTGGCCCTCTCCTCCACACAAATCTTCTCTTGATCAGTCAGGTTTCTGGCCTGTCGCTGAGAAACAACGGAGATGGGGCTCCCTCCAAAGATTCTCTATTGGGTTTAGGTCTGGAGACTGGCTAGGCCACGCCAGAACCTTGATATGCTTCTTACAGAGTCACTGCTTGGTTATTCTGGCTGTGTGCTTCTGGTCATTGTCGTGTTGGAAGACCCAGCCTTGACCCATCTTCAATGCTCTAACTGAGGGAAGGAGGTTGTTTCCCAAAATCTCGCAATACATGGCCCTGGTCATCCTCTCCTTAATACAGTGCAGTCGCCCTGTCCCATGTGCTCCAACAGTGGACCTTTTTTCACCTAGCTGCTTGGCAATTTCCTCGTAGCCTTTTCCAGCCTTGTGGAGGTGTACAATTTTGTCTCTAGTGTCTTTGGACAGCTCTTTGGTCTTGGCCATGTTAGTTGTTGGATTCTTAGTGATTGTATGGGGTGGACAGGTGTCTTTATGCAGCTAACAAGCTCAAACAAGTGCATCTAATTTAGGATAATAAATGGAGTGGAGGTGGACATTTTAAAGGCAGACTAACAGGTCTTTGAGGGTCAGAATTCTAGCTGATAGACAGGTGTTCACATACTTATTTGCAGCTGTGTCATACAAATAAATAGTTAAAAAATCATATATTGTGATTTCTGGATTTTTTTCTTTTTTAGATTATGTCTCTCATGGTGGACATGCACCTTCGATGACAATTTCAGACCCCTCCATGATTTCTAAGTGGGAGAACTTGCAAAATAGCAGGGTGTTCAAATGCTTATTTTCCTTACTGTATGTACGAATTTGTTATGTAGCATTCTCCTTACGGTAATATTGACTTAAATCTCAAATTATAAAAATATTTTTAAATGTTGTCTCTTAAACAGGTTTGAGATAATACAAGTAAAAAATATTTTGTGCAAAATAATCCTCTAAATATCATTAATAAATAAATAAAACAATGGAATATGATTAAATTTTCCTTGTAACCTGTGCAACAAGTTCTAAAATGTAACTAGTTTACTTTGACACTTTCACATTATTTTCACTGATCTCCTCTATGCATAATTCAAATAAATGGCACCTTTCAACTGTTCAGAGAACCTAGGATCTAAGACAGCTTTCGGTATTGGCTTCCGCGCACAAACAGGCTTTGCTTTTTCACTTTTATTGGCAGATGTCATCTCATCCTTTCTCTTTTCTCGCTCCTTCTCCTCCCTCTTGTGGAATCCGAAGGGCTTCTGCATTGCCAAGAGGAAAGTTCTCCTCTGGTCGCGGCCCTCCTTCCTCAATCTCTCCTGATCCTGAATCAAATCTTTATAAAGAGACTGGGAGACATGATCTGGGATTGGGGTTACGCGGAACTGCTGCTGACACTCAGCTAAGTCTGCTTCCTCTTTGACTTTCTGTGTTTCTTTTGGCAGAGGCTTCCTATGACTCTCTCTCACCATTCCAATAGAATTGGTTAGAGTACTTGAAGCCTTAATCCTATTTGAGGTAAAATTCTGACGAGTCACCCTTGAGAGGAAAAGAATAGATGATAATGAATAATTTGGTGTCTTTAACAGATGCAAGTACTGTGCATTCACATTTGCTAATGTCTTTAACACATCTAAGTTAGAAATTACCTGCAGTGTCTGTTGTCTTTGAAGTTTTGACTGATGCTCTCCTGCAGTAAACTGGTTTTAAGTATCCACTCAGTACTTGTGGAGAGCAGTGAGTTCTGCAGAACCCTCTTTTCCAGGCCATCCTGATGCTGAAGCTCTAAATTCTCCAGCTGCTGCTTGTGTGTGCTCTTCAGAGCCTCCAAATCCAACTCAAGGTCAGATTTCTTTCTGTTCTCATAGACGGACAACAGGCTTTTCGAAACTTGTACATGTCCCCCCTTTTCAGACTGAGAGTTACCTAAAATGGGAGAGTTCTGAAAAGAGTGTTTAGTTTGTTTGTGAAACTGCTATACATACAGAGAAACACATATATCAGTATATGAAGACTTTGGTTCCAAAACGCGATAAACACAATTAAAAAAAAAATTAGTAACCGCCAAAATCAGTATTGTATCTGGTCAGTACAAAAAAGCTAATTCTTTATTTTACGCAAAATCCGATATCCACCGTGTTGTTCTGTCATCTTTTCTCTCTCAGAATGCAATAAATCCGCTCAACAAATCACAGCGCAACATTCCACTCATTGTAAACATTAATGGCTGCGCATTAAATACACACAGAATCCTAGTTTTCCTCATCTACTTTGTACTTTGTGATCAACAAATAAACAAAAAATAATAATACTTTTGGCATTGATAAACCTGTGGTGGTTCCCTTTCAATACGCTTCACTTCACATTGCGTCAGTTTGCAGGTGGAAACTCCTGTTTACTCTGTGATTGAAGCCTATTGGTTAACGTCTGTAGAAAATACAGACCAATGACGTTTGAGACTGTGCGGGGCGTGGCACACGTCCCTATATAAGCCCGGGGAAATACGTCAAGAATTCATTACTTTTCTCCTTCAGCGCGAACCTTCTCGCTGCTCCAAAGAAGAAGCCCTTACTTGCCGTCGATCTGAGCACTGCAGCGGACTACTACACAGCAGCGTGTTCCCCTGCCGCTTTCCGGTTGGGTATAAAAGAGCGAATTTCATCTAAAAGAGCAGAAGCGCGTTGAGATAATGTCGCTTCGGCACTGTGGCTCATGCCGAGCCCCTTTGCCTGTGGAGGATCTCCACAAAGAGTGCGTCATCTGTCTGGGCTGCGCCCACTGCGAGCTCCTTCCCATCGCGGTGCTGCGCTCCCACCTCGATATCTTCAAAAGGAAGGCTTCCCGTGCTCTCCCGCCTAAACAGCAGTGGAGCCGTGAAGTTGAAAAACGCCCCGAGACCGAGTCCACACCGGCTCATCCCCCACGTGCTCTGTCTCCCCGCCGTCGTCCTGTCACTTTCGTTCATGAGGACCAACATCCCCTGCCGAGTGTTAGCGGCATGGTTTCCTTTGGGTCCGGTGACACCGTGGAGATGATGTCATCCTCTGAGGAGTTAGAGGATTGGGCGACTTTGGATGACGACAACCACGGCACCGCCGCTGAAAAACCAACCGAGTCGCGTCCTCACGACTCTGAGCTCATCCGCATCCTGACACAACCTACAGCGGAGCTCAACATTCAGAGCCTCAACTCAGCCGGCTGGATGAGTGGTTTCTGCAGCCCGGGCGCCGTCAATCATCCCGCTAACGGCAGGCGTGGTTCTTTCCGGAGGTTCACCAGGAGCTCACCAAATCCTGGCGTGCTCCCCACTCCACCCGAGCTCAGAGCGCCGTCTCCCACGTCCTCTCCATAGTGGACGGCGCCGACGAACACGGCTACACTAAGCTGCCGCCGCTTGAGGAATCTGTCGCTGCCCACCTCTGCCCGTGTTCAGCCGGCGGATGGAGAGTGAAGATGAATCATCCGTCAAAGCCCTGCCGTCTGACATCAACTCTGCCGTCGAAATCTTACGCCGCCAATGGCCACGCTGCATCTGCTCTCCACACGATGGAGCTGCAAGTATACCAGGCAAAACTCCTCCGTGATATGGACGAGGCAGGCCCGGACCCGTCAACCTTTAAAGACCTGCGCAGCGCGACTGACTTGGCCCTCCGCGCTACTAAAGTCGCCACTCAGGCTGTGGGAAGAGCCATGGCCAGCCTGGTTGTTCTGGAGAGACATCTGTGGCTGAACTTGACAGAGATCTTGACTCGCCCGTGTCACCGTCGGGGCTCTTCGGCTCTGCTGTGGAGGGGTTCACCCAGCGCTTCACTGAGGCACAGAAATCGTCGCAGGCTATGCAGCATTTCCTACCAAAACTATCTGCCTCAGCGTCTGAGACCGGCCTCCCAAAACCGCCGCCAGCTCAGCGCCCTAAGCCAGCACCAGCTCAACCCCAGCAGAGAGCTGAACCGGAGGTTAAGCGCCAGCGTCCTGCACGATTGGCTGGTCCACCTCGACGCCGCAATCCCTGTCCTCAGATCACGCTGGACCCGGCGCCGCCGCCGCCTCCCTGAAGAGAGTCTGAGGAGGAAAAGAGGCTCTGGTCCCGCTTCGGCCGGCCCGCCCTCAAAAGTTCTGCGTGTTTCAGTCCCCTCAGGCACTGGACACACCCTCACTGTAACGGCGAAAAACAAATTTTTACCTTTTCACAAAAAGAGCAAATTTCCTCCTCTGTACACACACACGGCTTACCATCCATAAGTATATTGACGCTCGCCGTCAAACTTCACGTTTGGTAATCCACCCCCGGTATGCCGGGCTGGATTCTAAACGGCTGGATTATTCACTTCAATTCTCTACACCACTGTCCCGGACGATCGCATGCAGATCCTCAGGGAAGAGGATGTGTTCTTTATTACTAAAAGACGCAATAGAGAATCGTGCTCTTGTCAAACGGCCATTCAAAATGCTTAAAGCCAGACGAATCATGGCGTTAATTCGACCGGGCGATTGGTTCATATCAGTGGATCTAAAAAAAAGACGCTTACTTTCACATTCCGATAGCACCACGTCACAGTTTGACGGGACAGCATACCAGTACAAAGTTCTGCCCTTCGGATTATCTCTGGCACCACGCACATTTACCAAATGCGTGGATGCAGCGCCCGCCCGTCTCAGACAGAGCGGCATCCGCAAATTGAATTACCTCAACGATTGGCTTATTCTAGCCCAGTCAGAGAGGGAAATTATCATGCACAAGACCGTTGTACTCCAGCATTTGGAGAATTTAGGGATCAAAATCAACCTCCAGAAGAGTTTGCTCACCCCCACGCAGCGGATTGCGTTCTTAGGCATGACGCTTGACTCGATAAAGACGCGAGGCGGCATCGTTCAAAGCGGGTTCACATCTCCCTCTCAAACGATTCCAAAAAATGCTGGGTCTGATGGCAGCATTCCCACTAATACCGTTGGGAATGCTGTTCATGAGACCGCTTCAGTTTTGGTTGAAAGCGAAAGTTCCGCCCCGTGCTTGGTTGTCGGGCCGCTTATTAATCAAAATCACGTACAGCTGCGTGAAAGCACTTTCGATGTGGACATCCCCTCACCTTTTCCTCTCGGGCACAAAGCTCGGCTCCGTGAGCAGGAGGAAAGTGGTGACTACGGATGCATCCGCGACGGGTTGGGGCGCGCACTGCGACGGCGAACCTGCCTTCGGTACGTGGAACAACCAGTTGTCTCAGCTACATATCAACCACCTCAAGATGTGGGCGGTTATCCTAGCGCTACGACACTTTCGACCGAAAAGCCAACATCAACACGTTCTAGTGCGGTCGGACAGTATGACGGTGGTCTCATTCATAAAACACCAAGGAGGGCTGAGATCTCGCTCCCTATCCAGGCTTGCGAAACGGCTTTTATTATGGGCTCACGTGAACGTACATTCGTTAAAAGCGACTCACGTACCGGGTGTAGCCAATACGAGTGCAGACATTCTCTCGCGCAGCGGTCCGCCGCCAGGAGAATGGAGGCTGCATCCTCAGACGGTCGAGAAAATATGGACCGTTTTTGGCCGAGCAGAGATCGATCTGTTTGCATCCCACGAGAACGGCGGTTCCCACAGCGTGTCTTCTATATGCTTTTCCTCCGGTGGCTCTGTTACCACAGGTCCTTCAGAGGATAAGAGAGACGAAATGCGTGATAATTCTGATCGCCCCATTTTGGCACAATCAACCGTGGCTCCCCGACCTATGGTAGCTGAAAACATCAGCACCATGGCCAATATTGCTGAGGAAAGACCTCCTATCTCAGGCGAGAGGGACGATATGGCATCTACAGCCGGAGCTATGGAATCTACACGTTTGGGTTCTGAACGGCAACCGTCGCGCCTTTCAGGACGAGTGTTAAATACTCTATCGGAAGCTAGGACCCCATCTACCAGGCGCCTTTACACTCAAAAGTGGTCTATTTTTTCTGACTGGTGCACGACGAAAAACTTAAACCCAAACACCTGTGAAGTGGAGCATATTCTCTCCTTTCTACAGGAAATGCTGAACAGCGGTCGCGCGCCCTCGACGCTTAAAGTATATGTGGCGGCGATAACGGCGAATCACACCCTTATCACCGGTCACACCGTGGGAAAACATGATCTCATCATTTAATTTCTCAGAGGCGCTCGCAGACAAAACCCACCGCGACCTAACACGGTCCCGTCTTGGGATTTGTCCATGGTTTTGAAAGCGCTGCGCGGTCCCCCTTTCGAGCCCCTCGAGCAGGCTGACCTGCGCGCTCTCTCGTTTAAAACCGCTCTCCTCCTGGCGTTGGCATCGGTTAAATGAGTGGGCGATTTACACGCGTTTTCAATTGACAAGTCGTGTCTGGAATTCGGTCCTAACGATAGAAAAGTGATCCTTAGACCGAGAGCATTCCTAAAGTTTTGACCACGCCATTTAGAGTTCAGGTGGTTTCACTTCTCGCCCTCCCCCCGGCGGACGGCGATCAAACCCCTTAACATGCTGTCAGAGCGTTAAGAATATACACAAACCGTTCTGCCTCATACCGCAAGTCAGATCAGCTGTTCGTAAGCTTTGCGCAACACTCTTTAGGTATGCCACTCACTAAACAGAGGCTATCTAAATGGATCGTTGAAGCCATTGCTTTAGCTTACGCCTCCCTGAATGAACATTGTCCATTTGGTTTAAAAGCTCACTCCACGCGAGGTATGGCTTCATCATGGGCTTGGTCTACAGGGATTTCTATCTTTGACATTTGTAATGCGGCCGGCTGGTCCTCGCCGTCTACGTTTGTCAGATTTTATAGCCTGGATGTCCCTGCCTTACAAGCACAGGTCTTATCGGCTTAATGTTCACGCGACTACAAACATCTACGCAGGGAGTGTTATTCGGCTGCGCGCTTCAGTCGAATAATAATGAGCTCTTGACGTATTTCCCCGGGCTTATATAGGGACGTGTGCTACGCCCCGCACGGGCTCAAACGTCATTGGTCTGTATTTTCTACAGACGTTAACCAATAGGCTTCAATCCAGGAGTAAACAGGAGTTTCCCCCCTAGCGTCAGCAAACTGACGCAATGCTTCTTTCCCGTTATTTCAGGGAACCGGGGTTACGCGAGTAACCTAAGTGTTTTCTGTGGCGGGAAAGAAACATAAGCCATCAAAATCAAATAATTTACGCAAGAGGCACTTGGGCAATAGAAAAATGCCGGCTGTTGCTTATTCTCACACGACAGCATCAAGCTTCTGTCATGCTAACACATTGACCCCAGAGGGTCTTATGAAAAACTTTCCATTATTTTAAGTCAACGAAAATCAATCAGGACCAAAACATTTTACAGCTGATTGCTGTCAAAAAAGTTCAATGACAGTGTTCTTAATATGACAAAGTAAGTGTTTTGATTAATGCCATTAATGTTAATTTTTTTAATCCATGTATACCACTAGTCAACTAAATGAATATAACATGGCAAAGATGAAAGCACATACTGATTCAATAGATTTATAGCATTTTGAAAAAAACTTGCGGAAAAAATTATTTTAATAATAAATCTTTGAAAATCAAATTATGGATTTGAATTTTTTTTATGTTATTATAACTTAAAGATGCTATGTGAAAGTTCGTAAGCGAAAAAAGGGGTTTTCATCTTAATCAGGGTATCTTCCGTCCATTCCATATCCGTTTTAAAATCAAAAACGGAAAACGAAATAAACAAATCGTATTTACATTTATCGTTTCCTTTAATAAAATGAAAAATATTGAAAGCTGCTTTAAAAAGAATGAATTTATACATTTTTCTATATTTAGTTTTTCAGTCTTACTTTTTAAAACTAAATTGTAAAAAAATGAAATAAAGAAAATATTAAAATGCTTTATTTTCCAATGTTTCAACTAAGGAGCTACCTTTTCTCCCCATCATTTACAAACGTTACCGCTGGGGGGAGCAAATACACGGAAATTGCACCTTTAGCAGGGCACGCGGATGTAATCATTAAGATTTTTAATGATCATATGAATTATAATTGTTTGCACACCTTTTAATGGGCTTACAAAAATGCTCTGCAACGAATGTTTGCAGGTTTTGCAGAGAACACAGCATGAAAAGTCACTGCCACATAGATTATGACATGCAATCTGCCAGTGGCTTGGAATTCATGATCACTATAAAAGAACCCACCTCATCACCCCCCAAGATCCAGCCATGGACACAATCATCATCATCATCATCAGTAATAACAATTAGCTTTTGCCGGTTGAATGTGTTTTCTGTAATGTACTGCACTCATAATAAATCTCCCCTTACATAACATGAACAAACAATAATGAGCTTAAAAAAAATAGTCCACAAACTTATCTAATTTATAGATATCTATGATTGGAGTGGCAGTAACTTTACACGTTTCAACTTTTCACAAAATCTGCAAAACATTGCAGAGCATTGTATGCCCATGTGGGAAAGGTGTGCAGAAAAAAACATTCCCAGTTGGTCCCAAATTTCTTAGTGGTAAAGCATTGCGTGGTAGAGCATTGCAAAGGTCATTGGTCATGAACCCAGGGAACACAAATATTGATAAAATGCCTTATAATCCACTCTGAAGCCTCTACTAAATGCATAATTGTAAAAGTTTATTAGTCATAGGATAATTAATCATGTTAATGATTAAATCTGCGTGCCCTGCTAAATGTCATTAGAAGTCTTCGCTTCCCTCGTCTCAATAAAGAACCATTCACATTATAACTATAAAAAATATTGTTTTAAAAATCTTTTATATTAAAGAGAGTAGCAAAGTTACCACAACTATAACGATAAAGTTACAATGAACGGTATCGTTGGGATCAATTTCTGAGCGATTTTCCCAACTGATAAACCATAAACCATTGACAGCCAATTAAATCTATTTGAACTTCAAGTGCACGCGCATTTGAATGACAGATGCCACTAAGAAGCTGAGGTCCATTACATGAAATTATATCAGGTATCCAGCACTGATGGAGTTACTGCATGTGAAATTGACTACGTAATGCTTTTTACTTTACTACATTAACAACGCCAAAAATGTAAGATATTAGATTAAACAAACTACTAGATTCACTGTTTAGAGTTACGTAAAACGCAGCGTGTTGAGGACATCTGCTCGCTGTGTAAATGCAACAAGAGCAGTATATTTACACATTCTATAAACAACTGCAAAAGTTTTTATTAGGCTACAGAAAATATGCAATATCATGCCTATGAAGGTTAATGATTTGCATAAAGTTGCAGTTATCGTCCGGTGATGTGGACGCTAATATATTTATTGTTATAATTAACGTCTGTTACAATGTGAATATGATTAACGTTATAGTTAATGTGAACGGCCCTTAAGAATTTTTCAGTAAGACTAAGAAGTTAACTAGAAAAATGTATACATTTTTCGTTTTCTTTTTTCATTTTGTAAATGGAAACGATAAATGAAAAATCGATTTGTTTTTTCATTTTCCGTTTTTGATTTTAAAACGGATATGGAATGGACGGAAGATACCCTGATTCATCTTGTCACTTTCTTTTAGAAAAAACATTTTTACCAAAATTAGTCAAAATGGATTTATTGCGTTTTGAAACTCTTCAACTTGGTTTTGCAAGTCAATTTGACCTGTGATAAGTTGACATAACTTATAAAAACAAGTTGAAATTGTTTAACTTAATATAGATAGATAAAACTAAATTATATAAAATAGTATGAAAGCAAGTCGCAAATATAAAATAAGAAAATCATAGAAATGAATGAAAATGTATTAAAAAGAAATAAAATTGCAGGACCGATGTGACACTTCATAGCAAAATATTGAGTAAATCTGTTCCTTTTAATATGTATAAGTAAACAGATCGAGCGCTTGAATATCAGCACAACAGGTGTTACCATGACAACCGTAAACGCTCCCAGCAACGCGCTATTATTTTTACCGTCGAACTGCAGTCAAACAAACCCAATATATAATCATTTGTAAGAACAACAAAACAAGCAGATTGTTATTAACGTATGTATTTTATAAAGAATTGCTGCATAAATATACTGTATGTATGTACTGGCGACATAAACCTTCGTTTCCTTGACAACGTACACTCGTATCATTCAATAACCTTCTACGCAATCTTTGCTTTTTTTCTCACCAGTGTCATCTGATCCATGGTGCGATCAGACGCGAAATGAGGACATCACTTAAACACTCATCCATTAACTGTCAGAGATCAGCAGACCCTCCATTTCTTCAGATTGAGAATCGTCAAACATCATGATCTCTCTCTGCGGTGTTGTGACAATCTCCGCCCACCGACGGCTGGCAGCTAAATCCTTTAAGTTTCAACAATGTAAATTCGTTAACTTTTCCTGACCTATCAGCAAAATAAGGCTTCGTTTCAAAGCAATTTAATACAGTAATCACTGAAACACAGATACAGTAAATGCAACATGGGTTCACATGGAAACGAGTTTCGTCTGTCCTCCGGGACGGCAGATGGCGACAGTACTAGTTCATCAGTCATCTGAAACCATAGAAACATTCAAAGAAGGAAGTGAAAGCAAACTGAAAGTTGTTTATAACACAAATGTGCAAGTTTAGTTTAATTTCAATTAACACGCATTTTTGTTTTGTATAGTGAAACCAAATTAAGTGCGTCTAAAATGTGATTTTATTTATTTTTTTGAGCGGCTCTTAAACCGGAAGGACAGTTGCGAACATAACTGTTACGTATTCTCTATCATCAACAAACATGGCAGGGTTATAGTGTGTAGGTTTATAACAGGTCAATAACAGGACAAAGTTAACGAGAATTGTTTAGTGCTTTTTTCCGGAGTCGTTACTTGTAACAAGCAGTTTAACGTCTGGGTCTTTGCTAGAATGTACACTTTTACAAAAGTTAAACTAGCTGTTGTCGGTATAGGGCGACAGTGTTTTGCAGTGAGGAGGACGCTTAATGGAGCGCGAGCAGTGAGCAGAGGATTAGCGTGCTCCGCGAACGAGAAGGAATCCAGCACATCTGAAAATGAGTTATATGACATTATAATATCCGGCGGGGGTATGGTGGGCACAGCGATGGCATGTTCACTGGGTAAGTGTAAAGTGCCACTGTCATGAAACCCTGCCCACTCTCTTCCGTGCTTTTTCATGCATAGGAGGGGGTTTCATTTTTCCTTGATGGAAGTATTTAGCTTGAGGTAAAGCGTGCAATTGCGTTTTTAGTGTATTTTAACACTCCCAATCATGCAGTAGAATGCTAAATAAGCAATGTGCTTTTTAATCTCTCAACAATGTTAAAACCTATTACTTACAAACATAACTCCTCAAAAGACATCCTTCAATGTTTTGTGTCGTTCCTCTTTGCAGGTCTGGATCCAAATTTGGCTGGGAAGAAGATTCTTTTGCTGGAGGCGGGTCACAAAAAAGTGATGGACAGTGTGCCTGAGACCTACAGTACAAGGGTCAGCTCCATCAGCCCAGGCTCAGCAACACTTCTTAGTGGTATAAACAAATTTTAATTTTTTTTATATGTTGTTTTTATGTTTAAACAACTGTTCTGTTCATCTGTCAAGAGATCTTTGTGTTTTTTTTAATACTGTCATCAAACCTGCCAAAAACATGTCTATGTCATTTATCAAAAAATAACAATAATAATATATACATTTTGCTTTATTTTCTTTATACAAGTATTTTTTTCTAGACTTTTATATTGTGATTTTTCATGACAATTAGGCACCCCACCACCATTTCCTATTACAACGTGTAAAATTTATATACAAATTGTAATAATTTAATACCCTGCAGTAAATAAAAAAAGTACTGCCCCATACAAATAAGATCTATCTAAAGTTAGATACTCGGATCACTACTCTGCTTTCCAATAAATGCTTTTGAATGCCTTCCACAACTGTCCACAAAATGCTTGTTTACATTTTGGACGGTAAACATAATTTAGAAACAGCACTTCGGGAAGCTGAGTAGTCAAATGCTAAGAAAAGTACATCTCTTCCAGTCAAAGCTCTAAAAGAGGACACTACTGTTAGCCTATATTTACAGCTATGCATGTATATGAAAGATTTGCTAGAAGTGGGTCAGTAGGTATCTCTCTTTGCCTTTTCATGGAGTGTATAGGACAAGTATTGTGCTGGCATCTGCATTGCCTCTTTCCCATGTCTAGTTATCTTTCTTTGTTGATCATGCTGTGCATCGTATCCAGTTTTTGTGCAAACAGTGATGTTTGAAATAACAAATCCCTATGTAAAATGTCAAAAGGGTAGCATTACAATGAGCAAGGGTAGGGGACATGTGTTTTGCATTTAGTTTTTTCTGTTTTATTTGAAAATGTTAAAAGAAAAAGTGAACAAAGGACAGATTTATCGTGCCTTAATCATTTTATTCCTTGATTTTGTAGGTCTTGGTGCTTGGGACCATATTGTCAAAATGAGATGCAAGCCATATAATAAAATGCAGGTCAGTAAAATGAGCAAGTTTTTCCATCCCAGAAATATTGGTGGCATCACCGTAATAGTGATAATGTGAGATGGTTATTATTATTAAAAGGTACTCGGTGGTAAACATTCTCGTACTATAGTGTTTACCTGGCTCTCCAAGGTACTTCATAAAATATCTTGGTATTACCATTGTCATATTGTGGTAATTATTGTGTAAATTAAAGGGGACATATATCAAGAAAATCTGACTTTCCGTGTTTAAGTGCTATAATTGGGTCACCAGCACTTCTATCAATTTTGAAAACGTGAAAAGATCAACCAAGTAACTTAATTTTTGTATACCATTTTCTGAAAGTAGGTCATTGAAATGTGGCTCCCTTGTGATGTCAGAAGGGGATCTTATTATATTAATACAGCCCCAATCGGCATTATCTAATAACGGCACCGCCATTTAGTGCAGAAATCAGCTAATTTGCATTTAATAGGACACTCCCATAAACGGCACATTTTTGCTCACACCTACAAAGTGACAGTTTTAACATGTTATAATAAATTATCTATATATGATATTTTGAGCTAAAACTTCACACATGTACTCTGGGGACCCTAAAGATTTATTTGACATCTTAAAAAGTCTTGTGAAATGTCTCCTTTAATTGATCAGACCTCACAATATTTAAATCTCTGTTCTCTAACATTAAACCAAAACACATTTATGAGCAACCAAAAATGCAGCACCGGTCATGTACCTGTTTAAGATCATGAGGTCACTACATTACAGCTGTCTGGTATTTTGCTGATCGCTGTGTGCATCATACTGTCAGCACCCATAAATTAAGTTATGCTCCAAAAGCACAACCTCAAAATACAAAACATACATTAAAGATGCAAAACCTCAAATGCCTCAATGACCCCAGGGAGTTTTTGTATTAGAGCCTGGTTTTGCGAGTTGGCATAAATCTCTGCGTACGCTTCAAATTGTCATCTAACTCCTTTATCTACTAATTTCGAAGATTCATGTAAAATGCGGGGAGAGAAATTATAAGCTGCAGAGATCAGCAATGAACTGACCCTCAGTTTCTACGCTGTGGTGGGAATACTGGTTTCTCCTGTAAGATGTGGCCTTTTTACTCCCAAAATGAAATCCTGCGGTTTTTGAATAAACGAAGCCATGTCATCAGGGTGAACTTTATAGTGATACTATTCACCCACTACACCTCCTGATTTTTTTCTGTATGTGTGTGCATTTATGTCCAAATAAGGGTTTAAACTGTGGAGTGCCTAACTAGGTTCTCCCTCAATTAAATTTAAAGCGGTTAGAAGAAAGTGACTAAAACGGGTTTGAGAAATGCCACGTACCACTAAAAGAGTTTTTTTTTTAAGTGTTCCCTAAAGTGTTATCAGATCGTGGGCGGTCGGAACCGTTTCTGGTATCTTTATTTGCAAAAATAATCACGTTAAAATTGTCTTTTTTTCATGGGACGGCCAATTTGGCAGAAGCTGATTGTACATAGCAACTATAGAAACTTATCACCAGCCGTACTTTTCCTATGTGTAAAATCCTCGTAATTGTGGGTTGGTCACATTTTAAATCTTTCACGTAACCATGTTTCAAAAATCACAAGACCACTACTATTAGTGGTTTTTGCATGGCAATACGCAAGCAGCATAGAACAGTCTTTTTGCATCATGTTTCTCATGGATTCTATTGTTTGTCTGTCACCTAAGTTACAAGTCACTTTAGGCTTTCAAAATAAATATATATATCAATCACCCAAGACATTTTGTGCTTTTAAAACGAGCCCAATATTTCATTAAATTGCAGGGCATTCCAAAACTTGGCTTGTTGGCTTTCAACTATAACAAACAGCCAACAGAATATTTAGCTTGACAGTAATGTTCGCATATTTGTTATTTATTATCGGCTTAACTATAAATACAGGCATAATCGGCAAGAAGAATGAAATTTTTGTATGTCTCCTCGCCCCAGTACACACACTAAGTCAACCATGCAACCTCAAAGGCTGCTGGTGGTTTTTGCCGAACCTAGTTTGATGTTTGGTTAGAGTATCTGGCAAAACTCTTTGCTCAGTAGAACGGCTTTGATGTGTTCAAGTTCAGTGAAGCACGTGCTCTTTTGGTAATCCATAAATAGGGTGAAGTGGTCACTTAAAGATAGAGTTGTAAACCACAGCAATATTTTCGTCCTCTGCTTTAGGTTTGGGATGCTTGTTCGGATGCCCTGATTACATTTGATAAGGAGAATCTGCAGGATGAGATGGCATACATCATTGAGAACGACGTCATTGTGGCCTCTCTCACTAAACAGTTGCAGACCCTCTCTGGTAACGGACACGATTTGATGTTTGCTACATGCCATTATTTTGGTGTTTGTTTTTGTAATCATTGCTTTGAGTCCTCTCCAGCACGCTGTACAATTTGATTGTTACACGATGTTTGATTTAGTGATGTTTTGCTGTACTATTTCTGTGTTGCTTAGTGTTTCCCCCAGGAGGAGCCGGCACACTCGAGCGCCGAGCGGATGCTCTGCTAATTGGTTTTAGGGATGGCTTGGCAAATGATGTCACCACAAGCCATCCTTCCTCTCTTGGCGTTATGATTATTTGTACTTGTTCTTTTTGAACATCTTACTTCTATCCCTCTTTTAAAGATTCCTCTTCTTTGGACACGTCTATGTTTCTCCTGCTATTTTGATCGTCCAGTACGTTACTTTGTTGGGAGTTAGGAGCCCCACGAGAATTGCCACCCTGTTCGTACACGTGCAGTGGTCTATTGACCCATTTAAAAAAACCACATTCCCCTCCGGTCGGAGCATCTCGCTCGCTCAGGGTGCCCAAGCAAGGATAGCGTTTTACTGTAACGTTTGGTTGTTGTAATTAACTAAACTGTTCCAGGGCTCTGCATTTGAAATCATTACTTTGCTTTTCCATGCCATGCTCTGTAAAACTGCATATTTTTAAAAACAAGCCTTTTTTAAACACATCTTACGTTTAACAGATGTGTGGTAGCACGTGCATTTTCACATGTCTGTATTTTAGCAGTCCTCTATTTCTGCTGAAGGACTGAACATAAAGTACTTGCATACATCTGACATTCGCATACATGAGCCAGCTGTTATGTTTAGTAAAACACTGCTTTCCAATCAGCAGAAGCCAATAATTCTTACACAAACTAACGTTCAATTTTGTGCACCAAATGGTCTCCAATTCTGAAACGTAGGCGTAATTCTGGATCTTTTTGGGCGCTAGATGACTGATCGCCAGTGATTCTAAGAAAAGTGAATTTTTTTCCTCCTACTCTTTCTTGCTTTGTAGTGTGCAGGCTGTTGGCAGCTGGTCGTATGTATGGCATGGTCTGCTTGTAGATAAACACTATTAGTCAGTTTTAAATGACTCAACAAAGCCATTAAGAGACATGGTCTCAACCAGAGAAAGGGAAGCAATATTTTTTATATTTTACTTTGCTGCAGACAAAGTCCATTCGGATTTGTTTCCCTATTTCTGCGGAAGATACTGTTTTGACATGCTATTTTTGTCATATCAAATGCATAATGATATTTAAGCTTGAATTGTATGTGTCATGTACCAAACAGACCATGTTGATGTGAGATACCGAACAAAAGTGGTGAAATACACCTGGCCCAGACCGTACCACATGGCTGAATCCATCCCTTGGGTTCAGGTGACACTGGCCAGTGGAAAGACTCTCCATACTAAGCTGTTGGTATGTAGAACACAGAAGGGCACAGTGTCATATGCAGAACTTCAGAAGTGCTAAATGTTTTCCTCTTTCAGATTGGTGCCGATGGTCCGAACTCAATGGTTCGGAGAGAAGCTGGCATCCCTACTGTCAAATGGAACTACGACCAGTCAGCTGTTGTCGCTGTTCTGCATTTGTCTGAGGTATAATGATCCAGACAAAATTCATATCATACAGTGAGGAAAATAAGTATTTGAACACCCTGCTATTTTGCAAGTTCTCCCACTTACAAATCATGGAGGGGTCTGAAATTGTCATTGTAGGTGCATGTCCACTGTGAGAGACATAATCTAAAAAATCCAGAAATCACAATGTATGATTTTTTTTAACTATTTATTTGTATGATACAGCTGCAAATAAGTATTTGAACACCTGAGAAAGTCAGTGTTAATATTTGGTATCCTTTGTTTGCAATTACAGAGGTCAAATGTTCCCTGTAGTTTTTCCACCAGGTTTTCACACACTGCAGGAGGGATTTTGGCCCACTCCTCCACACAGATCTTCTCTAGATCAGTCAGGTTTCTGGCCTGTCGCTGAGAAGCACAGAGTTCTAGGCCACGGTTGAACCTTGATATGCTTCTTACAGAGCCACTCCTTGGTTATCCTGGCTGTGTGCTTCGGGTCATTGTCATGTTGGAAGACCCAGCCTTTTCCCATGACTGCTCTGGATCATCCAAATGGTCATTGGCAAACTTAAAGCCCGGAATACACTGCACGATTTTTGTCCTCTTATAAGATCATTACCTTATCACACTGTGCGACATGTATCGTTTAAACTCGGATACGAGAGGCATGTAGACTGTACGATGATGACACGAAGCTTCGGCGGCAGCGTCACACGTTGCGCAACGTCACCAGCATGCGCTCGTGGTAAACAAATACCGGTGTGCAGGTCGTAGCAGCAAACACACTGTGCGGTGATCATGCCGAATTTCTGACACTGCCAGAAAACTATCGTAGGCTATCTTTGGACGCAAGACCGGGAAAACGGCCGTCTTTGAACCTCTCTCACTGTATGACATAGGACCACCGATGGAGAGCCATGATCACAGAAATCACGACGATAGTTTCACGATGGCAATCTTTCGTCTGGGACAGCCAATAATCGTGCAGTGTATCCCGGGCTTAAGACGGGCATGGACATGTGCTGGTTTAAGAAGGGGAATCTTCCGTGCTATGCATGATTTCAAACCATGACGTCTTAGTGTATTATCAACAGTAACCTTGAAAACGGTGGTCCCAGCTCTTTTCAGGTCATTGACCAGCTCCTCCCATGTAGTTCTGGGCTGATTTCTCACCTTTCTTAGCATCACTGAGACCCCACCAGGTGAGATTTTGCATGGAGCCCCAGTCCAAAGGAGATTGACAGTCATGTTTAGCTTCTTCCATTTTCTAATGATTGCTCCAACAGTGGACATTTTTTCCCCAAGCTACATGGCAATTTCCCCGTAGCCCTTTCCAGCCTTGTGGAGGTGTACAATTTTGTCTCTAGTGTCTTTGGACAGCTCTTTGGTCTTGGCCATGTTAGTAGTTGGATTCTTACTGATTGTATGGGGTGGACAGGTGTCTTTATGCAGCTATCAACCTTAAACAGGTGCATCTAATGTAGGATAATAAATGGAGTGGAGGTGGACATTTTAAAGGCAGACTAACAGGTCTTTGAGGTTCAGAATTCTAGCTGATAGACAGGTGTTCAAATACTTATTTGCAGCTGTATCATACAAATAATAGTTAAAAAATCATATATTCTGATTTCTGGATTTTTTTAGATTATGTCTCTCACAGTGGACATGCACCTGCGATGACAATTTCAGACCCATCCATGATATCTAAGTGGGGAACTTGCAAAATAGCAGGGTGTTCAAATACTTACTTTCCTCACTATACACAAAGTGTTTTGTATATTAGGGTCAGAATAAGTCATATTTGTTTACTTTTACCTCTGGTTTAACAGAGGTAAAATGTGTTGCAAATGCTTCATTATGTTGTCTTTGATAACTTCATTTCATTCGTTTTTTTGTTTTTTCAGCCCACAGAAAATAACGTGGCCTGGCAGAGGTTCCTTCCCACTGGACCCATTGCAATGCTTCCTGTGAGCTGATCTTCAGTGTTTTATTTACTTGTGAATGATGTCAGACTTAATTGATTTCTTTCACTGGCTCATTGTGATATCACTTAGTAGTCAAATGGAAAATGCATCTGTTTGTATTAGTACTTTAAACCCAGACATGTTGTATGTGTCTGCTGTACAGTTGTCAGACACGGCGAGCTCACTAGTCTGGTCCACCAGTCATCAGCATGCTGAAGAACTTCTGCAGCTGGATGAGGAAAGCTTTGTGGATGCCATTAACTCTGCATTTGTGAGTGAACACCAAGCCTGCTTCCACTTTCCTAGTCCACACGATTTAGTCATAATTTTCAGTTAAATGCCTTAAGACTGTTCTGTCCCATAACCCTCATATTAAGTTCTTATTTAAAGTTATGAAGCAGTGGTTTTTTATTGAAATTGAATACTCTTGGTTTCGTCTCAGTGCCCTCAAGCTGACCCTCACACCCTTTTTTTGTCTTTTGTTTGTGTTTCTGTCAAAGAATCACTTTTCCCAAGCAGGCTATTTTTACTGGTCTTCCTGGTCACAGGCCTTTGCATCTGAGTCACGCTTGCCATCAAAACTGGTTTGCTAATTAAAACCCAAGGTTTGCCAGTGTTGGTCATTACTCCATGGAATGTTTTTTCTGTAGACCAAACTCGAATTTATGACCTGGTCAGCGTTTTACTTTAATTAGCTATGTTTCTTCTATATGAAATACCCTTTCTTTGTCTTTTTCTTTGTGTATTGAGTGAAAAAGAAAGAAGGTCATTGTATCTTTATTTTTGTATCACCTGTTAAATGTTCAATTTGTCATTTATTTACTCTCCAAGAATTTTTTGTGCCCCTGGTCCAAGTCATTTAATTTTAAGTTTCGGACGATACCGAGTCCCAAACCGATATATGTGTATTTTTCTAGTGTTTTCTTACCGCGTGCAATTCATGACCCGGTTGGGAAAATCCAGTGCATCAAACACACACGCAAAACTCCGCTGCTACCCCGGATAATAAACTATATCCATTGTTTTCATAAGACTGGATTTCTTCTCCTTACATCCAAAAACACACTTCTTCATTCGTGCCATTGTTGAGTTTTGAAATTAAACAAAGCTGTCACGTGATGTGAATGTTTGTAAGTTCTAGCGTCTCCCACTGATTGACGGGTGGGCGGGGTTTTCCGAGGGAAGTGCCCATATAAAGAAGTGATACGTATAGAAACCCCTGAAACGTCAGTTGGACCTGTAATCGAAAAAAACTTTCAGAAACTTGTACGAACCCTGGCGAAGTGCATTCGGCACAGAAATACTCTGTAACACGTCCAACTGCTTTTTTGACACTTTGCCTACGTTTAGCATGAGGAAACAACTCTATAACTGTGTTAATAAGTCAGACTGCTTGAAATACCATTTTACCCCAGCCCCCCCCCCCCCCCCCCCCCCCCCCCTTTAACATTAAGCTTAGTGCAGCATTATAGTAAAAGTAGTAAAGTGTTTTAAACATGAAAGGAGCTCAGTCAAAGTCAGTTTCTACTCATTGGAGTAGTAGCATTAAAGTTAAACCTAAAAATAAAATGGCAAGTCTTTCATCAAGGGGGTTTAGTTCATAAGTGTTTTTATTGCACAACATTTTATTGTTTTGTTCCTCATACGGTGGGAGCAACAGAGCTTCATTCAATACTGAAAAAGGAAGTCATATTCATTTTCGTTTTGAATTTTTTTCATCAACTTGCCTCTCCGCTTCATCCCATTTTTCCTTGCATTGGCTCATTGTTCCATATGCTTTTAACTATGTTATGTAGATATTTTCCTGCCATAAACAGCATATGTTCAATCCTTTTTGGCCATTAACACCTTCTCTTCGTGCTTCTCCCTCTTCAGTGGAGTAATGAGAACCATTCTCAGCTGGTAGAGACTGCTGGCTCTCTGTTTCGGACTGCAATGTCTGTCCTGATGCCTGACCGTGGTTCTGCACGCCAACTTCCACCTAGCGTGTCAGGAATTGGCCCAAAAAGCCGGGTCATGTTCCCACTGGGTATGGGTCATGCCACAGAGTACATTCGTCATAGAGTGGTCCTCATTGGGTATGTTTGAGGGTAGATTTTTAGTTTTGTGTTCCTGTTCAGAATTGTGTGTTCTTAAATATATATAATTTTCTTTATATATGAGTAATTATATAAACCTATATAAGTTTAAAGGAGAAATCACTCATTATGTTAGGTTTATAGTGTACTCATAATGTTAAGTGATTGACTGAGCCTTTAAAGCAGTGATGTATTTAGATTTGTTGTTCTTGGCGATATTGCTGTGAATGTATTGTAATATATGGTCATCATGCTAAATATGGTTCCAGACTCAAGGTCTGTGTTTTCTGATCTTTCTAATTTCAGAGATGCTGCACACAGAGTCCATCCTTTAGCAGGCCAAGGTGCCAATCTAGGCTTTGGGGATGTAGCCTGTCTCACGAACGTTCTTAGCCAAGCAGCATTTAACGGAAAAGACATCGGTAAGGATTTCAACAACAAGGACAGTCAAGCCGAATAGATGCAGGCAGTAGTTTTATGATAACACAATAGTCAATAGTCACCCAATACTTTCATTTAATTTAGGGTCAGTCATTTCACTTTAATGGCAATGAAAAAGTGAAACTAAACTGTTATTAAAATGACTTATTTTAACAAATGTCAATTTGGTCAATGGTAGTTAAAAAAAGGATTTTGCTGCAAAACCCTCTAAGTACATTCAAGCAATTAAAAAAATCAACTTCTTCTTTTAATTAGACAAAATCTTTAAGATGCAACTAGAAACATTGCAAATGATGAAAGTAAGAATAAAACATGTAAAAATGAATGAACTGAACCACACATGTTGTGATGCATCTGGCTGCCACATTTGGGTTGTATTCAGATCCAAGTACTCGCCAAGTTTAAATGTAATCCCAATCCTATCTCTCTCCAGTCACTATTCACTGTCCTTTCTGAATTAAAGTAAAAAGGCTCAAAAATTCGGTCAATATCCTAATATATTCTGTAAACATCCTTTAAACCAAATAAGAACCTTGGGGTCAATCTTACCCCCAAGCCACTTTTCTTTAGTTAAAAAACATGGTTACCTTCATCTCAGTGGAATAAGATTTTCTGACTTTTCCAGATTATCTGTCAAGATTAATATAAAAAAAAACTGGGCTTGATTCGGTGGTTCTAGTCCCTAAAAATGACCCCAATTGAAAATGAATGGGAAATGCAAAACATTTTTTTTTCTTTTTGTCCAAAAAAAAAAGAATCAATGCATCCAGAATAAATCTGAAAATTTTAACACAGAAAGGTAGGCCTGGTACTAGAGCACAAATGCAACATAGAAAAGACATGCTCAATCACACACACACACACAAACCAAAAAATTGGCAAAAAAACAGCCACAGATGCAAATCAAAGATGTAAAACACACACAAAGACACAGTTAAACTTACACACACATAAAGACACAGACACACACAGAAAGACAAAGTCACACTCAAACACGGACACACACACTTACATTCAGTCAAATTTCTCTGGCATTTCGTAAAAACAGACAATTCAAAATGCATAAAAAAGTACAAAAAAATCTACCATTTGAAATCATATTTATTTTTAATATCCTTTCTAATGTTTATATAAACATAAATTCACAAAATGCATCACTAAACTAGTAATTTGAGCAGTTGGCCACATCCAGTAAAATGAGTGGGTCTCTATGGGCACCTGCTGGTTGAAGTGATTTATTTCCTAAACTGTAATTCTTTTATGTTTTTTTTTTCTAAACACCAAATGGCAGAATTCAACACATTACATCTAGATCAATATCTAAAAACAATTTAAATCAAATTTAGATCATAATTTATGTGAATTTTTCATAAAAATTTTATATTTTACAATCAAGGTAATGATGTAGTTGAGGAATTGAGTGGTAAACGGGTACAAAGGTTCTTCATATCTCCCAAAACACAGCATGAAGGTATAGATGGGAAGTAAACAAAAAAAATTATATATTATTTGTATCATTAAAAATGTATATATTTATTGTAATCATTCTATTAATTTCTGGGGTCATTTTTTTACCCCTGCGGAACTATAACATTAACCAGGTAAAAAAAACTCTTGCAACACAACTCAACACCGCTTGTTGCCGTTTTTCCAGTTTATTGCTGAAAAATCAGTGTGCCGTTTAACTGTCAACAAACTGGTGTTTCTGAATGACCTGATGCCAGGATAAAGCGGATTTGAAACTAAAGTATTTGATAAATTTATGATACTTGCCGAGAGCATTCGGTCAATATCACATTCAATATCAATATTTCATTTTTGACAGAGGTGGCGTTTAGCAGCTTTAGCATCTGAGTTCCCTTTAAATCGGTCACTACGACGTCACGTCGTGACCGACGAATTGGCGCGTTCCCAATTCGTCTGTCACGACGTGACGTCTCCGTTCCCTTCCTTCAGGGAACGAGGGTTACATACGTAACTGAGATGTTTTTCATATACTGTAAATGTATTATATTGTGAGGTTCCACCGGGACAAAAAACTTTGACAGAACTCCTTAACGCAGGGGTGGGAAACTCCTGGTCCTGAGGGCCAGTGTCCCTGCAGAGTTTAGCTCCAACCCTAATCAAACACAGCTGAAAAATCTAATTGAAGTGTTCAGGACTGTTTGGAAATTACATTCAGGTGTGTTTGATTAAGGTTGAAGCTAAACTCTGCAGGACTGTGGCCCTCGATGCCCACCCCTGCCTTAACGTATGCTTGGGTGTCTTTTCATAGCCTGAGGTATCTTGCTTTTTAGCAGTCTGCTTTTTCCTAAGCTCTTTTCCAATTTCTTTTAGGGCTTACTGTTTTTAGAATTGTTACTCTCTGTCAAACTGTCCATAAATTTTCTTGCAGGCACAAATTGATATTCTGTTGTGAGCAATTGTTAACAAAAGTTTATTTAATATACAATACATGTATAATAAACGAGCCATTGTCTGATACATTGGTAATGTGTTTTTCAAAAAATGAACATTTGGTCTTTAAATTCCAGGAGCCATGCAACACCTGTTGGAGTACGAAACTGAGCGTCAGCGACACAATCTTCCCATGATGGCAGCCATTGACCTCATGAAGAAGCTTTACTCCACTAACGCTGCACCTGTGGTTCTGCTTCGAACCTTTGGCCTTCAAGCTACCAATATACTGCCACCTCTTAAAGTATGATTACGTGATGTTAAAAAGGTTTTCGATTTGCCACTTCAAAATGACTGCCTTGGTTTCCTTCCTCCAACGTATTCCTTCACTTGCATTTTATTCTTTTTTTTCTCTGGCTCTGTGGCGATTCTCTCATGTTTTCTTTCCTCTTTGTCATTCATGCCTCTGTCTTCTCTCTGTTCTGCTTCCAGCTTCCCATTTAGCCTTTTTCACCTCTCCAACTTTTTCTCCCTCTTTCACTGTTCCTTTGACTTTTTCCTCTCTCTCTAACCCCATCACCCCCCCATCCCCATCTTGTCCTCTGATTACATGCCTTTCTACTCTCATCCGTGCCTGTAATTTGCATGGTCAGGAGCTACTACTATGGCTATGTTTAGCTCTAAATTTACTCTTACCGAAAGCGTGTGGGTGGGGTTGCAGGGCCGTGCATGGTGGTGTTGGCTTGTGTTTTCACACTCCTTTTATTATAGGCCGCTCTTATGAAATGGCTTCATTCCTTTTACTAAGCGATTTTCAACCAGAAGGTCCCTAACTTTTCATAAAGGGTTTTCACTGTGCTTATACCCTAGAGAAATATCTCTCATATTCTGTCTTTCTGTTAAAATTTAGTTGCGTGAGTCTCTGAGAACCATGTTTATGTTTAAAGTGGGGAAGATCTCTAGTTTCTCTAATTAAACTGTATATAAAATATCGCTTGCGGTTTGAAAGTTGTCTTACTGACCTGTAGTTATATTGTTTCTTGTACCCACAGGAGCAGATCATGGCCTTTGCAAGCAAGTAAAGACTAGCTGAAATTGGATGTTTGCTGATGCTCTTAAAGATGATGTGAAGACTTTGTTCATGGAGTGTAAAAGTGTAAATTAATAAATTATATTTTATTCCTCTGTCTACATGAATTTCTACACATGTAAAACATATCAGTGTCATAAACTTCTTGTTTGTCGACTCATAACAAGACATTCAACCAACCGTATAGGTTTGTGTATATTCTTTGTATATTCTTGTAGAGTTCTTTGAAGAGGCCTATATACAACGGCATAATAATTGTAAAATACATACAGGCCCACAGGTATTTGTTTATTATTTATTGTTAAATCTCAAAGTAATGTGGAAAATAATGTATGCATTAAACAAAAACAAAGCATTCAGTTTGAATAACTTCAAAGGTAGTTATTTTAGGGAATAATGAACGTTGAGTGCCACTATATATATAGTATATATTTTTTACATTTCTTGACAAGAACTATGCAAGTAATCTTATGTGTTAAAGGGGACTTTTTTAAGATGTAAAATAAATATTTGGTGTCGCAATGTACGTATGTAAAGTTTTAGCTTAAAATACCATATAGATAATTTATTATACAGCGGGGAAAATAAGTATTTGATACATCAGCATTTTTATCATTAAGGGGATTTGTAAGTGGGCTATTGACACAAAATTTCCACCAGATGTAGCCATCAAGCCAAATATTGAATTCATACAAAGAAATCAGAACATTTAAGTATACAAGTTGAGTCATAATAAATAAAGTGAAATGACACAGGGAATAAGTATTAAACACATGAAGAGAACAAGGTGCAAAATGGCATAGAAATCCAGGAGATCACCTGAAATCTGTCAAATCGGAAATTGAAAGAGCATCAGTTCACCATAAACAGGCCACGATCAGGTGCTCCACGTAAGATCCCTGTCAGAGGAGTCCAAAGAATAATCAGGAGAGTTCTCCAAGAGCCAAGAACCACTTAGGCAGAACGTCAGGAAGACCTTGGGGCCAATTGTCACTATCTGCTGTGTGTTTACCATCATTTCTCAAAATATATTTTATGTTTGTCAGAAAAAAGAAATTCATACAGGTTTAGAACAACACGAGCATGAGTAAATGATGACAGAATTTTCATTTTAAAGTGAACTATCCCTTTAAAGTGTGTTCAGTACTTATTTCCTGTGTCATTTCACTTTATTTATTATGACTCAACTTGTATACTTAAATGTTCTGATTTCTTTGTATGAATTCAATATTTGCCTTGATGACTATATCTGGTGGAAATTTTGTGTCAATAACCCACCTAGAAATCAAAAGGGGGCATTTGCAGGCTGTGCCTCCCCAAACAGGTTGTTGTGCCCCCTACACAGTTTTTTATTAATTTAATATATATCAAGAATAATTAAAATTAATTAAACATTTAATGTTTCATGACTTATAATGTAATCAATTGAGGAAAATATAGTTGATATGTTTTCTTTAATTAAAATAGATTAGTTTATCTGATTGGTTGTATTGCGGCGTCTCATGCGTCTTTACGTCTTTTAGCATATTTGTGACTTGATACTAGCAACATGTTTTTTGCGGCATTTTATGGATGATGTAAAATATAGATATTAGAACATTTAGGACGAATCAGCACCGCATGCTCCACCTGACTTAATGCACCGATTGGCTCAAACTCTGAGATTAGAGGTCGAGGTGGAATTTAAAACTCTACAAGACACTGTTTTACGGAAGTTTAATGTTCGTACACGCCGGCTTCAGCTTTTTTAAAGGTAAGTTAGCGTTGTTTTAATTTACGTAAGCTTAAATGTGAAGTGTGGATGTAGACCGTTGACAGCATTGCAACATGATTATGGTAAAGTGGCTTTCACTTAGGACGCGGTGTGCGCTGCGCTATGAAACCGATTCATTTCAACGTGCCCCCCTGTTAGTTATGGTCTGGCGCCGGCTCTGTAGAAATCCCCTTACTGATAAAAATGCTGATGTGTTAAATACTTATTTTCCCCGCTGTATCATGTTAAAATTGCCACTTTGTAGGGGTGAGCAAAAATTTGCCTTTTCGGTGTAACCTTTTAAATGCAGATGAGCTGATCTCTGCACTAAATGGCAGTGTTGTGGTTGGATAGTGCAGATTAAGGGGCAGTATTATCCCCTTTTGACATCACAGGGGGAGCCAGATTAATGACATATTTTTTCACATGCTTGCAGAAAATGGTTTACCAAAACTAAGTTACTGGGTTGTTCTTTATCACATTTTCTAGGTTGATAGCACTGGGGACCCAATTATAAAAAAGTCAGATTTTCATGATATGTCCCCTTTATTAAGCAGGGCTGGAAATGTGGGGGATTTCGAGTGGAACAGAGTTCCACCTCAAACTAGAACTTTTAAAAAGGAATTTTTATTTAAGCAACTTAATAGCATTTAAAAATTATTTCCCATTATGATTTTTTTAATTGCAGCTATTATTTTATAATGCATCATCAAGTTTGTCACGTGACACTTCACAGTCACAGTGGCACTGTAGCCTATTTGTATGACTGATGTATCAGTTTTCTAAATTAAACAAAAACATTTTGTTAAAAGTTTGTGACTTTAATAATCAAACTAGAGAATTTCTGTCATTTCCAGCCCTTAAAATGTACAATTAATCATATAAAAAAATCTATCATCTGCACAATGAGTAAACAACGCTAAATAATTTTCTCGCGATAATTGACAAACACTCGCGATGACTGTTTCGTCACTTTTAATAACTGGCGCGAATAGCTAGCATGTCATGAATCCAAAGTCACTCGAGAACTGTAACGTAAGTTTGTGGATTCTATTACCAAAAGGTAGGCTAAAAATCGTATATTGTTTAAATGCCTTGATGTCCAAGCAGTTGATTTAAGTTTATACAAAGTGAACTAATAAACGCAGTTATATTGTGAATATATGACAGGCTATGTTAATATAAGAGAATGTTATGGAAGTCAAGTTGGACTTGTGTAGTTCCTATACAATGATTAGGTGGAAAAACAATTAGGGTTTATTAATGTAAGTCTGTAAATGTGTTTTTATCTTAAATAGTTTTATATAAGAAAGTCAAAAACAGATGTGTCATACTTTTTTTATTAATACATACAATATCACTTCATAATATACAGCATTTATTTGAAAAGCATAGCCATATTTATAGCATTTGTTGCAGGTAATACCTCAAAAAAAGCAAAAAACAAAAACAAAACATATGTTGTACATGATAATCGTTCGTAAACACAACTTGTGGCAAAGTTAACCATACTGATGAGGCCATTTGCTGATATAGTAACTACTTATATATCATATTTTTTATAATGATGCTGGTTTAGAGATGTTCTTGGATTAACAAGAAAAGGAAGAACAATGCCACACTGTAATAAATATTTGTACAATAATTCACAAAAGCATGTCATGATGCTAATTGAGTAAAGCCTGTTAAATAAGTCAGGGTATCTACAGGGGTGTGCACATGTAACACTTAAACAAGTTAAAATTCTGGAAGACTTGGTTCTTTGCAATGCTTTACACATAAGCATGCATGCACAATGACCCCTTGTTTCACAGACAAGGCTTAAGACCAGTCCTAGTTTGAGCTCTTTCAACTGAAAATATTTTGCACTGACAGATCTTAAAATATGCCAGTGCCATTGATTTGTCTCAAGATACACACCAGTAACACCTTTTTCTAAGGTGTGTCTATAAGAGATGCTTAAACATCTTTTTCAGCATCAATGTTTGATTCAGCATCAATGTTTAATAAGTAAATTTAGTGTAATATACAGTACCATAAAGTCTTAATTATTAACTTCCAGCCAGTAGTCACTTGAGTTACATTTAAAATATTGACAGAATCTTACCATGTGTCTGTTTTTTTGTTAATAAGTAGAAAGCACCATACTGTATGCTACTCAATAATCCATGGCTGGTAAGACCTTGGTTGAAAAAGCTCCTGTAGCATTTCACCAAGAGCAATGTCCATCTGAAGATATTATAATCCAACTACAGGTCAACTTTACATACCTTCTCAACATAAGAATAAAACCAAAATAAATAACTCATTAATTTACATCACTCATGTATTATTTATCAAATTAGTATATGGTATGATTTTGTTCCTATCCCTACTTGTACTATTATCTTCATTTTGAACTGTTGCTCCCACATAATTTTCCAAAATAGCACGGATGGCTCTTACAGCTACATTTAAAGTGTTATGTGCTAGAATAAGGGCACTAAAGACTTAGGGAGTTTTCAATATAATTGACGATACCCTAACAGAGTACTACACTAGTGTACAAGCACTGCTGCAAACTAAAGACAATAGACCGTTTATGGATGCTATACTACCTCACACAAGGCTTTTTACAAATATCACACTGCACATTACCCTGCACAGCAACATAGATCGAGCTTAAACAGCTCTGATTAGTTGCGTTATACATTGAAACTTTGAAAACGTCCAAAGTAGACATCAACAGTATATTAGATGAGAGACAAAAGAGGAAAAAATGTAAACATACAGTAGAAGTAGCAGGCTGGCCTTGCCATCTGTACATAAATAACACAGTAAATAAGAACAGTTTTCTGGGGGTTTGATTTGGGATGGTAATGATGGAGATTGTGGTGGTTTAGGAGTGCAGTGCATATCTGAAATTCACTGAGGAGTGTAGGGTAAAAGGTGGTGGGGTTACTTGATTAGGTGAGGTGTCCTCCTGCGTGGTCCCTGTGCTCCCCTTACTGTTTAAAGCCAGAAGATCGCAGGCTTAATGAATGTTAAGATTGTGCAAGTGATCAAAGACTGCACCGAGCGCCCAGCTCGTCTCCACATTATTCACCTTTTTAGTAAGCTGAAAAAGAAAACGTGAATAAAAAGTCATATTCTTGCCTAATTCGTGGTACCGTAATGTCAGTCCACAAAAATAGCGATCTCCGACTGCCAAGGGATGTTAATTTAGGCTTGCAATTTACTTGTGTACACAGAAAATGGCAAACAGGTTTGAGACCTATTTTAGATCCTTCCCCACAGTGTATTTCCTGTTAACTTTTAGTTTTACCTTTATATGTTCATTCTTTGTACATTTTCCACTCACCTGCAGAACAGTGCTGTCCTTGAAGCCGAATCCCTCTTTTAGTAAGCAGGTGATGTAAGTCATGTCCATGCACAAGTAAGGGCTGACTGCACGATATTTGGTCATCTTATTGCACACTTGAAAAAGAAAAGAGTAAATTAAAAAAAAAAATGTTGAGCTATGAGGCTTGAATTGCAGAGATTGAGCATTATACTGTAGTGTAATGTACAATGCATTCAAGATATTCAACTGTGGACCCTCAAAATTTTACCCATGACCTTTGCCCTGCTAACGCAATACTCTACCAGTTATGCTATAGGAATGTTACAGTTATGCCTTGGCATGAGAAGTTAAAGGTAGAGTATACACTATCCAGTATAGCCCTTACTGTTGATTGACAGGCCACAGTTTGTCAGAGTCTGGGAAAAATTACAAAAAACGTTGAGGCACCAGTGCTGTGTATGCTCCAAGCGTCTGGCACATCTTTGTGAAACAGCTCTTCACAATGTTTTGTTTTTCCTCAAGCTGACAAGCTGATTTGTGAAAGTTTGGGAAAAGGGGACGGAAAGTGTAAAATAACTATTTCATACCCTCAGTCGTGCACATGTACTATGTGCGCCAAGCCACGAGAGGGGACAAGCAGTGCCAAGTGTTCCCGCACAGGGTGTGACATTAAGTCCTGTCTGCCTTCAGTTAGATACTGGGCATAGGTGTTGCCCTCGGTCAGTGAAGAGAGGGGTGCCCACAGGGCTGCGGCCATGGATTACCATTGCGCCAAGCGTGGTTTATCAAGACTATGCGACAGTACAAATGAAAGCCTTACATAAGACGCCAACTCATTCCCCCTAATGATAAATCTTCTCTACAGACATTTATTGTTTGACACATTCTTTCGAAGGAGACAGATTTCGTGAATCCATTTCAGTTGTCAGACGTGCCAATGTGTGGTCATTGTCCTCAGCAGCATGTGCACCTATACTATACTTCACATTCTGTACAGTATGACAATGCATAATATATTCCTCTATTTGAAGCGCACGAAAAAGCTGAGATAACGGTTGGGAGGGTTTCAAAAGATGATGAACACACACAGGCAAAAGTATTTGTGTGGGAGAGGTGCAACCCGTGTTTATGTGGTGGCAGAGCTATCATTTTGTGAAGCCAGTGTGATTGTCGAGAGCCTCAAATGCAAATAAGCACAGAGGGTTTATGTTTGTGCAATGTGTGCGGCAGGACTTTGACCTGCATGTGCTTTAGAGGATGGAAGGAAGTCATCCAAAGTCTTACCTTCTTTGGCTCTCTTCTTGAAATCCCTGACTTCCACAGTACCACCACGGGATCCGTCTAAAAGATTGAGACAGTACGTTCTTGTTCATTTAGAATGTAAAAAAGAATGAACTTCTTGAGGCACACTTATCCCAAATTTAACCCCACTCACCAATGAGACCAGAATCCACAGCTCTGTCGTAGTAATAGGAAAAGGCATAGAAGACACTGCTTCCCTTCACTTCCAAGGGCTGGTGCACAATCCCTTTCACTACACGCATGACTTCGTGGTAGCACAGCTTATACCCTGCATAACCTGAAAGTAAAGTTTTAGAGTATGAGAATAACATTGTATATTGACATTGTCATCTTACCAATACATCTTATTGACACAGATGGCACCAATAATATCCCTTCGCAACAGAATCTATCTGACCAACAACGACCAATCACAGTTAATGAGACTATGCTTGACATTTGTGACACTCAAAAGAGAAACTGGAAAAGTCTAATTATAGTTCTGCGTATGACCTGCACCATAGTCTCTACTCTATAGGCTACGAGTCGGACGTTGTTCGCGTCGACAGGGAATTACAAAGTTTGCAGGTAAATAGACAGTGACTTTTGTTGCAACCTGAGTTGTTAAGACTTGCAGTGCGTGTGTTCACTACTCACTGGTATGGGATGCAGAGGTTACATTTCGAGTATGGGTTCCTAAACTTGAGAGAATATGTCACATTTTTCACATATCGCTTCTTAACTTGGTCCATCTTTGTTTTTACTGTTTCAAGCAGAAATGTGTATGAGGAAATGCAGGCAGATTTTTTTTCCTGACAAGAGGGGTTCTTGCGGACCGATCACAGCACTTGCAGTCCACGTAGAACTGACGCGTGGTTACATGTTTGTAGAGGTGCGCGCCGGGATACACAGAGCTATGCACAGCCTTTTCTAGAATTATAAATTGCTCTTTAGCCTTGAAACTAAATAGCTGAGAAGTCTTGAATGTGGAAAAGTGCATTTCAGGAGATTGCCTCACGTCTAAATAATGAGGTCAATTTAAGGGATTGCCACAAACATTTCAGGAAGAGGTTTCCTCACAGAAAGCTCTAAATAGGCAAATTTCATATGGTCTGGAGTGAGCTCACTGGTATGTCAGCTCTCCCAGTCAGAAATCATGTGGACTACTTAACAAAGCCCCTCATAGCTGCTATTCTAGACCACAATGTGGTGTTCAGCCAAGATCAAGCTGCAAGCAACATGCAGTAAGGCTAAATGCCAAACATCTGACTAAACTAGTTTCTTTTGGCTACATGCCTCATGAATCATTTAATGAGCGAACTGACTATTTTCTCTCACCCTACAGTAAATATTTTGTTTGCTATTTTGGTATTTATGGGAGCTTTGAATGACACTAAATAGACAAGACCAGAGTGAGGTTGAAGTTTAGTGAAGTCCATTTTACAGAAAAATTAACCTTAAATCCAACATGAAATAAATTTATATTATATTTAAGTATAGAAAATATTAAAAAGTTAAATCAAAACTTGATTTGATCTTTCGGAAGTAATTAAAAGTAATTTTAAGACCACTCACCGTCTGGGTTTCCACTGACTTTGTATGTGAGTCCACCAAAGGACCACTCTTCACTGAATTTTTTGGGCAAGCACGAACTTCTAAAAACTTTCCAGTCGATATCTGATGATTAAACATTGCCAGAGAAAACAGCGAGATATTAATAACCAACCATTTTGAAACATGAAGATTGAAAATATAAATACATTTAATATTACCATCAGAACCGAGAGCACCAAGAGTTGCCAGCCGAGCTGCAAAAATTCCATTTCCAAGATAACTACAAATGACAAAAGAGAAAAATTGCGTATTTTACACTGCTTATAAATTCCTAAAATTATGTTTTAACAACCTGATAGAAACAAGTTATCTGACCTGTGTGTGTACAGCTCATATGTGCTGTTAAACATGTTAAATCTGGCAATATAGTCTAGTGGAGCATTCAGTACAGTTTTCTGTGAAAGAAAGGAGAACAGTGTCAGTGTATGACATATTTGTCTATTTGTCTAGGACTGTGGGTTTGTTTCATATTATCATACCTTTAATTTTGGGAGGAAAGTAATTTGGGTTGAACCTCCACCCAAATCTAGAATCCCAACAGTTCTTCTTGTTTTAGCATACAAATGACCTGCAATACAAAAGTTAAATAAACAGTGTTACTTTGGAGTTATGTTAATCACTAATAATCACTACAGTTTGGCAAACCCTTATGAAAGTAATAAATATTTTACCTGTCAGGAAGTTTACTGTAACCCATGCCAAGACCCCTGCAAGAGAGAGAATCCATTCTATTGAGATTTTATGTATCAATTTACAACAGTATTTTAGTATTAAGCACCCATCAGCGATCTTATTATGGGTATTAGTTAAGGAATTAAACCCTTTAAAAGTACATGGTTATCAGACAGACATATTCTACTGTATATGTTCTCCAGGTTTCTTTATTAAAAGTAATATCCTGTCAAAAAAAGTGCCTTATATTGGGGTCATCAAGGACTAACCTAGGTAATCAGACTGTCTGAGATTGGCCACACCTCATAAACAAATTTGACATTTGGCATTTAAGTGAATGTGAACTTAAATTAAAAAATGTGGATTTTATAATGAGTGTGGGAGGCTTCCAGACAAGGCTTAATCTAGACAGTTATATTATAAAACACTGGGGTCAATATCACAATAACAGACACAGGGGAAACCTGGTGTCAAAGGGTTCACTATAATACATCTAGGCTTCATTGTCTTGAATTTCAAGGACTAGATAAAGAAAACGTTTTTAGTACCCTCATTGGCACCATTCATGATGGACACACTGTTGTTTGGCACAAAGAAAGGAGAGTCATCGAAGACTTCTTTCACCTATGGACATAAAGCAGAAATTGGATTAAAATGTCATTTTTAATACTGCAATGTATTCTGAAAGTTCCTGATTCGTGCTCCTCTGTAATATATAAAGGAAGAAAAGAAAGCGCTTAGTTGTTACAACTTGAAAATGCAATTGTTGTATGTTTTTTTAATCTGAAGTCAAAAGGAAGTGCACTGAATCAATCTTAGGCAAATTTGTCTGAAAACTGAGCAAGCTGAAAACCACAAGTGTGGCCGGTGTGGCGGAGTAGAAAATGATAATTCAAAAGCCATTCGGTTCCCCGAGGCTCCAGACAGCCTCAGAACAGCTGCTTTTGCACAGTATGGGTTTTCCTTCTCTCTCACTTTCTGTCTTTCTTTTTCTCTGTCTTGCACACAATGTGGTTTGCTTTCCTTTGGGATGGTCAGTTTCTCTAACGAAATTGTCTGAGAAAGCAGGCAGTGAAGTGAGAAAGCGAGGAAGCCTTACCTCATCCAAGAGGGCTTTGGCTTTTTCTTGAGGCAACAAGCGCAAGCCTGCAGTGGCTTTTAGAACCACAGGTGTCTGTATCCATAACTCTTTGGGAATTGTCTTTTTTGCCACTTTCAGCAGCTGCCTAATGGTTTCTCCACCCTAGGAAATAAAAATTAAACATTATTTATTTAGCATAATTCTTTAAAATGAACTCAAGGGAAGCATCCTGTTTCTGTGCAAACTGGAAAACTTATGTACAGTATCGTCTTTAACATTTCATTAATCTGATCTGCAAGTAACCTTATTTTAAAAGAGATATAAATTACTATGGTGACAAACTACACTACTGTAATGGATAACTGCAAAGTCTAGATTCAAATTCCACACCGCTAAGTATAGCTTTTCTAGTGTTTTGCATGACATTGTAATGGGAAAAATTTAATAAAATATATACTTCCTCTGTCTGCATGATACTATTCTGGAAAAACTCAAAGCTCTAACAATTTAATAGAAATAACATGTTCGTAGATGAAATTAGCGGCTTACCACATCAGGCTTATCCGCATAATGTGACAGTCCAGGCTTGACGGCATGATACATCTCATTGTCCAGCACTGGGAGCTCAACTGTGGGATAGACAGAAATGTCAAAAGACAATTTAGAAGGTGCACATTAAAGATGGTCTGTAAGAAGTTCTAAAGTTTATTTTGCATGAGCAGACATGTTTGGTTATTGTATGTTTACCACAAATGGCGACCACTAAGATTTTTCCAGACAGACAAATTAAGAGTTTCTGCAGGCTTAAAGTTTACCTCATCAGGCATGATGCCATGTCTCCACTTGATGGGCATTTAGGATTACTGCATTATCAGCCCAAACCCATAATCTTTAACAGATTGCTTAGGGTTGCAATTTATTAAATATAACTGCTGCTGCCTGTTACCTATCTTTCCCTCTTTTTCTCTTCCCAACCCGCCTTTACAGCATGCAGTGATTAAGCCCATGCCAAACAGACACTTAAAGCAATCATACTATTACATACAGCCTTCTTAGAAAGGTTGCAGTGAGAGGGCGAGAAAGAAAGAGAGAGAGAAAGTTGGAGAGGGCAGCCGTTCACAGAGTCTACAAGGCGGGACTCTTCAAGATCATTCTGAGTTCATGGTGTAAGCTACTCTAAAGCATGGATGTGAATGAAAACGGTTAGAGCTACAGATCTGTAGAAGTATACAGATTTTAGCTCTAAGAAAAGTATCTGGATTTCTGCATGCAAAAACTAAAAAAAAAACAGGCATGGAGAAAGGACATACCTGGGTCTTTTTGAATGAACTTGTAAATGTGGATACGAGTGCCACTGCTGCCAGCATCGAACATGATCCCATAAAAGGTGCGACTGAAGTTGACTCGTCGGGGTGCCACTGTCTCTGCCATCACAGGTACCTCTGGTGGAAGCTGATTGTCCATGTTGGCATGGTGATTGAACGCACGGTAGCGGTTGTACATGTGGCTGTTATATGTCGCCTCTGCCAGGAAGAACCCGGCGAAAAGCCACATGGACACCGCCGTCAAGAGCAACATCTGCTGAGACATGGTTTCTCTCACCCACGCTGGCACTACGAACAGCTGAAGGCTTGAAGGGTGGTTTCTCCAAGAAGTGACTCAAGACTTTTAACAGATGAGGATGTGTTTGCTGTTTTTGCCCGGTCTTCTTAAGAAAAAGTCTTGAAGGTGTACAGATGCAGTGTGCAGAAAAGAGGATGAGGAAGGGAAGAGAATAAAGGTGCAGAGAGTTGGAAAGAGGGTGAACACAGAGACACACTCGGGACTGGTTGGTCATCTGTTTACAGTATATAAAGACATAAGCGCTTGGCAGGGGGCCATGCCAAACAGGAGCATCCACCAATCCTGAGCCTCACCATCGCAAGCCCTCTGAAATCCATCCTCCACCTTCTCCTCCCCTTACTTATAAAATGGACATGGGATACCTGCTAAACAGTGCCGTTTTTTCTCATCAATTAGAGATGGTGTAACTGGTAGTTAACCCCTTGTACCCTCCCCATCATTTAAAGTCCAATAACTGCAACAAAAATTTCTTTAAAAAGCTGGGTTTCTAAGAGTGAATGCATTCGTTTAAAAATAAATTTTATGGGCGTACTTAATTAAAACTTACAGCTTTGCTTTCTACTTACGGCCGGTTTGTTACTTCACCACTCTTTTCTTTCTTCTAACAAGCATTTAAACCTACTCATGCAAGCTACCATTTGCTGCAACAAGCTTCCTTTTCAACAAAGGTAGTGATATCATGAACTGGCTTTCATCTTAAAGTCCGATTAACAGGTTTCTTACGACTCTGGATTACACATAAAAACAGTTAATTCTTATCCAGTGAATATGAGTTAATTGTCTCGTAACTTCTAAAACAGGACTTTTTCCTCCTTTGTTCATTTTAAAAGAGGTGTAAAGCGATGTAGACATTATCTAATTTATTGTGGGACTGTGTGGCAAGGGTATAAAATGTCATTATTATAATAAAATCTCAGGAGCTGAAATATAAGATGCACATGAAGAGAAGCTATTACGTGTTGTTTTCGCATCAGTGGACAGATATTTTGGCACGGCCGATTGTAAACTTCAGTGTCCGTTTACTTTCAGTGCCCGCAGAGTAGTGGAAGATCCTGTACCAAGGACACCTAGGTTCAAACTTTTAGACTTTTAGACAGTTCTTGAAAGAATACTTCTACTAAATTTACCAAAATTTTGGCTCAAAAATGTAAAGTGTCTCTAAAATAAAACATTTGTAAATTGGTTGTTGGGTTGAAGGCTTATTCAGCATTGTCCCTCAATTCGATTTTCAGTTAGACAAAACTTATTTACTGTTTTTCCAAAAAGAGTTTTTTTGTAGAATCACTCATGCGATTTCTTTATTGGTTCAAATAGATTAAAAGCAGCTACTGTAGGTGTTAGCAAGAAGACACTGTTCAGGACCTCATATGAACTCAACAGTAGAGGATAGAGGGGGTTTCTCCGCTCTGTGAACCTTGGCAGTGAAACAAGGTTTGCTAAACTGTTTTGCACAATTCTCAAGAATTCAGTCCTGACAGTGGGATTGCATTGCTATGACATGTCTTTTTCTCTCTTACTTGCAACTAATGAAAGTGGTTCACCACACATCAGGTTAAGATTGACTCTCTCTGCCATTGCCGGTGAGACTCAGCAGGGAACAGGGAAGAGCAGAAATAAGGGGCGGTGGAGCCCAGTATGTGATTTTAGAGCAAAGAGGGGAGAGGAGAAGCACAGAGTGGACATAGGGAGGGGGCCAGGGTGGAGTTTGGCAGTGCCTGTGCTCCCATCATGCCATTCCAGTCCCCGGACAGTCGGCTGAGCAAAGCAACAGTTCCAACGTTGTAATTTGGAACTAAAAATATTACACTTTCTTTCCTCTTTCTCTTGTTTTTTCAAACTGCGGTACCCCATTATGGGCTTTTCTCCCGTGCCAAGCATGCATGTGCAGGCCCTCATATTGACTTCTGACAATTTAAAAGAACACTTTCAACTGTGCCAAGGCAGCAGTATAAGGGCACCGTGAGCTTATTTAATAGGTTGCCGGCTATTTAAGTATAATAGAAAAATGTTCCTGCTTCTTTTGGATTACTGTTTTACATTTATGTTTTTACTAGACAATATGATTAATTTTACAGCTGCGTTGCAATTCATTGCATTCTCAGTTTCTTCATCCTTTTCCCCATGCTTTTCATCCATCCAGTAGTTATAATTATGTTCATACATAACTAAAGACAATTACTGACAAGGCCGCATGTATATCCATGGGATTATCACAGTACATCATAAACAATATTTATGGCATAAAGCAAGGCAATTACAGTACACAGTTTAACTGATTCAAAACCAGTTGTGCAATGTGGACTATAACAAGTTTAGCCACAATAATAATTTGGAATAATTGGTTGCCAGCCCATTAAAATGTACAATGCATGCACAATATACCAGAAAATAAACACTTAGAAAACAATAGACTGCTCTACCAGTGCATAAATCAAAACATGTGACAACAAAATTGTGAGGTTTTACTATGCTCAAGTGAACTGAAATGAAATGTGTTATCCATCAAAAAAAGTGGTAAACAGTAATATTGCCATTTTCATCTCTAATTTCTGACATATAAGTTGCAGAAAAATGCAAGTTTAATATGATGTCTGCAAATGTAATTTTAAATTATAATTCTAAAATTTAATTTACAGCAAATAAAACAAATTTGACTACAATTGTTGAGAAGCATGGCAGCAATATATTTTCAGGATACTGTAACAATTTACAAAACAATACCTGTACCAATACAAAAATACATGCTTTGAGACAAATTCAGCATTTATAGAATAAAGCTTATGTTGTTACATTATGTTGGCATAAATTTATGACCCCCTTGCTTTGTAAACTAATCTTACATTAAATAACAGCCACGAAAATGCCATTTTTGTGGGTGTCCTGCCCAAGAACTCCTATTGAAGAGACCATAACCGTGTAATTACAGTTTTGATGATAATGACAGCTTGAAAATGTTCACAGTTATTTGTATATGGTGGGGGGAGGGATGGAAGTCTGCTTTCATCTCTGTCATAGCAATTAGCTTTAAATTTAGTTGCCTAACACACATGAACCTAAAGCCAAGAGCCGCTATAAGGTTACAGTAGCTACACCCTGACATTTTGACATATGCTCTTTTGGCTTTTCCTGCCTGTGGAATGTTTTATGGATACGCTCCAGTTTCATCAAAAAGCTGAACAAAAATGAGTAGCTGGGAAGCCGGCATCTGACTTGAGTACAAGGCATGCAATGCGAGGGTGGTGCTGCTGGATGGATTCGAAATTGTTCTGAGCTAAGTTTACATTGTTTTAAGAGGCTTGGCCCCGGAGAATCTGCTAAGTCAACGGCAATTTTCTTTAAAATTTTGTGGCCAGTCCACAGCTTATGCAATACTTGCTTATAGCTCAAGTCTGTGTGGTGGCTGAATGACCTGTCAATCATTGCTGAAGTTCTGTTCAGGAGTACGGGAAATGAACCCAATCTGCTTACATAACCTCATGCACTCTTGGTTACTCTTCATCCCACATTTCTTTGATCGGCGAATATCACATTCTGATTTGCAAACAACAGCATCTGTGACCCCCCCTTCCAAAATTAACTTTAAACCAAACATGCCCATTGGGGTTGGATTACTGTCCATAAACAAAGCCATGGTCTGTATTTTTAATTATTTTATACAACATGATCTCACAAAGTTCCGTGGGATAGTCACGGAATTTTTTGCTAATTTTTCCGTGACATTCTCACGGATCTCCGCATATTTCCGTGGCCCTGCCACGGACTTTCTTTTCAGTGGCATTCTCACGGATTGGTTACTCAACTGCTTTTTCCTATTTTCAAACCATTGTCGCTTCGGTTTAGGGTTAGATTTGGTGCTTGCATTACTTTGTCACTGTAAGTATTGGTTTATACAATTTTTTCTGATGTATTCTTTTATATTTTCTAAACTTTAATCAATTGTCACCTGGCATTGGGGTTAGAGTTGGGTTTGGGTAGGGATGTCATTTTATGTAAATCTAACCCTAAACCGAAGCGAAAATGGTAAGAAAATAGGACAAAACAGTTGAGTAACCAATCCGTGAGAATGCCACGGAAAAGAAAGTCCGTGGCAGGGCCACGGAAATATGCGGAGATCCGTGAGAATGTCACGGAAAAATGAGCAAAAAATTCCGTGACTATGCCACGGAAATTTGTGAGATCAGGTTGATTTTATACTATGACAGTGGGATTATTTAGCTATTATGTAACTGCATGTTAGTAACTTTCAGTCACCGACTTGCACACGTCACAAAAATGCAGACTCATCGTAATTTTGTTCTCTAATATTTGACTTTTGGCTAAGAAGTATTCAATACTGTATGTGTCACTGCTTGACCTTCAGAAGTTTTCACTGTAAAGAACCGTAGATAGGATCTGTATCGTTGTCGCAATTTCTTTAGCTTGTTTGGTATGCTGGCCAGTAAGCTTGAGGTCATTCTACTTCCAACATTCAGCACCATAAAGACCAACAGATAATGGTAGATCCTTAAACTGAGGTCACTTGTCTTACTGTTGCACATAAAGCTGGTTGTGACATGCCACTTCAGCCAGGCAGAGTTGTATTGTGACTTTATGGCTCAGATTATTATAAACTGCGATCATTGAGCCATTTGAACTATAGTACCTGTGATCCTTGAGGAACTTTAATGCCTCAGTTCTTGGTAAGTCAGTGCCATCGATCTTGATTTTACTATGCTCATTCGGGTCCATCACCATCTACTCCATCCTTTTAATAGTAAGGCATAGGCTGAAAATTGCCAACCAATTACTTCATGCCTGGACGTCCTGCTTGAGGCTGACCTTGCTTTCTCCTCAGCAGCAAAAATAATGTTGCCTTAATAGAGAAGTGTCTGTCCGTGGCACTGGGTGTTCTAAGTCTTGCATGATGACATCTTTCACAAAATAAATGACCAGCTGTACTGGGCTGAGAACAGCATGTGGGGACTCCTTGGTCGAGATATTCTCAAAGTAATCCTTCCAGCATTCTAAAGCCTTTTTGCTGTCAGTTGTTCATTTTTGTCATTAACTCTGAAGAATTTCTTTATGTCCTCAAAATGACAATGGTGTGACTTCATTAGGCAATGTCTTTGCGAGTGCCAAGTTTTTTGTAGAGCTTGTCATTATGAGCAGCTTTAACAGTGGCTACGGTCACAGTCCTTATTAACAAGAAAAGCATGGTAAATACATTTCTTTTCACAAATCTTTGCCCTAACTTTGTCTGTCCACAGCCATACTTCCTTATCTTGGCTTAGTCATGGCAAGTTCTGTGTATGTGCATCATCCTATGGTTATCTAAACATCTTCCTAATATCGACTGGCAAAACGGTGAAGTCGTCAGCTGGAATGAGAATTGTTTCCAGTCATGCCTTTTGCCCGTTCGAAAGTTCAATCCGCTTCATCATTCTTCTTCATCCAAGTCCGAAGCCAAACTTCCTATTGGATCCACTACTGTCGAAAGTCCCCCAGTTCAACACCAGGTAGAGATACACGAAGAATACCGGGCGTTCCAGGATGTTTTCAGTAAACGACTGGCTACTAAACTTCCACCGCATCGGCCATGGGACTGTGCCGTTGACCTGCTACCTGGAGCCTCATTACCCAAGGGTCGCATCTATCCGCTGTCTTTCCCCAAACAGAAGGCCATGGAGGAGTATGTGGAGGAAGCTGTACATCAGCAGTTTATTCGGCCATCTACATCCCCTGACGCTTCAAGTTTCTTCTTCATGGCCAAAAAGGACGGTGGCATGAGACCCTGCATCGACTACAGACATCTCAATTCTCATACTGTAAAGTTCAGTTACCCCGTTCCTCTGGTTCCAGCCGCTCTATAACAACTATGAGGAGCCCGTATTTTCTCCAAACTGAACCTGAGAAGTGCCTTTAACTTAATTTGCATCCGTCGAGGTGGAAAACTGCCTTTGTAAACCCCTCAGGTCACTTTGAATACCAGGTCATGCCCGGTATTCATCCGCTTCACTTACCTGGAAATACTATGATCTTTATCCGATCCCGTCCGCTCATCCTGTCATCTTCATCTGCAATAGAGACATTATTATCCACTCAGCTAAGTGCTCTTATGAACTGCCTATTATCTGATACTCACATTTCTACTTACGTTCAGTCTCCTTACTGGTTCCTAACATGACAATTGCATTGTGAGCGAATCTTTCAAACATGGTAATGAGCGTCAAATTTCAGAGGTATTTAGGCCAATCACAATGTTCAGATTAGCTGGCCAATCAGGGACATAGAGCTTTTCAAATCGATGAGTTTTGTACAACATCTGTTTCAGGAAGAGAGCTACAACAATGTACGGTATGTGGAAAATAATGTGTTTTTAACCATAAACCATGCGAACACATTGTATTATACCAAATAAACAAAATAAGGTTGTTTTTAGCAATGAAATAGTAAAAGTAATAGTAATAGGTGCAAAATAGTAAAAGTAATAGTAATAGGTGCCCTTTAAATCACAAATCACTCCCAAATAAGAAATGTGAAAAATGGTCTAACATTGCACTCGCATTTAGGAGCCCTACGAAGAATAAAGTAAATAAAGATTGGTTCCTTAGATGCGAGTACCGATCAAGTAATTTAATACGATGATCGGTCAATACCGATCTACGGACGATCAATCAGAGCATCCCTTATTTCAGTTGACACTGATATGACATTCATACTGATGCAATGGGTTTATTTTTTCATTGACCTGTCTTGGCTTGTCACAAGCTTCTCACAAATACAGAAGAAGCAGTGACATCACATATACTGTACTGCAGTGTTCCCCAAATCTTACCCTGGAGGGCCAGAGCACTGCAGAGTTTAGCTCCAACCCTGATCAAACACACCTGAGCAAGCTAATCAAGCTCTTCATGATCACTAGAAAATCACAGGTGGGTAAGTTTGATTAGGGTTGGACCTAAACTCTGTAGTGCTCCGGCCCTCCAGGGTAAGATTTGGGGAACACTGCTGTACTGTAAACGTACAATACTGAGAGTGGCATTTAATGAAAACCCACACAGAAAAACAATAGTTTATCAATGATCTGCTGTATTTTTTTATGTCACAGACACCCAAATAGTCACAGAACTACCACAATAATAATGTACAGTTCGCAGGGTAATGTCAACATATGAAAGAAGCACAGATTTGATGCGCAGAGACTTTACAGTAGGCATGACTGCAACCATGGCTGCTGGGTTTATCAATATCGAGTAAAAATGTCATTATCAACATCAAATTTATTGTGATCCAGTTGTGAAATTGTTACATCACCCAGCTTTACTTTAGCATTATGTCAGTGCAAACCCAGTAGTTTAAAGCCATAGCAAAGACTTTTATATACATGAAATTCCAAACTGTAGCATAACGTCACACCATTTGCCATTTGTGTTAAAGAGAAAAATGTGTTAATTTGGTCAACAGATGTTTTCCACTTACTATCCCTTACTTCATGCTGGTAAATAAATGAGTCCCAATAAGTGTTAAGCAAAACATGAGAAGTTCAGTCTGGACAATCTTAAAAAAGCATCCTTTTTTAGACACTAATGGAAATGTCACATTTGCCAGCATAGCAAAATCCTGGAAAATGTATTGTTGTGGTGGACTCATTTCAAGTCCCACCATCCTTGGCCTTCACATTATATGATTTCAAGTCACACCATCCTTGGCCTTCACATTATATGATAAAACACTTTGTCTTGAGAACGGGCTTAGCTAATGGAAACAAGTTGAACGTGAGTGTCTGCATTTGTTCTTTTTTTTTTTTACTGGAGAAGTGGTCTGACATGTGACTGAAAACAGGGTGAAATTCAGTCATCCAAATTGTTATTTTATGAAGGCTTTCCCAGCTGTATTCCTTGTGACCCAACCATTTTCTGACAAAAATTTAAAAAGGGTATAGGAGAAAAGCAAAAACCATGTAATTGACCCTTGAAGTGGAGATTCTTCTTCTAATTCAGTTTGACAGTTTGGTCAAAACCAAAGGATGCCGGAAGCTATCATTAAATGTGTATCAACCATTTTTCAGCAATAGTCTATGCCATTGACTGTGCTATTGTTATTTGTGTTTTCATTTGTCATAAAACAACTAAATGTATTTGTCTACATTTTAGTTCAAATAATCATTTGAAATAAAATTTTTTCCAGTAATGTGATTTTGCACCACAAACATTTATTTAAGACAAACTGACCATGTATGCCCTGTTTATCCAGTAAATAACATAACACAAGAGGCAGAAGGTCAGATTTCTATTTTGCAACAATTGAAAAGCCGAGACAAACATGCTGGACAAACATGCATTCTGTGCCCTGCATGGGCCCAAGAAAAGGCCATAAGTCAAAGTTTGTGCTTCTCATCCTAGTAAAGGGTGGTTTTGGTCCTGGCTTTGGAGAATTACACAGTGTTCCCAAATGTCTTTTTAAGTCTTTTCTTCCTCTATTCCAGATTCTGGAATAGCTAGTTGTTTTGTCATAGCAAAAACATTTTCTATAAAATACAGTATATATTTTGATTATTTTTGAACATTTTTTTTTAAACATACTTATTCAGAAAGCTTTGCATTAAGGTTATTCCACCTGTTCATAAACTAAATTTTAATTAGTTTCATAATTTTTTTAAGGTTTAGTTTCAAGATTTTCTATTTCATAATTTTCTTAGGGTTTACAAAGAAGGGAAAAACATCCAGGATGCCTTGTTGATGCTAGAGATCAGAGGAGAATGGGCCGACTGATTCAAGCTGATAGAAGGGCAACTTTGACTAAAATAACCACTCAATACAACCGAGGTATGCAGCAAAGCAGTTGTGAAGCCACAACACGCACAACCTTGAGGCAGATAGGCTACAGCAGAAGACCCCACCGTGTACCACTCATCTCCACTACAAATAGGAAAAAGAGGCAAGAATTTGCACAAGCTCCCAATTGGACAGTTGAAGACTGGAAAAATGTTGCCTGGTCTGATAAATCTAATGGTGTGGGAGATGTTTTCTTGGCACACTTTAGGCCCCTTAGTGCCAATTGGACAGCAGTGTCACACACTAAATGAAAATAAATAACCTTAAGTTGCAAAAAAAAACACACACAGAAGGTTATTATCTTCTGTTTTTTCTCTTGTAGACAGTACACATCACCTAAGCTAATGATTACATCTTCACCAGAGGGGATTGTTCTCCAAACACAGCGTGGGAAGTACTGGCATGTGCTTAAATTTTTGCGTAATTGAGTCTGAATGTAGAAAGCCGTGCCATTGTATTTATGTTCTCATAGCCACACTAACAGCCATGTTAGTTTAGCGTGATTAGTTTACCAAATCCATGTCAGTGAAACACCTATGTTGCTCATTCATTCTGCAATGTGTGGGAAGGCTTTTTGACGGGTAGATTAGAGTACTTTAGAGTGTTTCCACGGGGCAATCCTTCACCTGCTTTTCCAAACCTAGCACTTGAGGTTAGCCTAATTCAATTAGATGACTCAGAGTTCAGTGAAGCCAAGACCAACCCAATGCCTCAGAATTGTAAGCTGGTGAAATGTAAAGGCAATTTGTGGGAGCTTCATACCAATTGTGCATCATCTGGTCTCCCCTTTGACACTTTTCCAAATACCCACGGTAATTAAGATGGATGGTGTACACACAACAACGTCTTTCTGTGCTTAGATTCATGACATTTTGGAAGTAAACAAGAACTCAAAATTGATTGTATTTACTTAAATACTCCAAGTCTTATCATGCAAGATATTCTTATCAGTGTTGTACCAAAGTAAAAAGCTACCTAAACATATAAGCTATGACACACAAAAAAAATTAGATAAAGTCTTTAGATCAAATTAGATTCACTATAGTTTGCATGCTTATTCAGTCTTAATAGTTAATGGTAAATTAACTTGACTTGCTGTCCTCGAAGGGAGCTCTGAACCTTAGCTTTGGACCTTGAAGGGGATCGCACACCGGCTGAGCAGCTCAGCGTCGCGCCTAGGAGAACTTGGAGGTATTGTAAACCGGAAGTGCACATTAAATAGCGCGAGCTTCGTCAGATAGCGTCTACTTCAAAATGTAAAATATACGTTAGCAGCCAATGTTAATCATTAATGATGTGGGACAAATATGATGTTATTTAATGTTAAACTATGTGAGTGGCGCTGTGTGGCGCGACTGGGATTTGAGCAACTTCCTGAGTCACAGCTGGGCGGCGCGGACAGGCGCCACCTGGCGGCGCCAGTGTGCGTATACTCATAGAAAACAATGTGTTCTATTTTTTTTAGACAGCGCGGCGCTGAGCTGCGTGGCCGGTGTGCGATCCCCTTTAGAAAGAGCGAACCTGAGGCCAGAGCTCTAGCCACAACGAAACTGCAGAAAGGAAGAAAAAAGCAGCAAAAGAGGGGACGGGGAGGAGAAAGGATGCCGAATAAAAGGCTGCTGGGTGTGGAGGCGTGGCCTTATATACGCTCTTAATGATGAATGACAAGCCTGAATGTTAAGGATTTTCTGAACCTTTAGAACGTCATTAAAATTACTTAATACAATTGAGTAGTATTATCTCTCTGATATTAAGTAAGCTTAGGCAGACTAAAACTGCTTTAAAATGCTGCTGCACGATTACTGACAGGTACTCAAAAATATCAACATATCACACCAGTACTACAACAGCTACGTTGGCTAGCAATCTCTTATAGGATGTAATTAAAAATACTATTATTTGTTTTTAAAGTACTACAAGGATTGCTGAATTAATCCAGTTAAAAAAGTGTTAAGAACATTACACTCTTAGTCACCAAATCTTTTAGTAGTACCGCGGACACACCGAAAAACACGAGGTGCAACCGCTGCACCTAGATTATGGAATGGCTTACCACATTATATTTGGCAATGTTTCTCTCTCAAAGAATTTAAGCGCCATCTGAAAACATTCTTTTATGATAGCCTTTGAATAGACAGGAGTGTTTTTGGGTTTTACTTGTTTTTATATATATATATATATATATATTAGTAAACATAGTTGAATAAGCTCATGCTTTTTAAAAGTGTTTCAGTCAGTAATAGGGTTGTCACAATGATTAAATAATTGTCTCACCGCAATTGTTTGACCTCATCGCGATGATTTCAGATCACCACAATGATTGCACATCTCTTTAAAAAACACAAGGGGGAGCTGCAGAGCCTGTATAAACGAGACTGTATCAGATGGCGCTCCTTAACTGACAGTGGTACACAATATATTGCAAAGCAATTCAATATAGTACAAAGAGTAATTTAAAGAAATGCTGCAAAACTTTGATAAGCAGTATGAACAGCCAGGTGACAGCAATTTAAAATTTAGGAAAGTAAAGTGTCACGGCCGGGGGCGTACCCGAATAACTAAGGGTCACGCCCCTCTCAACTCTTCCACCTCGAGGAGTTTCCCCAGACCACCCCAATGACCAGACAGACGAGTAAACTACAGTTAAAATAAACTTTATTAAATATTTAAAAGGAAAGGGGGAAGGGGAAAGGGCAATTTAAAACTAATAGGTCGTCTTCTCGCCTCCAGGGCCACTTGGGACAAGGACTGGGGACCTTCGTTTCGCACAGAGCCTTCGTCGAGACACAGATAAGTGGTTGCTGTAGGCAGAGGTCAATTTCACTTCCCAGGATACGTTACTCACAGCACTGGGGATCTTCGTTCTCACACACAGAGCCTTCACTGGAACACAGGTAAATATTTGCTATAAGCACAGTTTGATTTCACTTCACAGGATGCGTTACTCACAGCATTGGGGATCTTCGTCCACACACACAGAGCCTTCGCTGGGACACAGGTAAGTAATTGCTATAAGCACAGATCCATTTCACTTCACAGGATGCGTTACTCACAGCACTGGGGATCTTCGTTCTCACACACAGAGCCTTCGAGACAGTGGACTTTCGCTACAGCGTTGGTGCACCGTATTCCTTCACCCATCCAGTGGGCCCAGTGGCGCGGAGCCGAACGCTTCCCAAACTCCCCCTCCTACTTCCACGACCGGGGTCTCGAGTTGGGGCGAACTCTCGTCGGGGCTCCGCACACCACTAGCTTCTGTTAGAAAGGTCAATACACACACAGCTATGACCCTCAATCCGCACGGTGCACTTTCTACAATAATCACTGGGTTTCACCACTGTCTGCTCTTTGGAAGAGTGAAGCTCTCGTTGACACGCCCGGGGGACAAGGCTTGGTTTTCTCTCTCTCCGTATGACTCAGGCCACAACAGAAGTCGTCACCTCGCGACTCGTTCGAGGCTAGGCAGTTTGGTCGCTACAAGCACAGCATACACACAGCAAGCATAGCGTAAACACCATCAATAAGTGAAACTCACCCACAGTATTCCTGTACACACTTCACGTGATTTTTAGATCGCCCTCGCCACCTGGCTACGACCCCCTCGAGAGGATAGTTGGGCGATAGCGGGACCGCCAATGAGAGTGAGATGTGTGTTATTCACAGGCCCGGCGTGTTGTTTATCGCTCCTCTGGCTCACCTGCGCTTCCTTTTTCCCACAGGGCCACTGCTCTATAGGTGAACGGTGCTTCCTACCAATGGTTTCGTCCGTGCTTCCGGTCAACCCGCGGCTCGCTCACGCTTCCCTCTCCAGTGGGGCCAGGGACCTCAAACACAAGGAAAACACACACCAAGCAACTCCTCTTCGGAATATTTCACGGTAAACACGACGGCTGTTACTCACTCTTTGTTGTCACTAGTTTCCTGTATCTGTGATCCTGTTGGCTCTGTATCTGCTCACTCACGAGTAAAACTCTCCTATTATTCCTTCGCTTGTTGTCCTTCCTTTCTTTACTTCCCCAAGGGAACGATCAGGCCAGCACAAAGCGTCTGCAAAGCAGCAACACAGCGCACACAAAGTACATAACAAGCACACTCCGGTGCAGTGCTCCTTTAAAATCCACCGCTCCGTCCTTTTCGCCTTTCTTGGCTGCCGCACTCTTTCCATGCGCTATAAGCGCTTCCGTGGATCAACGGCGCCCTTCGGCTCCTCCAAGGACGGAGCGTGTGATCGGGTCTACCCTAGGCAGTGCAGCAACTCGTGCCCAAAACAACTTCTCCTCTTTGGGCTTCTTTGGGCCTTTTTATGTGCGTCGTCTGTTCCATCCTCCAATCATGAGTGCTCAGCTTGATTTGTCACACCTGTTGCTCGTTTGTCCATCATCTGTGTCGCTAGGGAGACCAGGAAGTAAAATGGTGCAGTGAAAAACCGGGCCCGGGCGGAAACCATCTTCAGGCGGAACCTTTCTTCGCCACTTTTGGTTCCGCCCTATCATAGTCACCCGGTGACAAAAGGATGCTATTCTTAAGGATCTGTAAGGAATTTATTTTTTGTAGGCACTACAGACATAAGACAAAGATTTAATTTAAATAATCAAACAACGTGTGAAAATTATTTCATGAACAAACAAAAAAAATGTCATGAGAATTAAATGTCAAAGCAATACAACAGACAATTAATTTTCATAATCGTCAAAATCCTAAAACAGGCAATTAAATTAGACAATTAACTGCCAAATTTCATAATCGTGACAGCAGAACCAGAGTGTAGCTGCAAATTATTAAGTTTTTATGATGGGATTAGGAGAAAAAAAACAATCCTAAAATCATAACAATGCCTAGAATTATCATTGGTATTACCATTATTACTGTAAATACTATTATTGCATAATATACATGATATTATTATTATTATTATTATTAATAATACCCAAATATGTATTATTATCTGTTTAACTTATTATTATTATTTTGTCTTATTATTTTTATTTTGCTTATTATCATTGCTTCATAACAATAATCTGTTATCAATATTATCATCTGTATTACTATCCTTTTAATTTATTATTCATTTATTTTTTATATCATTGAGCAGAACAAATCATTGTCACAATTGTTGTTTTTGTTGTCTGTTTTGTTTTTGTTGTTTACTACTTAACTATCTGTTGTATATTTTGCATTCATGTATATTTGTTTTTTTAATGTTTACTCTTTTGGAAGGCCAAACAAAATTTGCCTTTCACAACGAAACACACAGCATCTACTCGACATGGCGGAAACAACAATACTACAGCATGATTGAAAGTTACACCCTCTATCTTTGCGTATAGGTTAGGGCGGTGTTATGCAAAATCTAACAGATTTTCAGGGGTTGTATTTACCACCCTCCTGGATATTTGTTTACAGTGTTGTTTATGTAACCACACAACTTGACAAAGAAGCTTTCAAGAACCTCTTTTTTAAGAGTGTAATATTGCAGGTAAAGCAGCTAATCTAAATCTCATCCATACCAAAGTAAATGAATTCTGGTTAAAGTTTTAGCAATGAAAGTTATGGCAATAATAGACATAACAGATTTGAAAAAGGATTTCACTTTTATGATGCTTGAGAATAAACCTCAACATCCTGGTCAAAAAACCTTTCCAAAAGTGGATGCTGGCAGTGTTTTAGGAGTGTATTCGCCACAATCTAACAAACTGACATTTACATGTAGGTCTGGCTTCATTCTCATATGGATCCATTTCATGATTTATCGCATAGTGCGTAAAAAGGAAAGCAACTGAATGAAGATGGGACGAAAGCAGAGTGTACTGAAATGAACATTAAACAAGCATTTAATATTTAAGTTTATATTTCCATTCATAAATAGGAACCATTACTGCATGGAAGCACAAGCTGTGCTCTGTGAAGGATAATATTTCTATGAGGTTAGTGTGCCAGCTCAAATTCCCAACCACATTCTTTTTATTTGTAAATTAGGGATTGTTTGATCAGTCAACTTCTTGATGTCCCTAGAAATATAGCAACTACTTCCAAAAAAGAACAAAAAAAAACAAAAAACAAATTGGCTGGATGCACAGAAAACCTACTAGTTTGTAGTGATACTAAATTTAATCTCCTTATGAAGAAAGTTTTCAATCTCTTATGGATGCAGCAGGTATGCCGTTTCCCTCCCAAGGTATTTATTTGCACTATTCTGTGTATTTGTTTTGCTTGTGGTCGTTCGTTCCCTGCACCTCCACAGTAGGAGGCAGTCTGCTGTCTCGTGTGGCCTGGCGCTCAGTGCTCTTTCCAAGTCTATTGCTTTCCAAGCCGGCAGTTCCACCAATCCCTTTGTTGCCTTTGGCACACTGCTGGGAAATGCGAATGCTGAAGACTGTAAATGTGGAGACACTGGTACTGGACACACTCTTCCATCTAAGATATGATCTCAAACCCCCAACCACATGCAAACCGAACATTTATTCTAATCTTGTTTCCAGAAGAGACCAGAAATTCCGCTGCCGATTTTAATCTTTTTACAACATGCGTAATGCGTTATGTAATAATATCCAACCTTAAAATCCTATTTCCTTGCTTTTTAAAAAAATCAGTTTCTGTTTAGGACTGTTGTTTTTCTAAACAGTTTGGCTTATGATATTTATCTGGCAGATGATAAAACAGGCGTGAAAATTGCAGAGACTTACACTTAAGGAAGGACCAGAATTATATTTAGAATCTTAGAAACTTGTGAATTGGAGATGGGCTCTTTTGACCTTTGCTACTATAGAAAGAAACCACTCCGAATATGTAACCAACCCAATTCAAACCTGCCTCGTTTAGGATTCGAACTAGTGATCGGTCTGGCATAGAAGTCGGATGCTCTAATAAGGAGTCTAAAGGCCACCGCCTCTAGTGTCTATCACTAGAGTACCTCTTGAGGTCGAGGAGTGAGGTTTACGCACTGAATGGCTCTTACACGATTGCTGGCCTCCGTTACACTCACCTCCCTAAACCTCATACTTATCTGGATAACGGCACCACTATAAGTGGCCCTACTGGAATTGCTCTGAGCAGGATTCAAAATGGTGATTGGTCTGGCATGGGGTGGGTGCTCTAATGTAGCGTTCACACCAGCTGCGGAAGAAGCAGCAAGCACGTGTGATTTACATGTTAAGTCAATGCAAAGACGCGAATAGACATCCTGTGGCGTGGTAAGCGCGAATGGCGCTGAACACGCATTCCGCGTGAATTGAAAAATCTGAACTTTGGCAGATATTTGCGCTGCATTAACCAATCAGGAGCTTGCTCTAGCAGTGACGTGATTACAGGAAGCAAGCGGAGGTAGAAGAAGCCCCCATGATGCGAATTTCCACATGAATGTCTTGAATGAGCAGATCACCAGAGGCGAGTTCAACGATTTGCGTGAGTAGGTTACATACAAAGTCAATGCAAAGACCCGATCAGATGCCTCCTCGCATGGGGCGATGCGAATGATGCGATATGGGCGGTGCGTTTGCCACGAAAACATGCGCTATTTGCCTCAAACGCATCTTCGCCAAAAAAAATTTGCATGACACAAAGTTAAATCCAGCGAGTAATCTAGAGCGAGTAACGCGATGCCCTGCGTTTGTTGTGTACATAGCATAAAATTTCATGCACGAATGAAGCGAGTAAACTCAAAATGTTCAAGCGTCCAACTACTTGCGAATCGCACGTTTTTGCCGCCTCTTTCGCTTCTGGTCGGAACACACAACAAGGAGGCTAAAGGCCACGGCCCGCTAGTGTCTGTAGTGTCTTGGTTTCCCAAGGAACCATTCAGTAAAAGGATTCTAAAATAATTTCTTACCTTTTATAGTTTAAGGAACCTTTCTCCACTACAAAAAACCTTTGTTTTTAGATTCTGTAGACGTTAAAGGTTCATTATAGAACCATACAGCCACTGTTAAGCACATTTTTAAAAATTTACTGGTTGTTATTACAACCATATCTTTAATTACAATCTCATAGATGCTATAAAAACATATATTATTTGTATCCATGTCTAGGTTTTCTTCATTTCAATTTGTTACCATGACCATTTTTCTTTCAAAACGTTTACTAGCTCGCCATTAAAATCAACAAGTATTTTGCCAACTACATCACAGTTTTTGTAACAAGTGCTTTCTACTGAGATTTTCTTTTACTGACTAAAGCTGCCCACTTTTTCCAGTTTAAATGTGGGGGTGGCATAAAGCATCTGTTAGCATAATTTTTTTTAGCTGCGTAGAGGTGGTGTAGTGAGCCTAAACCAGAAAGGTAAAAATAGGCCTGAAATGGCTGTAGTGTCATGCCCAGGGAACAAATGCATGCTAGGTTTTAACATGCCACTTAAATTCACATGCACAATGCAGCTCTTTGAAGTATTGGCAGTTCTCTTGAGAAAGCAGAAGATGTAACCGAGATGCACTTAAGAAAGACAAAGGAGGAAACACAGCCACTGACAGTCGAGAAATAGGCTCTATAGGCAGAATCTGACATACTGATGAGAATTGAGATCATTTAGGTTGTAAAAATAAATGAAAAATGCATTTACTGGAAAGGAAGTTTAAAAGTAGCCATTTGAAGCATTTTTTAGCATTTTTGTTCTGATGAAAATTGTACTGTTGTAGTGAACGGAAGCACTTCTGTGGTGTATGTATGTGTTGAGTTTGCTGAACTAAAGATTATGTTACATACCCCTCTGGTATCCTTGCATAGACTCTAAAGTTTAGTATTTTAACCACATGAGGGGCCTCATTTATGAAATGCTCCGTAGAAAACTTCCTAAATTTGATCCTAGATCATTTCTCAAAAGTGTGATTCATAAAATGCATGTACGCATAAAAAACATGCGTAGGCTATGCCTCACTTTCAGAATAAATTGCAAATGGGCTTAAAATTGTGCGCAGCTGAACCGTTGCAGATTTCCACCTTTAAATGATGCCTAATGTCACTGACATATAAAAAGAGCACCTTTTAATGTTTAAAGGGGACATACCATGAAAATTTGACTTTTTCCATCTTTAATAATTGGGTCCCCAGTGCTTTTATCAACCTAGATAATGTGAAACAGAACCCAGTAACTTCGTTTTGGTAAACCATTCTCCACAAACATCTGAAAAAATAAGTAATTGAAATTTGGCTCCCCTGGTGATGTCAGAAGGGGATAATACTGCCCCTTAATCTGCACTATCCAACCACGCCACTGACATTTAGTACAGAGATCAGCTCATTTTTTTTGCTATAATAAATTATCTATATGATATTTTGAGCTAAAGCTTCAAAAACGTACTCTGGGGTACCAAAGATTTATTTGACATCTTTTTAAGTCTTGTGAAATGTCCACTTTAAATCATTTTTGGGCAGCAAGAATGGCTTACATTTCCAAATACCTGCAGCAGTCGGACAAACTAATGTGCGTTTGTCTGCTTAGACACTGACACTTTTCCACGTCAATTTTTATAAATATGGACCTTGCAGTGGATTTTTGCGTATGCGCACTTTACGATCCAATCTGTGCGCATGCATGCTTTATAAATGAGGCCTCAGGTGATTTTGTTAGAAGATTAGATTAGCTCAAGCTTCCCGGACAGCAGACGACTCCGAGACGGATCCGCACCGGAGCTGCTGATTCGGCGTGGATCCGGTGCGGATCTGTCCCCGAGTCGTCTGCTGCACACACATGGCTGGTAAGAGGTTCTGTCACAGCAGTATCATGTAAAATGCTTTATGACTAAATGTCTTAAACAGTGATTTTTATTTTAAATATGCTGTGCAATTTAAGTGCATCTATTTAAGTGCCCCATCAGTTCTTATTCTTTCACACCAAGCATAAAATCTCAATTTTTAGGCACAAGGGCTTATGGGTATTCTTAAAATCACATTGAACTGATCATTTTAAGTTTATTATTGCATTTGGGTTTATGGATTTAACATGGTTAAATGAACTAACATTTTGAAAGTAGGTCCAAAACGCTACATTTTAAGTGATGTTTACTTGATAAAGACAACATGTGGGTTTACAGTGTACACTTACATTGTCACTGAGCTACTGTAAATGCATGTTCTGTTTGTTTTTACAAACTGAGGGACAAAATTATTGTCTTTGGTGATCCACAGCCTACCATAGAGGGTGAACCTAGTCATTTGGTTGTAAATAACCTACAATACACATTTTGGATAAACAGTTCAAAATGTCAAAACCGGGAAAGTTCAGGAATAAACTTGAGCAGAAATTCAGTTTAACAACACAGTTACATGGTGCTTCAGCAGGTACATACTCCCTTCAGTTAAAATGTTTTATATCATCACTACATTTTTCTTTAACCACATGAGAAACCAGAATTTTTGGAATTGCCAGTATTTTCCAATGGACCAGGGTGGCAACCATCCAAGGATAGAAACTACCCATGGACGCCATACAAATTACAAACCATCTTAAAAGATTTATATTTCATCTGAGGTTGAGTGTTGAGCATGCAGAACATTCAAGATGTAAGATGAAGATCTGTGATTTATGGTGGTTTTAGATTTCTCTTCTGGTTTGCCAAAATTATCTCCCAAATTCCCAGCTAAAAGTACTGCTTTGTTATGTAGGATGAGTTCATGTATAAAAACTTTCTGTGAGAATATAATCTTGATATCTTTTATATTGACCGAGTAAGGCCATGTCACCAATTTAAATCAATGTGAAATCATCATTTGATCATTAGACTTTAGCCTGGATTTCACAGACAGGATCTTATTTCATAACCTATAAACATCATGACCTATGTGACCTCAGTGGCTTTTCATAACTGCAGAGTACCTGGCCGCGATTCGGTATATAATATTTAAAGGCGGGGTGCATGATCTCTGAAAGCCAATGTTGACATTTGAAATCACGTAAACAAACACACCCCTACCCCATTAGAATTCTTCTTTTTGTAGACCCACCCCACACATACGCAGCCCAGGCAACGATGTCGGTTAGTAGACATTCCCTTTACTGCTGATTGGCTAAAAGTGTGTTTTGGTACTCAGCCTAACTCCCTGGGAATATGACATATTCCCAAACTTCTATTCGTGATGACTTCTACATCTAATTTATGACCTTCTACTCAGGACTGCATGAAACCGCATGGAAGTGTCACTTAGTGCTGTCTTTCCTTCATAATGATATAAAAACAAAATGTAAACATTTGAACAAAAATAGAAATTAACCACTTTGTTTAGAAAATGTGAGTGGCTGTTACCATGCAAAACAATTGGATTAACAAAATAAGGGTGACAATTTAAACAAGAGCAAATTCTTTGCCTTATTTATTAAGACAAACATCCCAAATCAGTCAACTATTTTACCATGGTCAGTAGGTTAACAGTTGCTTGCGTATGCATACAGATGCTCAGATTTAATCTGAGATAATGCTGGAGGTTAATAATTCTGAATTAATGCTAGCTACAGACATTAGAAGTTATATTACTTAACCTTTTAGAAGATTTAAGACACTACATTCACAATTCAGGCAAATTTACGGTTAAACTGAGTCAAATTCTTTATAAATCATAGGGAAACAACTTGTGCTGTACTGTATCATGGTGACAGCTGACAGAAATTTCAGTCTCATACAGATGTGTCACATAATGGTTTACAATATGTGCAACATTTGTTATACTGCTTAACATTTCCACGAGAATGAAGAAAAATCACATTTAATTGGCGTATTCCAGATATCGAGGTCATTTTTAATTGGTTCAAATAACAGTCTGTACATATGTTTGACTAAAGTTTGATGGTAGTGTTGTTTAAGAAATACTACTGTTGATAAACACTTAACGTCCCATTGTTGGCATGGTAACGGCAGGAGATTTCAATGTCGCATCTTCTGCCTTCCACTGTGAGGTAACGGTCTTAATCTGTGTGTAAAACTGAATGCCCTGAAATAGAAAAGTAGCAAATCTTCAGAATAAGACCAAACAATGAGTCAGGATTATTAGTCATTCATTCTCTTGTTAATACCCTCTTAAAATGACAATGACATCACATGAGAAATGATGGCAGGTGGTTGGCAACTAAATACTGGCAAAAGCAACAGACCACTTTTGTCAAAACACAGTCAGTCATCATTTAGCTTGATACAAAATAGAGCTGAGAAAATTTTATACCAAAACAAATTTAACAGCCAATCTCTTGCCAAAATGGTAAACCAATCAGACCTGATGCAACCTAATTTTATACTTGTGGCTATTTGACATCTGGGAAAGATATGACATGACCTAATGACGGTAAAATGATTTTATGCTTGAGGACTTCGATCTACGTAAAATTAAGGGCAACTTTTAAAAAGTTATTTTAGTTTGCATATGTTTTTATGAATAAAAACTGTAGCCTTTATGATACTTTGGCTTTGACTGCCCAATGAGAAAACAAACTTAACTCATTCCCCGCCAGCCATTTTTTTTTAAAGTTGCCCGCCGGCATTTTTTGTGATTTTCACAAAAGTTTCACAAAATGCTTTTCAGGAAAAATGTATTCTAAAAATATATAAACATACAAATATATCAAATCAAAGAACAGACCCTCTGCTTTCAAACAAACAATAAACAAACAAACAAACTTTTTTAGCAAAAAGCTTAAATAATTCAATTTTTGTGAAGGAATTTTTTTGGAGATCAGATTCGGAATGATTATCAAAACATACACAGAGTTTAAAATTAGTAAATAACGTTTTGTATTCAGTTTTTTCATAAATTGGGTAAGTGGATAATTGCGGTGTAGCAGAAACACTTTTTATTCAAATGTTTTTTCTTAAAGGATTAGTCAATTTTTTTAAATAAAATCCCGATAATTTACTCACCACCATGTCATCCAAAATGTTGATGTCTTTCTTTGTTCAGTCAGGAAGAAATTATGTTTTTTAGGAAAACATTCCAGGATTTTTCTCATCTTAATGGACTTTAATGGACTCCAACACGTAACAGCTGAAACTGCAATTTAAACTGAATAAAAACTGAGTTTCAAAAGGACTCTAAATGATCCCAAACAAGCCATAAGGGTCTTATCTAGCGAAACAATTGTCATTTTTGACAAGAAAAATAAAAAAATATGCAACTTCTCATCTATCTTTGGTCATGTGACGCACCAGCGCGACCTCACACAATAAGTCATCACGGCAAGAGGTCATGGAGGACGTATGCGAAACTACGCCACAGTATTTACAAGTGTGGAGAAAGAGGACCATTCCGACGTTGTTGTACGTCGAATGATACCAATTAATGTCTTTGTGGCAGTTTATTGATTAAAATGGTCCGCAAATGTGCGTTTCATATATGTAACACGTGACCTTTCCACAACATTACGCAATTACGTGAGGTCACGCTGGCGCGTCACAGAACCGGAGATAGACGAGAAGTTGTGGTTTAAAAGTGCATATTTTTCTTGTCAAAAATGACAATCGTTTCGATAGATAAGACCCTTATGCCTCATTTGGGATCATTTAGAGTCCTTTGAAACTCTGTTGAAACTGTAATTTTAACTGCATTAAAATTGTTACGTGTTGGGGTCCATTAAAATGAGAAAAATCCTGGAATTTTTCCTTAAAAAAAACAATTTCTTCTCGACTGAACAAAGAAGGATATAAACATTTTGGATGACATGGTGGTGAGTAAATTATCTGGATTTTTTTAAGACAATGGACTAATCCTTTAACTGACCAGATAACTCATCAATGGTGAGGAAAGAGTTAAAACACTGTAAACATGATGTGACCAGTAAGTCAAGACAACATACTGTATGTTCTTACATTACTTTAATTCATAAGTGATTTTAAAAAGTTATAGTAACTATAGTCAATACTGATTATACTTAATTTAAGGCAGCAAAAATGCAGTAATAAGTGCAACTACCACACGTGTCTAACTGATGTCTAATAAAACTGCAGATCAACACTTACTTGTTTTCCATAGAAATTGGTGTCACCTCTAAAGGAGGCTCTGGAACCGGTGAATGAAAACATGGGCAGGGGGACAGGGATTGGTACATTAACTCCAACCTGTAAAATAAGTATATTAACACAAACATTAGAGGTCAGCTGCTTTAGCCCTCGGGTCACATTTTCCTCATCTCACTTATCTGACACACTCGCACCCTGATGACAGATAAAGCAACAACGCAACCGCCAGACGCAAATGCATTTTTGTCTGCCGCAGAAAGCTCTAGATTTTCCTTCACGTGCTGTAGGTAGACACTACGTGGGAGAGACGGATTGTAAATTCCATACATTACCAATTCGACATAGTTTCCCTGCTTAATGTATACTTAGAAATCTCACAATATCACTGCAACTTAAACCTTGCCAATTATGTTGTGGAGAAAACATGTCCATTGCTCTGTAATGACAATGTAGCAATTAAAGGCCAGAAATAGGGCTATTTAACAAACTACAGTTCGTGATTACTTTTGTCCTAACAGTGGAATGTAGGATATTCAAGCCGGTGGGGTTAAAAGCAACAGTTCACCCAAAAAATGCATAAGACCACAGAAAAATGGTTTAATCACCAGCTTTGTTGTTTCAAACCTATAAAACTTTATTTAAATCAAAACACAAAAGTGAAAATGTAAATGAAATTACATTTAATGAGCAATGGTTTTCTGTGAATATCACATGGTTTCCAAAACTTAAAAAAAAACACTATAAAGTAGATTTATTTAAGGACTTTGGTTCCATTTGAGCCCTGGGTATAGTTTGTTTTTATGCATATGCAAGCAAACGCACACAGTCTCACAAAGCATACCGCTTACATGTAGTTAAGCCCGGAGTATAGTCTGTTTTTTATGTGTACGCAAATGTACACACACGGTGGACCGCAGAGCCATGCAAAGTAAAAGTTTATTTGTACGTGTACACAGACGTTTGACGCAAGTGCATTGCGACAAAATGCAATGCATCTCCTGGGCTACATACTACATTCTCCTATAGGCGCATGCTCGACCTACGTGTACAATGTACGCAAGGTTTCAAAAATCTGGCAGTGCGCGTACAGTACATGTGCACTCTTTTGAAGATGAAAATTGCTTCACTGTACATGAATGAATCCTCGCGTATGCGTAAAACATGAACTATACTTCAGCCTTAAGGGTTGTGCTGATAGACGACGATAGTCAGACATATCGCCGATAGCAATCATGAAGTTGGCTTGTTTGCCCATAAACTTTTAAAGCGTCATGAAACACTAACCAACACTTTTTTTAGATGTTAAAGTTAGTGGTGTTGCACATCATAGAAGACAATGTTAGTATCTGTTAATTTTAAAATTAGGAGAAATAATCCAATGCGAAGACGTAGGGTTGCCGCGGTGACAGAATTTTCCCACCGGTTAATCGGCGCGTCACAAACCCGGTGATCCCGGTATCACCGGGTGGGAGGGGCTTATAAATGCGCATGCAGACGTGCACATTTTACTTTCACTTTTGAATCACGCAACTGTTTAAATGCAGTGCTTGCGTAAGCTGCGTTAAATCCACTGATCTAATCGCGTATGAATTTGCGTGCAATGCAAGTGCAACAGCTGGTTTAATTAAGTGCTTGAGTCAATGTGCGCAGGTAATTCTCACAGAACCCGCCAGTCCCAAGCAGAGCAACCGGCTACTTCTCTATAAAGCGCTGCTTGAATGTTGGGTTTATTATTTTTCTTGATGAAAAACACAACAACAAAACGATCTCGCTTATATTAAACATCGTATATTATAACAAATACGAGTAAGCACGCGGCTTCTGCCATCGTCTGGTCTGTCAGCTCGCCTGCACACTGACAGAAATAAATAAAATCTGACACCTGCTGCTCAGTGACGTGACGCGCGTTCAGCTCCGCTGAGCAGACACATTCAGTTCTTAGTGTTTGCTCTCTCTAACGAAACTAAATGATTTAATTACACGAAAATATCAAAACAACGGTGAAAGACGGTGTCGCGGTGGGCAAGTGATCTAACCTGTGAGAGGCTGAAGCACCGGTTATCACCGTTTCACCGACTATCGCGGCAAGCCTACGAAGTAGAGATGCGCGGTTGGCGGTTACAGCCGCGGACTCCGCGGATAAACCGCGGATCGGGCGGATGACGTGACGAAAAATAATATTTTAATTAAATTCGGGCGGGTGGCGGATCGACTGCTTGTTATTAGCTGTGTCCTTCAAAGCATAAGACTTTAAAAGGTGAGCACTCTGTCTTTCAAGGTGGCAGGCTCAGAAGTTCGCGAAGAGAACTGAAATGAGACGGTCTAGCCTTCTGAGGACCCATAATTTGGGTCACCTGTTGCACGCGCCCACAGTAGCGCCCATCGCGCCTGTCAGCAATAAACAGCGGAGACATTTCTGACTTATTAAAATAAATATGTAGGCTAATCTTAATCATAAAAATATGAATTTATTTTAGAAAATATGACACATTGATGTAGATTAAACTATTCAACAGTATATCAAATAATCAACCTTAGAAATATACGCAACATAAACCGAATAATATTAACACAAAACATAACTTATAAAACAGTGACAAGAAAAAGTTTTCTAAATACACTTTTATTTAATAAAGGTTTTAATTGTTTGGGATAGCCTCGGCTGTTAAGGATCCATTCGTTCTATCATTAACAGCGCAGAGAAATGAGGACGCATTTTACACAGCTCTTATCAACGCCGGCGAAGGAGGTACGTGGCAAACTAAAAAAAATGAGAATTAAAAACAAAATGACATAAAAGGTCAGAAAAGGTTTGCCTGAAATAAGTTTTACAAAGTGGTAAATCAGGATGACAGTGCAGACTATGTAATTTGTGCGTTAAATTAAGGCTATTTATTTATTTATTTTTGTCCCATGTCATGTGCGCCGATCGGAGACTGGTCTTTATGATTTAAAAAGAAAGCATTCAAGTGAACAGTACTAAACGAACTTGAAGCAAAAATAAATTTCAGCAAATGCAAACTTCAATCAAACATAGTAAGAGGTGATAGCTTTAGCCTACAGAAATGCTTATGCATTAATTTTTAAATGTGTGCGAGGTCCGTGCACGTCCTCCGCTAGCAACACAGAAATTGATGAAATTGCTAAAAGCGCAAGCGGCTAAACGAGCATTAAATATTAGTTTATTGTTTATTGTTTTTATTAATTTATATTCACAAAACTTATCAACAAAACATCGATTAAAATTAAGAGACAAATTATCTGAAATGAAATTCATTTTAAAGTAGAAAACAAAACTTAAATTAAACTCGAAAATAATGTCTGACCCATTACAATTCTCCCTTCATATTGGCCTTTACAACGCCTTTAAATTTAGTTAGCTTATACGAAAGATAGACTGTAATTTTAAACGCCATATAAACAAAACATAAACACATTACAACAATATTCAAACCCAACAATACTCAAACATACATATAAAATAGACATTATCTATGATGATACATGTTAAAACAATCCGATATAGCGTGTATAATAGCTGGTTGGTAGATGTTTACTATTTTTGTCAAAACCTCCGTTGCAAACCTCCATTTACCTGAATAAAATAATTTTTAATTTGAAAATGATGCGCTGTCACGTTAACATCAGCTGTTCGTTTACATAAGACTCCATCTAACATAGCCTGACTTCACTGCTTATATTCTAGGGCTTTCTAGTCTCGCGGCTGTCATCAGCAGCGGCTGTCATCAGCAGCGCCTTGCATCGCCCAGTCAGCGGATGGCGGGCGGGTGCGGTTTTGAAAACTGGTCAGAAACGTTGGTGCGGATGGATGGCGGACGGATGATGAGTTTTGTGATGCGGTTGCGGATGAAATAAAAGCCCATCCGCGCATCTCTACTACGAAGACGTTTCGCTTTTGTGTGTGCGCGCGCATGCATGTGCTCCGTCCGGCCAAGTCAGCCGGGGGAGGGGTGTCTGGGGATAAGGATAATCGCACATGGATACGGTTCTGAAGTAAATGTGTAAAATATTATATTCAGTTTAATTATTTCTGTAGTTTTGCTAATCTTAGTAAATCTAAGCTTATATAAGTTGCCCCGCCCACTCTTCACCATTCTTCTGACAGCATCCACACCCATTTAAAGGGGACAGAGAATGAAAAACCATTTTTACCTTGCCTTTGTTGAATAATGGTAGTCTACCCACATTCACAAACATACAAAAAGTGCTAAACATCTCAGTCTCATAGAAATTCCTCTTTTAGAAATGTCAGCCAGAAAACAGCCCAATCTGAAAAATTGATGCTTATGACATCACAGGCATCTAACTGCCCTTCCACTTTAAAATAATTGGCTAAATTTTTTGAGTGGCAGCAAAGTCAGCCAATCAGTAATGAGATTGCAAGTTAAGCCAGTAGGGGGAGCCAAATAGGTGCAAAACCACTTGTTTAAAATCTCCCACCCTAATAGAGCTTTCTTGGAGAGGTTTTTAGGAAGCTTCTAAGGCATTACAGACCCAAACATAAATTTTTTTTCTACATGTCAAATCACAGAACAAGGATAAATACTCCGTTCAATCATTCTATGTCACCTTTAAGTAGCATTTTTTAAAATGATAGTGAGGTATACTGGACCTGAAAGAGCAGGGTGTGACTCTTTAAATCATAATGGTATGTTCACACGGGGCGTACGCGTTAATGCTTCCCATTCACTTTTAATGGGTGACGTCAAGCGTTGGCGAATTGAATTGTGGATCCTTTGGCGCCGCGCCACTGCCATTGCTCGCGGCAGAAGTTGAACATTCTTTCAACTTTAAGCGGCAACACATGCGTCAACCAATCAGATTGCCTAATGCAAATAACCTAGGCAAAGCCAGCCAATTACGTTTATGGAAGACCGGTGCATGTGTAGCGGCCACTGTGATTGGCTGTTGGTCACGCTTCAGACAAGCCTTCCGTCAAGCCTCAACGCTTCTGCCCCGTGTGAATGTACCGTTAGGGTTTCACATTAACATTGCCACATAGCCCACACTTGCAACATCAGGGGTCTCATTTATAAAACCGTGTGTAGGATCCTTACTAAAAGTCTACGTATGCACAAAAGCCAAAAATGGCATATGCCAAAAAATATTATGACTTATAAAACAAAGCAATGTTCCCTTTATAAATCGCAGATAACCTGCAAGTGTGCATACACCAATCATCCTCAGATCCACCCTGCATTCTCCCATCAAGTTATTTTTTATATATTGCAACCTTTGGCGCAATCTCACAGGCTGACGATAGGACGATCTCACTATGAAGAATATTGTCCAACACTAGTAGACGGTTTTATCTAAAGTAACTTGCAGTGCATTCAACAAACATTTTATCATTATGTGTGAAACTCAAAATCATGACTTTTGGCTTCAAATGATTGCATATTTACAGTAGAAAGTCATATATGTATTTTTGGGTGAAATATTCCTTGTTTTTTCTCCACTGGTGCATCTTTGCACAGACAACAAACTGCTGTTGGGCTTCCACAACCATGCACGGAAAACGCTGAACAGCCGTCTCATTCAATAGCGATGCTGTCAACACCAAAACTGAAAGCCACAATCATTTGTTTGTGTAACAGCCGAGAAAAGTAATGCATGCGGAGAATAACTAAACAAAACATTTTGTTTTTGGGGTGGAGTGAGGATGGAAACTGGCAGAGCTACTTAATGTTTGAAAACGCGGTTGCAGAAGTCGAACCTTTTGGCCGAAGGTGATTCGAAAGGCAGAGAGCAAAAAGGAGGTACTTGTGTGTTTTGGAGGACAGCGAAGCACATGTCTCGTGCTATGCACTTCAGCATGTGATTCGCAAACACACGGCATAACTTCTTGCCACGGGCAAACAAACACGGTAAAAGTGGGCCGTTTCTGCATAACCACCGGATCAACAGGTTGCAAGGAATTCCTTTTGAGTTTAATTTCAGAGCCCGAGCTTCACCAGCAAAATATTTAGGAGTAACACTGTAAAGCACATATTTGCTATGAGCTATTTTGTAAGGGATGTTTAGTGGTTGCAACTGTATTTTCTATCATTTTCAAGCTGTGGCAAACAAGATGCAAATGAATTAAAATGATCATGTTCACAGACATTTTTCAAGGGAGGGGTTGTGTTACGTGTTATATATGGCAGCCACAGGCAACACTTAGACCTCAACCATGGCTCATGGCTTTGGGTTGGGGAGTGGCGCCAATGGATTTTACACATTACATTTACATCACGTCTAATATTTACTTTAGAGGAGTGTCTGGAACTCTTCATCTACATTGGCCATGTCAAAAGTCTACACGGCGTGTATATATATAAAAATAAATATAGAGAGGTGCCTAACATGACATAACAGAGGACGAACATGTCTACACCATCTACGAGGAGGGAGTTTTCCAAAGTCAAAGACTGATTGAGGTCTCTGAATGTCTGACTTCTGCATGCACCCCTCTCAGGACCCGGCCCGCACATCACGGTTCGGTTTTACATTATGAACTACACTGAAATACTATATTACCAAACCCCACTGACTAGGAAAGTTGCATATTTATATAAATTCAAAAATGACAAACAAAAAAGTTAAACCATCTCACCTGCCCAACGTCAACTTCATGGGTGTATTTACGTGCTGTGGCACCGTTGGTGGTGAAAATGGCTGTTCCGTTGCCATAAGGGTTTTTATTGACTATGTTAATGGCATCATCCAAACTGTCGGCCTCCATAACCACCATCACCGGTCCAAATATCTCCTCTTTATAGCATTTCATATCAGGCTAAAATCAAGATAAAACAATAACAGACATCCAACATGAACATTTCTATAGAAAACACTTAGAGAGGAAGCTTATAGGCCTATTGAGAAAGACGATGCATGCAACCCTTACCGTGACATTGCTAATGATTGTCGGTCCAACAAAGTTTCCGTTCTCGTAACCCTTGACCTTCACATTTCTGCCGTCAAGCAGAATCTTCGCACCTTCATCCACACCGCTCTGAATAAGGCTGTTCACGCGCTTTTTAGCCTGGGGAGTGATGAGAGGTCCAACATCAGCTCCGGGCTGGTCACCTGATTGGAATTGAGAGTGTAAAAATAAGCAAATTATACACAATAGAGAGTAAAACATATTACAACATTTATTAAAACATGTTCAGCTTATGAAAAAATAAGAATGTAAATGTATAAATTTCTTTGCATTGCATATTGCAAAATGGCAAGAATAAAAACAAATGTATATGATTATGCAGATTTTTACCTGTCAAACTAGAAATTGTTTAAGCTTTTTAACTCTTTCGCCGCCATTGACGAGATAACTCGTCAATTAAGAGAAAACGCTTCCCTGCCAATGACGAGAATTTCCGGCTTTCTGCAATACTGCTATTATCCACCAGGTGCGCACTTCCGCAACTTATACAACCCGGAAGTAGCGCCTCACATGAAAGAGAAAGAACTCCGTGTATGTTTTAAATATCGCTCTGCATCTGATCTCTATCAAAAGTGTGTTTTAAGTGCAAGCGTGTGTTTTAAGTGCAACTTAGCACCTGTAGCCTTAGCTGATTTATTAGTCATTGTCAGACAGTATGTTTAATACATAAAATATCTTTCTAATTCTCTCTCTCTTTGACAGTATCAGCCAGAGGAGGATGTACACCAAGAGAGTCAGGAGAAAAGTCAACAAACATAAATACAGACAACCTAAACAGAAGCTCTTAAAAGTTTTCTATAAAGTTGAAATGTTTTAATAAAAAAAATAATAATAATAACGTTTAAGTATAATTGTTCTTTTTTACACACTGTGGTACCGACCTAGGAACCGAGTACCTGTACTTTTTGTGGTATTGGTACCGTGACATCACTAGTGCCGTGGTTGGATAGTACAGATTAAGGGGCGGTATTATTGTAATTTGCCTTGCTACCTACCTCACAAAACAGGCGAAATATGAACTACCTAATTTTTCACATGCTTGCACAGAATGGCTTAGCAAAACTTAGTTACTGGGTTGATCTTTTTCACATTTCCTAGGTTGATAAAGCACTGGGGACCCAATTATTGCACTTAAACAAGGAAAAAGACAGATTTTCACACAATGACCCCTTTGAAAGGGAGAGTTCACCCAAAAAATGAAAATATTGTCATTTACTCCTCGTGTTGTTTTCTTTTTTCTGATAAACACAAAAGAAGAAATTTTTATAAAAGATAAGCAGACAGCTGGTGAAAACCATTGATTTCCATAGTAGGATAAACAAATACCTACTATGAGAGTGAGTACATGACAGAATTTTCATTTTTGGGTGAACTATTCTGGGTGTCCCTGTCTGGTAAATCCAATCTAGTCTTAATATTTTATGTAGAAAACATGAATGACTTGAGCTGGGTTTCCACAGGAAGGATCACATATCAGTAAAATCACTATTTTGGACAGAAGGCCAAGCTACATTTCCACAAATATTATCAGAGGTTTGCCACACCAGTCTGCAATGATGGCATTGTAAAGTGTACCTTTGCCTACCCTTTAAATGGCAAGAACAGACCAAATGTGCTGTCTTTTGTACTGTGGTTAACTTCTGGAAAGCGGGTTTCTGTCTCATTTTACAGAGAGTGACATCCCTGTAATCTGTCCCATTTAACTCAGTTATAACCAAGAGGATTTGCTATACTGACAGATGCAAGTGCACACACCCACACAATTTTAGATACCCTGCGGCAATCTTAGAGGGTTGTTATGGGGTTTCAGAATAGCTGCTGTGGTTTAGCTTCCCTGCTTACAATTGCAATTTTCATCTTCAAACTTTTTTCTTGCATTTGAACAGCGCATACAAATTTCTGGTCCCTTCCACACCACAAAACGTGCTTTAGATCTGTGGCATGAGCAAGACAAATAGCGCAATCCTCTGGGTAAGCTGAACATGCTATAGGGCTGTTCAGGGAGAGGTGTGGTCACAAAGGCATGGGTGGCCTACAAGGAAAGATGAATAAAGCAAATTGCATGAAGAAGAAGGTATCATTTGGAGGAACGTAGCATAAAGAGAGAGTGGATATGAAACTTCGTTCATGGAAAGGAGTTGCCTCGAGCACTTAGAAGCTATGAAAAGTAATCTGTGTGAAGGCGTGTGTGGTTTTGGGAAAAGATGTGGAAAGGAGAATCAAGTCCTAACTATGTGCTCGGCAAGTAATGTTGTGTTCAAGGTGAAATTGCTGCTTGAGGCAACAATAGTCAGCCAATCAGAACAAGTTTTTGGGATTTTGAAACGATGAGACTTCACTGTGGGTGGAGATAACAAGCACATCATTGCACAATATCACCCATGGCTGTTTAAGACAAAAACTCATTAAGTTTTGTAAGAGAGCCATAATTGCTTGTTGCTTTGTTGCATCATCATGCCTGACACTGTGTAAACAAGGTTGGGTTGGTTAGCATGAGTCTGTTGGATACTCTGAACTACAACATTATAAGGTCAAAAAGCTTTTTCTCCACTAAGAGACCGTGTTAAAACACATTAAGTTATTTAAAGGAATAGTTCATGATAATGAAAAATACTCCATAGTTTGCTCACCCTCATGACAAAACAGGTGTGTACTGTATAACTTTATTTTTTCTGTCGAAACACAAAATACTATCCTGGCTCTTTCAAGTTTTGTAAAGCCACTGAATGGTGGTCAACGTTTTGAAGCTCAAACAAGCACAACAATAAATGCCTTCTGAAGTGAAATAATACAGTTTTGATTAAGAATAAAAAATAGTTTGAGCTTATTTAAAAGGAAAACACCACCCTTTTTCAATATTTTACTATGTTCTTACCTCAACTTGGACAAATGAATACATACCTATCTTTTTTCAATGCATGCACTTCATCTTTGCACAGCGCGTTGTAAATGTGTTAGCATTTAGCCTAGCCCCATTCATTCCTTAGGATCCAAACAGAAATGAATTTAGAAGACACAAAACACTTCCATGTTTTCCCTTTTTAAAGACTGTTTCATGAGTAGTTACAAGAGTATGGTGGCACAAAATAAAACGTGGCGATTTTTTTAAGCAGATAAAAAATTAGAACTATATTGTGTGGCGGAAGAGCACTTAGTTTGCAGCACTTTGACCTCGGCGCAGTAATATTGACGGAAGTTTGAGCAAGAGGGGGAATAGTCAGGAGTGATAAAGTTAATGTGCACCGAGGTTGATGTGCTGCAAACAAAGTACTCTTCCCCCATAGAATATAGTTCTCATTTTTTATCTGCATAAAAAAAAATCGCCACGTTTTATTTTGTGTATACTCATGTCTTTAAATAGGGAAACATGGAAGTGGTTGGTGGATTCTAAATTCATCCCTGTTTGGATCCTAAGGAATGAATGGGGCTAGGCTAAATGCTAACACATTCACAACGCGCTGTGCAAAGACGAAGTGCACGCATTGAAAAAAGATAGACATGTATTAATTAGTCTAAACTGAGGTAAAAACATAGTAAAATATTGAAAAATGGTGTTGTTTTCCTTTAACAATATAAAAATTGTGTATTATTGTAAACATACAAATCAGCACATTTAATTATATATGGCAGCAAGTTTACAGCATCTAATCTCATTGGTTCTTGAGTGTCTTGTGACTAGTCATTAAATACGCGTTTCATGACTACACACACAAGAACCATTGATAGCAAATTTGATGAAGTGCCATGTTTGAACTTACTGTGCTGATTTGTATGCTAATAACATAATACATAACACACTAATACATATCAATCACGAAATAAGCTGAAACGATATTGATTGTTTTCACGTTTCAGTATTATTTAATATTACTCTGTGTTCAGCTGAAGAAAGTCAGTCATATACTCTTGGGAGAGCATGAAGGCAAGTACATTGTGGGCTATTTCTCATTTTCCGGTTAAATGTTCCTTTAAGTGATTACATAAAATTGATGTTATGTAACATTGGAAAACATTGTTTGAATAAATTGAAAGTGTGTAATGTGTGAAAAAAACATGTAGTTACATGTTTTAGTGCTAATCAATCCATAATAGACTTGAAAATAGGCAATACTCTTATTAATCAGGTAGAATCCAAGAGGTCTAATACTGCTAGGACAAACCTTTACACAAGAAATACCCAAAATTTAAAAGTAGATTTATTCATGTCAGACTATGCTTGCGCATCTAATGTAAAATTAATTTACTCTCGTTGTTTGTACGTAGTTAAATTGAGTTTATAGGGCAAAGATATTCTGTCTGAAAATCTGTAGCCCTTTTAAATGCATTTTTGATCCAACATTTTCAGCTAAAATTTCGATGGATCCCTACTTGGAATTGTGCATTTTTTGTTGTACCATATGCCACACAGCATTGTCACTATACAGGATGCCACTGTTCCCAGCTCCAGTATGGTCCAGTCTGACACATTAAATGCTCAGGGGACTGTCTCTCAATAGTACATCATTCCAGAGCCAAAAGTCAATGAACAAAAATGGAAGTAAGCAGGCTATATATGTACAGAGGTGCATGTACCCAAGAAACAGCTACACTGGTACAGAATAAAGTTTAAGTACCTGCATTGACACGAAGATTCTTTGCACGTTCAACAAGCTCAGGCAACCAGTTTCGAGCCTCTCCTACGAGAATAGCAGTGGAAAGTGCCATACATCTCTGACCTGCTGCTCCAAAAGCAGCACCAACCAGCTGGTTCAGTGTGTTCTCCTTGTTGGCATCAGGCATCACCACGCCGTGATTCTTTGCCCCCTGGTGGTCAGAATGATGAAAATGTACAATAGCACAAAATCTTCAATTCAAATGCAAGTGTCTCTTAAAACAAAATAAAAAAATTTGGCTCCTATACAATGGAAAAAAAGTAGTGGTATGATATACTGCTTCACGTGCAAAATTGCACAGATATGATAAATAACACCTCACATTTAGCAATTTCTCTACCGTGTGATCTTAAAAGGAGTCAGATTCTCTTGTTAGCAAATGCTGCCACCATGTGGCTTTTAGCAGAGTTGGGCTGACAAACAAATTTTAGTACAGTCCTAGATCTACTTTTAAACCATAGTTTCACAAATTATGCAGAATTTGATGCAGTTATGATGCAGAATCTTTTAAATCTCGTCTTAAAACTTATTTTCTTTAGCTTTTAACACATGATGAAAACTGTGTGATCATATATTTTGCTTTGAGGTGTTTTGGTGATTTCATTTTTATGTGTTTATATCTACATGTGTTTAAATGTGTTTTTATTGCACTATCCCTGTTCAGCACTTTGCAAACCTTTGGTTTTTAAAATGTGCTATATAAATAAAATTGAATTGGATTGGTTTGGTTACAAAACAATAACTAACTACAAGGTTGACTGAGATGTTACAAATAATATAAAAGAAAAAAACAAAACAAAGTTGCTGAAGTAAGCACTGCAAGGTGCAAATAATTTTCTTAATATATTGAATATAAAGTATGGAGTGATTTCATGGACAGGGCTTAAGTCTTGTCACAGAATAAAATGCATTTTTGAGCGGTCTTAACTGAAAACAACATGAACTGACATATCTTAAAATATCCAGATAATTTACTCACCACTATGTCATCTTTGTTCAGTCAAGAAGAAATTATGTTTTTTTTAAGATAAACATTCCAGGATTTTTCTCATTTTAATGGACTTTAATGGTCACCTACAGGTAACAGTTTTATGCGGTTTAAAATTGCAGTTTCGATGGAGTTTCAACGGACTCTAAAGATCCCAAACGAGGCATAAGGGTCTTATCTAGCAAAACTATTGTCATTTTTGACAATAAAAAATATGCACTTTTTAACCACAACTTCTCATCTATCTAAGGTCCTGTGATGCGCCAGCACTACCTCACGTAATTGCGTAATGATGTCGAAAGGTCACGTGTTACATATATGAAACGCACATTTTGCGGACCATTTTAAACAATTAACTGACATAAAGACATTAATTTGTATCATTCGACATACAACAACGTTGGAACGGTCCTCTTTCTCCACACTTGTAAACACTGGGGCGTAGTTTCGCATACGTCATCCGTGACCTCTTGACGTGATGACGTATTGCGTGAGGTCGCGCTGGCGCATCACAGGACCGGAGATAGACGAGAAGTTGTGGTTTAAAAGTGAATATTTTTTATTTTTCTTGTCAAAAATGACAATCGTTTTGTTAGATAAGACCCTTATGTCTCGTTTGGGATTGTTTAGAGTCCTTTGAAACTGCAATTTTAAACTGCATTAAAACTGTTAAGTGTTGGAGTCCATTAAAGTCCATTAAAATGGAAAAAAAACCTGGAATGTTTTCCTCAAAAAACAATTTCTTCTTGACTTAACAAAGACATCAACATTTTGGATGACATGGTGGTGAGTAAATTATCTGGATTTTTTTTTTTAAGAAAATTGACTAATCCTTTAGATGTCCTAATATAACCAATGCCTACGGTAGTCCTGGATTAATCTAAACCCTGTCTGGGAAACCACCCCATGCTATAATTTTATTGTCTGTAAAGTGCTTTATTTCATGTTCAGAACTAACCATGTTACTCTGAACTCTTTTGCCGTTTTTAGAACCTCTTGTGTAGATGTACTCTCCAGCCTGGTTAGAACCCACAAAACTGATGGCTTTTATATCAGGATGGTCACAAATGAAATCTACAGCTATAACAAAGAAGTGAAAACGTATAGTCATTAGTTGGGTTTCCATCCAAACGTAAAGTGAATCTTTTCAAAATTCGCAAAAATAAAAACAAACAAATGTGAATTAGGTGCGTTTCCATCAAGTTTTTAGAGTAAATGATGGTGGTATTGGTAATCTAGTAACCAAAACAATACGCTCTTAGAAAATGGAGACAGACCTGCATGTAGTGATGATGGGGCAAGTTATAAATTTAATAGTAATTGCCAAAATAAATGCTATGTACAGAAGGAGGAATGCAGCATTTTTGATGCAGGCACTAGCAGCAAGGGGATTGCGACAATGTCGATTCCCATATATGGTGAAGACAATGACAGTGGAAACAGCTAGACGGTCAGTCCCGTGGGTTTAATGTTCGCTACGTCAGAATTTATTCGGCAAATGCGTTTCCATCTCCCATTCTTCGCATTTACCCCTTTTTTGCATAAGTCAAAAAACACCTTAAGCAAGCATAAAAACTTTTTTGCAAAATAAGGGATTCACTTTTAATCGAAATTTGGCATTTCCATCACTCGATTTTGATGCAATGCTTTAAAATGCGCATAAAATTATGATGATGGAAACATGGCACGCATTTAAAAGTATGACATTCCATGTTTTTCTATTAACATTGGTCACAGCTCCACCAGCTCCATTCTCTTCTATACCTGCATGTTGCCCGTGGATGACGTTCAATGTTCCGTCTGGAGCACCAGCGTCCTGCAGAAGCTTGGCCAGCATCATAGCGCAACCGGGGACTCTCTCTGAGGGCTTCATCAGGTAAGTGTTCCCACACACCATTCCCATTGGGAACATCCACAGAGGAATCATGGCAGGGAAATTGAAGGGGGCAATGCCAGCACACACACCAACGGGCAAGCGGTATGTGTATGTGTCCATGTCTTTAGTTAAAGAGGGAAGAGTCTCACCCAGCATAAGGGATGTAATGCTACATGCGTGTTCCACCACCTCTGCAAGAAAAACAAACAACTGAATTATTTAATATTAAAAAACAAGATACAAATTATGTCTGAGAGAAATACAATATATACTTAAAGGTTAAAAGTTACACAACTTGACTGTCAAAAATTAAACATGGTGTTAATTACACCAATATAAGCATGCAAGACTTACGCAGTCCTCTGAATACATCTCCCTCAGCGTCAGCAAGAGTTTTACCCTGCTCCAGTGTTATTATTTTTGCAAGCTCTTTCTAAAACACAAATCATATTAGACATATATTTAGTAAGACAGGGGTGGATTTTGAGACGCAAAGGTTTCCTTCATAAAAAAGCTTTATGTTTGAACTATTTGCATAACCAATTAATAAAAAAAGATATGCACTTTTGCGATATTCCTGTGGATCCGATACCATATCTTGCTGTCCTATTAGTGACTTACGATATTGTCTTTAATGAGCTGCTGGTAGCGAAGGAAGATTTGCTGGCGGGAGAGGATTGACGTTTCAGACCAGGTGCGGTACGCCCGTGAGCACGCGTCCACAGCGGCCAACATTTCCCCTTGTGTGGCCTTTGGTACTCTGCCAATGACCTCATTGGTGGCCTGAGGAGACAGCATGAATCATAATTCAATCACAGCCACAAGGTAAATAAAACACAATGGGAATTTCAATGTGATATCATCTAGAATTAATAGTTTAGTATTGTTTCTCCACAATGTACTGAGTTAGAGTAAGACAGATGAAAACATCTAAACATTAACTTTTTCACCCGTTCCTTATGGCGTGCAATACTAAACAAAGTTATCACAATACAGTGTAATGTGTATTGAATACACTGTAAGCGTAAACCCTAAATGAATCTTTAAAAACATTCTTCTGTTATTAAAGACTTACAGGATTGTGAATGTCCAACCATTCTGAACTCTTGGATTCTACAAACTTTCCATCAATGAACAACTTGGTGGTGGGCTGGAAAACAGAAAGCCGTGTCATTGTGAGCAGCAAGCAGTACAGCAGTAATATTAAAATGTAAATCATAATATAATATAAATCATAATATTAAAACAAAATCCTAAAAAATTATTAGCACAGACAACTTCATAAGCACAGCAGATTCAACATGTATTGCCATTTCATAATCATTTGATCAAGCAACATTACATACAGTGCTTGTTTTCATGCTGGACTAAAATGAGTGTGAAAGGAAAAACTCAAGGACCACTTGTATTTCACACATAACAAGTCTTGGTGTTGTCCCAAACATACAAAAAAAAAAAGAATTATAGACTATGATGGACGAGTGATTTCTCTTGTGATGGTTGAGTGTCGACTTGTACAATGTCCAAGTGCAAGGTCCAGGTATGAGGCTCAACATACCGTGATTTTTAAATTCTTACTGCTGCACATTGCATTTTAGTAATAATGTGAAACAGTGTCAAAAAGAATCTAAAACAAAATAATATAAATAAAAATGACATAATAAATAGAAAAAGGTAAATAGTAGGGCTGGCATGATTACGAAATTTGGCTGACGGTTAATTGTCTAATAAATTGTGGTGATTTTGACGATTAATTGCTTGTTTAGGGCTTTGACATTTAATTCTCATACAAAATTTAAATTCTTTATAAGAAATAAACACAATAAAGTTAGTAGCCATTCCTACGAAGGTCATATTAGTACTGGATCACATGTCCCTAGTGCCTGCAAAAAAAATCAATTCCTTACAGATTCTTAAGAAGAGCATCCTTCACTTCCCTAAATTTGGAATTGCTGTTTTGGAAATGTATGTTTTGCCTGACAGTTCATACTGTTTCACAGCATTTCGCAGTTTTTTTTCACTGTATTGAATGGCTTTGCAATGTATTGCGTTACACTGTCAGTTAAAGGAATAGTCCATTTTCTAAAAAAAATCCAGATAATTTACTCACCACCATGTCATCCAAAATGTTGATGTCTTTCTTTGTTCAGTCGAGAAGAAATTATGTTTTTTTTTTAAGGAAAACATTGCAGGATTTTTCTCATTTTAATGGACTTAATGGACTTATTAAGAGCCCAACACTTAATACTTAACTCAACACTTAACAGTTTTTTTCAACTGAGTTTCAAAGGACTATAAACGATCCCAAACGAGGCATAAGGGTCTTATCTAGCAAAACGATTGTCATTTTTGACAAGCAAAATAAAAAATATACACTTTTAAACCACGTCCTGTGATACGCCAACGCGACCTAACGTAAATGCGTAGTGACGCAGAAAGGTCACATGTTACATATATGAAACGCACATTTGCGGACCATTTTAAACAATAAACTGACACAAAGACATTAATTGGTATCATTCCACATACAACAACGTCAGAACGGTCCTCTTTCTCCACACTCGTAAACACTGGGGCATAGTTTCGCGTTCGTCCTCTGTGACCGGGGAAGATGAGAAGTTGTGGTTTAAAAGTGCATTTTTTTTTTTGTCAAAAATGACAATCGTTTAGCAGATAAGACCCTAATGCCTTGTTTGGGATCGTTTATAGTCCTTTGAAACTCTGTTAAAAAAACTGTTAAGTGTTGAGTTAAGTATTAAGTGTTGGGCTCTATTAAAGTCCATTAAAATGAGAAAAATCCTTCAATGTTTTCCTCAAAAAACACAATTTCTTCTCGACTGAACAAAGAAAGACATCAACATTTTGGATGACATGGTGGTGAGTAAATTATCTGGATTTTTATTTTAAGAAAATGGCCTATTCCTTTAAGGCAGTGGTTCTCAAACTTTTTCAGCGCGCGGCCCCCCTTGTGTACGGCGCATTCCTACACGGCCCCCCCAAAGAAAATGTATGACAAGAAACTGTTTTAAAACTCAACTTTTAATTAAACAAAACATATTAAATGATACGAAGTAGTGCTGTTGGTTAGTAGTCTAATTTTTTTTTTTAGGTTTAATTGCACAGAATTCATGATAAATTAATTTATTTTATAAAATGTCATAAAACTGGGGCCCCCCTGGTACCATCTCGCGGCCCCCCTGGGGGCCCCGGCCCCCAGTTTGAGAACCACTGCTTTAAGGAACGCCATCAGATATTGTCTCGTTTATACAGACGCTGCAGCTCCCCTTGTGTTTTTTAGAGAGATGTGCAATCATTGCGGTGATCTGAAATCATCGCGATAAGATCAAACAATTGCGATGAGACGATTATTTAAACATTGTGACAGCCCTAGTATATAGTATAGAACAAGTATCTAGCAATAAGGTACCCAAATCCACCTTAACCCTAAAAGAGGTGACGTATCCTGAGGGATACAAACATTTGATGGGCAGAGACAGGAAGTGTGAGCCTTATTTCTTGGTATCAAGTTGAAAAGGTGTTTGTTGTGAATACTACGGTCAGGTAACTTTGTTTATAGTTTCTTTAGCTTTAGCTGACAGGCAGCCCTTAAAAAAAACATGGCTGCTTGTAGCGGGGTAATTTGTGCTGCTGTCAGTCTTATTCATCAAGAATTCAGTTTTTAATGACCTTATATGCCCAAATGGGCTTTTTAGGGATAAATAAAAAAATATAGTTTACTGTAGATAAGTAACTTATCATTGGGCTTCTTCATCTTATGACTACTGTACGTAAGAAGTAAAATATTTGGTCCCAGTGTGTAAGCCAATGTTTTGCTATTCATGTGAAAATGACACAAATGCTGCCCATAATTTTATTTTGAGTACGTTTCGGCGCCACTCACATTTAAAACCCCAAATACTTAAAAACTCTTGTAAACTTGTGGCATTGATGATTGTGTGATGAACTTACCACAGAGGAGGAGTAACACATTCGTCCCATCCGAAGAGGAACCTGTACAAGTAAGTAAAGAGTTATTGATCTCTTACTATCACATCTGGCCAGTTTATTTCATTGGTTACGTCAGTATTAAATACTGTAGTTAGTATAACAGCTCCCTGACGCCTGTCCTGTACAAATCTCCTGTCTTTAACCTGAATTATCAGCATAAAGGGTTAGACTATGGAGTTTGTGCGGTAGGAAATGCGTACATTAAAAGCTAATAAACCTATCGATATGCTCAAACATATAACGTTAGAGGGGTCGCACTGGTGCATGAAATCAAATGCTTTCTATGAATGTGAGACTAGCACTTAGCATGCATGAACTTGACCATGTTAATGGTTGCCAAATGATATAATAAGAATCAGAAGGTCATATCTGTACGGTGATACCAAACTCATTTGCAAAGTCCTATGCAAGCTCTTTTAATCATTTTACAGTACATTAGAAATTGTTTTGGGTAGCTAATGTGCAACACATCGTGGCTTATCGTGAAAGTTGATATTTTAACAACTTCAAAAGCATACGACTGAGTATCCCTGTACAACATGCAATTCTTTCTGTTTCTTACCCTCTTCTTTAGGGCTAAACGCATTAACGTCGTTGCCATGACGGGATTCTTGATTTAATGTTGTGATCACCCCCTTTATGTGCGTCCAACCTCCGCCAGAGGACGTGCCACGAGACCTGCACCTTCGAGTTGAACGAATGTCTTTTCTTACTGTCACTTTAAGAATAGGCGGGATATACTGTCCAAACATCCAATCAATTGCTGATGCTATATACTCCCCCAAATAGATGTAACCTATTGGTTAGACGTGAAAATTATGTACCAATGACAGTGCGCGTTTATGCAATGTGCTCTTTTAAGAGACACGCTCATAGGTTAAGCTAGTTTTCAACCATGCGATAGGGTATCAAACCTGTCAATCAATTCTATGAACAATGTGTCAGAACCTGATGTAGGCGCGTTATTTATCTACAAGAAAGACAATCGTCAGTTTTTAATCGCATTTTGTTAAATCACAGGTGCGCTGTCTTAACGTTTCCTGAGAACAAAACCAAGTAAATGCATTGTTTTGAACAGTGTGGAGCAGTCAAAATAGTTTGAACGAATCGGTTCAGTTTTAATTGTTCGAAACGTCACACTGAGACGTTTTACATTTTTACTCTAAATTTTTTTTATCATTAAGTGTCACGTGTTTGTTACTGTTTCACAATTATTGTAAGTATAATAAGGAAATACATGAATATATAAAATTAAGAAACAAAAACAAGTGTTTTTTTTATATTCTTAATCAAATATTAAAAGGTTAATGGTTCGAGGCTTTGCAAAGTCAGTTCGATCGAATCATTTTCGAGAATCGGTTCATATCAACGATTCATTGGTAAAACAGGCATCACATCTGTATAGTAGGTCCAAATATCTAACTCCCTGTTTTCTTTTTCAAGACGAGAAAACACAGTCAGTTGTGCTATGAATGCATCGTCTGCACGTTTTATTAAGGTAAATGCATAAATCCCGTCTGCAAATCATGTTTGCAAATGAGAGTTGATACACTTTTAAATAAACAGATTTCAGATGACTTCCTTATGCCGATATCATACAAAGTCCGCCAAAGCTGCTTAGTCATGGGAAACTATAGCAACCAAGAGGAGGATTTGGGGGCGTAAGATCCTATTGGTTGTCTGGGTAGCGTATTTTTTTATAGCAGTAGTTTGAACAAAAAATACAATGGCGACTCAACCCAAGGTTTGTTCCTCATCTTGAATTAAAGATTTGTTTGCAAAACTTTGTTTGATTGTTGTATTTTCATGTTCTAGCCTGTTCTGTATGGGTACTTCAGAAGTTCTTGCTCCTGGAGAGTCCGGATTGGTGAGTCTTCACACATTAAATTACCCTAAATGTTCATGTATTTTAATTATATGCTTGTTATTTATGAGTGTTTATGTTTTTATGCAAATTTATTTTAATACATTTTAGCATTTGCACTGAAAGGCATTGAGTTTGAACAAGCACCAGTCAATCTTATCAAGGATGGTGGACAACAGGTAATACTGCAGAATTGGGATTAATCTGAAATTTAGTAATTGCAATTTTTATAAACATTTGGACACTGACTTGATTTTTTCTTTTACTCATAAGCGCACAGATCAATTTAAAGAATTAAATCCAATGCAACAAGTGCCTGCACTTGCCATTGATGGCATCACTTTGTCTCAGTCGGTAAGAATACAAGCGCATTCTCCTGCTTTTTAGTATACAGAAATTATTTTAATCTACATTACCATAATTTATATTACTTTGCATAGTTGGCTATTATCCAGTACATTGAGGAAACTCGGCCAGGGCCCCGCCTTCTACCTGCAGACCCAAAGCAGCGTGCTAAGGTCCGCATGATCTGTGACATCATCGCCTCTGGGATCCAGCCTCTGCAGGTGAGGAGCCTACATTATATTTACTGACAGTCAGTGTTTATTATAAGCAGCAACTTGTGGATCATGTGGTGTACAGTCTTGCACTTTATATCAAAACTAGGGATGCACCGAATCCAGATTTTTTAGGTTCGGCCGAATCCCGAATCCACCGTTTAAGATTCGGCCGAATCCGAAACCGAATACCGAATCCTACTCGCATCCTTATTCCAACACAGTAAAACACATTAATGAAGTAAAAAACGTCCACGGCAGTGTATTTTTCATTTTATTTAATTTTAACTGTACATTATGCCAGGATGACAAGTTGGAAAAACTATTTTGACAATAACCATAAGCCTATGCATAATGAAAGCGATGCGTTGCGACACGCTCGTTTTTCCAATAAGCAAGCAGCTCCGCGCTGAAAACTATATTTAACTTTGAGTGAGAAGCTCCGCTCGTCAATGTCAGTCTTCACACGGCCGTCCAATTACAGTGGAGGAGGGGCAGGACATTACCACAGCAACCAACCGGCTCACAGCTGAAGCATCACAGCTACCAAGCGCTCGGCTGAAAAACAGCTGGCATTTGGGGTCCTCAAGGCGTTTTCAGCGGTGTTTAAAAGTTTTGGTGTGTCCAGCTGACCGAAAGAAAAAGCTCATCTCCACGTCAGCACCCGATGTGTGTAATCAACGGCTGCGTGACGTCGACCAGCGTAGCGCAAGCCTAGGATTCGGTTCGGTGGAAAAAAAATCTAGGATTCGGCCGAACCCGAACCCCGCCAAAAAGCCCAGTATTCGGCCGAATCCGAAACCGAATCCTGGATTCGGTGCATCCCTAATCAAAACAGGTAACATATAGTTGCAACACATTAATGTGTTTTGTACAAATCAAGTATATATACTGAACAAAACAAAATTACTTTCTTTGTAAATGTTTCTTTTAAAGTGACTGATGGTACAGTATATGCATGATGTTGTGTGCAGCATGCAAACATACTGTATGCACATAGCCAGTATACAAAAGTTCATTGTGCAGTTTGACAAATAATGACACAATGATGCAATTTAACACACAAGTTAAATAGTATTTTTATGTACAAAATGATACATGGACACCACTTGTGAATTACACCATGCAATGTAAAAATGCCAGGGTACAACAATATAGCAAATACGTATACTATGTTTATTTCTGCACAAGGCATGTGTTCATATGACTTATTTTATCCAATGGTGCTATATTTTCAGAATCTGTATGTGATTCAGAAAATTGGTGCAGAAAAACTACAGTGGGCTCAACATTTCATCAACAAAGGATTTGAAGGTGAGTGTTACAAGCAAGCAAAATATTTAAGAAAGATGAGGAAAAGGCAAAGGTACTTACATCTTTAATAAAAAAAAAACAATTTACTCAGTACACCAAAACAATGTTAAAACTTTTGTAGTCATTGATTTAAATGTATTAAATACTATTTTGGAGTTTGTAGAGAAATATCCCTGTTTTAGAATGCAAGACAACTTTCCTTAACATGATTTGCAATGTTTTAATGGGAGCAAGTTCGCTGTTTTTTTAATGGTACTCAATCATATGGTAGCAATTATTTGCCTTTTTTCAAGCCTGACTGTTGCGTTTCAATTATTTTTTCAGCAACACTTTACAATAAGGTTGTATATTTGTTAAAATCAATGCATTAGCTAACATAAACTAACAATGAACAATACCTCTACAGCATTTATTAATCTTAGTTCATGTTAAAGGTCACGTTCTTTCGGATCCCATTTTTTAAACCCTAGTTACTGTGCTTCAATACCGCCACCGGCGAGAGCGTCAATAACAGCTCTGGGTGCCCTACTAACGATGCTATAGAAGAGGTGTAGTGGACCCTCTGACAGTAGCCGTTTCTCAATATGCGTTCTTGTCTGTACTTGTGTTCTTGTGGACTTGTGAAACGTCATCAGTTGCGGCCCAAGTACTGTTCCAATTCAAAGTTCGCATCAAGCCCAAGTTCACATAAAATCCCCGGATGTGTTCTTGATCCGCCCATTTTATCGAGGATGCATCAGAGGAGACTTGTGTGGACTTATGACAGCGAAGTTTCCCAGAATGCATTTCGCGTCAGGAGTTCGTTCTTTCGAGTCTGAACTTTCAAGTTCGAACTACGAAGGACACAAGTCCGAGTTTGGCGTACTTGGTATTGAGAAACGGCTAGAGCATTCACACGGGGCGTTAGCGTTAACGCTTCCCATTCACTTTTAATGGGTGACGTCATGCGTTGCCGAACTGAATTGTGGATCCGTCAGCACCGCGTCAGTGCCGTTGCCTGCGGCCATAGATATGTACACTAGATGTCGCCTTGGCTACAGCAGTTCATTGGACTGAATGCGTCAATGAACTGAATAAAATCACTATAAATCGTCATGAACGCGATTTTCTTGGTTTTCTTTTGGTTCGTTTCAACAGTCCGACATGTATTTAGCATTTAGTACAGGAAAAAATAAAAGTTTTGCTTTTATGAAAATTTACTTTTTCTAACTGTAATGCATAGTTGCTAGTAGGCCTAACATCCATACGCAGCACAAAAGTCCGGCATTGTCCATGAATTCGAAGTACAGGCGGAGATAGCAGCTTTACCTAGCTACTTCCTATGACAAGACCTCTGTTCTAAGATGGCGGCGGTTTTGACGCAGGCTCAGAACCCCAAGGCGACATCTAGTGTATATATCTATGGCTCGCGGCAATCCATAGATATATACACTAGATGTCGCCTTGGGGTTCTGAGCATGCGTCAAAACCGCCGCCATCTTAAAACAGGGGTCTTGTCATAGGAAGTATCTAGGTAAAGGTGCTATGTCCACCTGTACTTCGAATTCATGGACAATGCCGGACTTTTGTGCTGCGCATGGATGAAAGGGCTACTAGCACTATGCATTACAGTTAGAAAGTTAATTTTCATAAAATCAAAACTTTTATTTTTTCCTGTACTAAATGCTAAATACATGTCTGACTGTTGAAACGAACCAAAAGAAAACGAAGAAAATCGCGTTCATGCCGATTTATGGGGATTTTATTTCTGTTACACCATTGCCTACAATGACGCTTATGTGGGATTCCCCTGTTTCAAGATGGCGGCTCTGTTTGACGCATTCGGTCCAATGAACTGCAGTAGCCAAGGTACATATCTATGGCGGCAATCAACTTTTCACACGGCCAATTACATTTATGGGAGACTGGAGCATGTGCTGCGGCCACTGTGATTGGCTGTTGGCCACACTTCAGACAAGCCTTCCGTTAAGCGTTAACGCTTACGCCCCGTGTGAATGTACCGTTAGTGTGTAATGTTGCTGTTAGAGCATAAATAATACCTGTAAAATTATAAAGCTTAAAGTTCACTACAGTTTTTTTGACTAAACTCCACCCACAGGAATACATCAGTCGCCAGCTAAGCTAACGGCAAGCTAAGCTGCTAACGAATCAAAACACACTAAACAAGCTACACAATCAGAACCCGATACACATTTCTAAAGGAGGGACTTCATAGAACAGGGAAGATATCCGCCTGTTTTAAGGATAGTGAAAACAGCGTTATACAGATAAGTCAATTGTGTGGAAAATACTGTTTGTTTTTACACGTGAAACATGAACACGTTATATTGCACACTGTAAACACAATCAAAGCTTAAAAACACAGAAAGAACTGGACCTTTAATTTCAGTATTTAATAATACATTGTTAACATTGGTTAATGCACCATAAAATAACATGAATAACTGTATTGGTATTAACAGAGATTAATAAATGATAAAAAACTATATTGCCCTTAATTACTGTATGTTAGCTAATGCATTACTAAATTGTATTGTTAATCTTATTGTAAAGTGTTACCAGTTTTCCTATACTCATCGTAACATTAAAATGTACTTATTATACCCAATTCTCTAATTTATTATATAAAAAATATTTTTATTTTGTGTTAAAGCTCTAGAGCCTATCTTGAAGCAGACATCTGGAAAATACTGTGTAGGTGATGAGGTAATAATGAATGTCATTTCTTCCTAATCATAGCAGAAGACATACTGTACGTGACTACCACATGTTTAACATTAACATGATTTAAATAATCACATGGCTACCCTACTTACTCTTCTAGATATCCATGGCAGATATTTGCCTTGTGCCCCAGGTCTACAATGCTGAAAGGTAAAAGTTATTTTCTTAAGCAACAGAAATTTGCAAAAAGGATCTAAGAAGTAAATAATCTTTACTTTCATTTGCCTAAAGGTTTAAGGTGGACCTGACCCCTTTCCCTACTATCCGGAGGTTAAATCAGATCTTAACGGAAATTGAGGCCTTTAAAGCGAGTCATCCATCTTGTCAGCCCGACACTCCTGATGACATGCAACAATAACATTATGAAGATTCTTACAGGAAAAATCCCTTCAATAAACATTTGTAAGAAATAAAGACAGTTTCTTATACAAATAACTGCGTTTATTGCTTTGGTGAAAAGATTGTAATTGCTTCTTGCAAGATTTCAGAGATTTATAAACAAGAGACCAAGACATAAGCTGTACATCCTCGTGACTTTAAGGAAATTGTGCGCATATGACGTAACTACATAAAAAGTGGAAAACAATGCAAACGTGAAAACATGTAAAATGCGTGCAAAGTCAGAAAAACATTTATTGCACAAAAATACAATGGATCTCTGAATCTCTAAATGTACTAAATACAAATCTGAATTAAATGAAAGTGAAAATTTAAGGTAATTAATATAAAAACAGTAGCTGTAAAACAGCTGTTCATGCTAAAAGTGCAATAATGCAATCTTAAAAAAAAGACAAAGATAAGTGCTTTTGGCATTCCAGTTTTTCTATTAAGTTGCCAAGTTTAATATCATACCATTTTCAGGTTTAAAAAATAAAACAGTCCTGTTTGTTTCTGACCCTAAATAGGGAGTTCAAATGTGCATTTGACAGTGTCATTGTAAAATGTCCCAGAACAGTCTGATCCTCCAAATAATAGAATGGTGCACTGATGGGACAGGCTGGTATGACGCCGGTTCCTTACGTTCTTCTGGTCTAAAGATAAACCCTTTGTACATCCCAAGCTAATCAGACTATGTCCTGCTCGAGGCTTCGAGCACAGCCAAGGGGACACCACTGATGTCCATGTGTTAGTGTCTGGAAAAAAAATGTACCATCAAATCATAATTGGGATTTCATGGCTTTTAGTCCATATCAGTTAACTTTGAGGCCATCAGTATGCTTAAATACTCAAAATGAAAAGGAGTTAACAAGTGGATATATATAGCTGCGTTTCCATTACCCTTCCAATTGCGGAAATTGAAAATGCGCAATTTCGCATAAACTCCCATATACAGTGCCTTGCGAAAGTATTCGGCCCCCTTGAACTCTTCCACCTTTTGTCACATTTCAGGTTACAAACATAAAGATATAAAACTTTAGTTTTTTGTGAAGAATCAACAAGTGGGACACAATCATGAAGTGGAGCTAATTTTATTGGATATTTCAAACTTTAACAAATAAAAAACTGAAAAATTGGGCGTTCAAAATTATTCATCCCTTTTAAGTTAATACTTTGTAGCACAACAAAGTGCCCATTCCTCCTTGCAAAACAGCTTGAGCTCAATAAGGTTGGATGGAGAGCGTTTGTGAACAGCAGTTTTCAGTTTTTTCCACAGATTCTTGATTGAATTCAGGTCTGGACTTGGACTTGGCCATTCACACCTGGATATGTTTATTTGTGAACCATTCCATTGTAGATTTTGCTTTATGTTTTGGATCATTGTCTTGTTGGAAGACAAATTTCTGTCCCAGTCTTCGCTCTTTTGCAGACTCCATCAGGTTTTCTTCCAGAATGGTCCTGTTTTTGGCTCCATCCATCTTCCCATCAATTTTAACCATCTTCCTTGTCCCTGCTGAAGAAAAGCAGGCCTAAACCATGATGCTGCCACCACCACCACCATGTTTGACAGTGGGGATGGTGTGTTCAGGGTGATGAGCTGTGTTGCCTTTACGCCAAAAATAACGTTTTGCATTGTTGCCAAAAAGTTCGATTTTGGTTTCATCTGACCAGAGCAGCTTCTTCCACATGTTTGGTGTGTCTCCCAGGTGGCTTGTAGCAAACTTTAAACGACACTTTTTATGGATATCTTTTAAGAAATGTCTTTCTTCTTGACTCTCCCACCTCAGCTGTAGATCTTTGCAGTTCATCGAGAGTGATCATGGGCCTCTTGGCTGCATCTCTGATCAGCCTTCTCCTTGTTTGAGCTGAAAGTTTAGAAGGACGTCCGGGTGTTCGTAGATTTGTAGGGGTCTATTTCAGTATTATCGCTTGCACAGTGCTCCTTGGGATGTTTAAAGCTTGGGAAATCTTTTTGTATCCAAATCCAGCTTTAAACTTCTCCACAACAGTATCTCGGACCTGCCTCGTGTGTTCCTTGTTCTTCATGATGCTCTCTGCGCTTTAAACGGACCTCTGGGACTATTATAGAGCAGGTGCATTTATACGGAGACTTGATTACACAAAGGTGGATTCTATATATCCTCATTAGTCATTTAGGTCAACATTGGATCATTTAGAGATCCTCACTGAACATCTGAAGAGAGTTTGCTGCACTGAAAGTAAAGGGGCTGAATAATTTTGCACGGCTAATTTTTCAGTTTTTTATTTGTTAAAAAAGTTTGAAATATCCAATAAATTTCGTTCCACTTCATGATTGTGTCCCACTTCTTGTTGATTCTTCACAAAAAAATACAGTTTTATATCTTTATGTTCGAAGCCTAAAATGTGACAAAAGGTTGAAAAGTTCAAGGGGGCCGAATACTTTCGCAAGGCACTGTATTGGCTGGATTGGATATGTTTGGATGGAGTTTAAGACAGAAAAGGTCTGTTCGACTTCATGTGGCGTCACAAGAACTGATAAGCACATGACATCAAAATACTGCGGGAGTCAGGAGTCAACTGCTCTATATCCTTTCAAATCGCTATCACTGTAAAGTTTTAAAAAAAAGGCTTATTGAGAAACAACAAAATTAAGTCGGATTGAATTGGTTATGGAAACAGCGTCATTTCACAAGTATTTTGTCGACATTTACAAAATAATGCTTATGTTTTGTGTAGCTTCTTCCACAGTAAAAAACATACACTTTTTAAAAAAACATTTGAATAGGGCGTTTAAACCATTTCATTTTTAACATTAGATGTTATAATAACAAAAACGGGACGGAAACAGAATGACTGACCTATGTTAAAGAGATGAAGGTCCTGTAAGACCCCTATAGCACTGCAGCCTCCGCTGATCAGCACCCTGTTGTCAGACACGGGCATAGCAGCATGAAACCTGCCCACCATACAGAAAATTATAAATAAAAACAATCTTCACCTCCACACGTATTGTATAGTCTATACTGTATAGTATATAGTCTTCTTTTGATGGAATAAAACAATGTGTTGAACAAGTCTGCCTGTATTTTAATGATTAAGATCATTTTGATTTACTTGATGGCTTAAATTCCATATGAGTTTCTTTTCAAAAACATTGTAGTAAAACTTGACATGCCATGCTATATTTTAAATAATATTTATTTATATTTCTGTAGTAATATGCAGTGAGTTTAAAGATCAATAATAAGAGACTGTATCACGTTTAATGTTAACCATCTTAAAGAGATAGTTCATCTAAAAATGACAATTTTGTCATCATTTATTTACAGCTTAACACCAAGACAGATATTTTAGCAGTTTTGGAGAAGCATTAACTTCCACTTTTCCTACTATGAAAATCAGTGGTGCTCCTGCTTCCTGCTTGACAAATAACTTCCTTTGTGTTCAGCAAAACAAAGAAATGTATGCACGTTTGGATCAACTTGAGGGCAAGTAAATGATGACAGAATATTTGGGTAAACTCTCCCTTTAAACACTGACCATATTAATGTTGCTAAAAAAATTATACCCCAAAAACTCTACCCTTGACAAATCTTACCCACGGGCCAGTGGTGGCAAGTTTTCGTACTTGACTGCAGTATATTCCATGAAACCTTTCTCAGAAAAATACAAATAACAATCCGTTAAATACAAACAGACACAATAAACAAAGAATTTTAGCAAATGAGGTCATGCATGTGCTTTGGGTCATACCAAGATCCAGAATATGAAGGTCATTAAGGTAAGCTGCAGTATTTCCCCCACCAAAAATGATCAGTTTGTTAGACAGCAGTGTGGTGGAGTGCCTGTCATAAACATAAGATATAAGCTAACATATGAAGCAACACCAAGGCGACACAATTGCATTGTGCTTAACCAGTAAACTATAGGAAAACTATTTACTTAAAAGTAATTTACTTAAAAAGTAAATTATAAATAAGCATACTGTCATGTTAAGAATTATTAGCACCCTTGGTAAATATGAACAAAGAAGTGTGTAAACATCCATTTGCATTGTTAATATTTTCGATCTTTTGAGTAGAAATGCCTTTTTTTCACAAATGTCACTTTAATAATTGTATTATTTTATAAGAACTTTCGCTGCAAGACCGTCTAACAAAATGCAAGGTCTCCACTTTTAAAGTTTCAGTCACTCTTCACTGGCTTTCTGAATAAATGTAAAAGGCTCAGAAATTTTGTTAATATACAAAAATATTCTGTAAACCTCCTTTTAACCGGGTAAAAAACTTTGCACATTGACGTAAACGTGCCTTTGTCTTCAGTGCACTTAGCTGAAAAATCATTATGGGGCGGTTTCCCGGACAGGGATTAGACTAGTCCTAGACTTAAACACTTTTAAGAGCTCTCCAAACTGAAAACAACTTGCACTTACATATCTTAAAATACATCAGTGCCCTTTGTTTTACCTCAAAATGCACACAGGTAATGTTTTTAGTAAGGCATGTTTGTTAAAACTAGTTATATTTCCTAATTAAACTAAGGCCTAGTCCTGGATTAAGCTAATCCTGGTCCGGGAAACCGCCCCTAAGTCGTTTAACAGACTCTGCCAACAAATCTGTATTTCAGAATGGAATGAGACCAGGATTAAGTGAAATTTTGCAGTGAATTTTTGCAAAAGTTTTGAACTTATAAACCTATAGGTGAGGTTTCCGGGACAGGGATTAGACTAGTCCTAGACCAAAAATTTTTGTAAGAGCTGAAAACAACTTGTACTGATATAATAAAATACATCAGTGCCCTTTGTTTTGCCTCAAAACTCATACAGGTAATGTTCTAAGTAAAGCATGTTTGTTGATATTTCCTAATTAAACTAAGGCCTAGTCCTGGTTTAAGCTAATTCCCGTCCGGGAAACCACTTCATAATGCGTGCTTAACAGATGTGTCAAGTAATAAAGTACAAATACTTCATTACGTACTTAAATAGAAATTATGGGTATCTATACTTTATTGGAGTAATTATTTTACAGATGACACTTTACTTCTACCCCTTACTTTCCCCTACCCCTTCGACATTTTCAAAAAAATTATCTGTACTTTCTACTTTCTAAAAACTATCCAGATCGTGCCATCCAGATAGAGTGAATTTGATTGTGGTTGGATGAGAAGCATTAATATATACCATTCCGACACCCTATTGGTTTGTAAGCAATCCATTGCACCTGAACATGAAACAAATCACACTCCGGCAAGGAGGACATAGCCAGTGTTGTGGTCGTTACTCAAAAAATATTTCTTTAAAGTAATTATTTCTTCACTACTGGCTCATTTATCAAACGGGTGCTTTCCCTTCACTCCCCACAAATTAAGATTGTTCGGGAAAAAGACGCTTGAATGAATTTGCGGTTTGCATCTAAGCTCTTCAAATTAATACCTTTATTAAGTTACTTTTACTTTGGTGATTATATATATATATATATTTTTTTACACATGCATGAAAGGTTCAAAGAAGTACTTACCCAAACCTGGGTAAAGGACGATCACCCTCCACAATTGGTTGATACCACAGACCGTGTTCAGGGTTAAAGATGTATAATGCATTACTGCAAATCTTCCCTTCAGGACATTTGCTGGGTAGTACCCCTCCAAATACATACAGCTCACTCTTAAAAACATTGGCACTGTGATATGCCAGAGATGGTATATTTCCTTTCGCCTGTTCATTATTGAAAATTTAAACAAGTAGAAACTGTTATAATATGTTAAAATATGGTGCTTAATAGCACTAAAAGTGGTTCACAGACTCGTAATCATAGGAGAACCATTTTAAATGCTAAACCACACCCATGTAAAACTTGTGTAGCACCTGTTCAAAACATTTAGTCATGCTGTAAAATCAATGTAAATGCTCCAAACATAAATCATAACAGTATCTGGATTACTGTTGTCAAATAAAGGTATAAAAATCATCATTACGATGTTTCACCCACATGTACAAGCTTCCATTTCCATGTAATGGTGTCCAGTACATAAATATCACTGTAGCGCTGGCCATCTCTCAAACCTCCATACACATAGACAACTTTGGATTCCGGATCAAAGGTTGCCGAGTGTCCTCGAGAGCTAGGTGGATTGACCCCAGATGTTGAAGTATCCATAGGAAACCAGAAATCACTATCTGAGGAGTTAAATAGTATAAATTATATTGAAGGTATACTGCATGTAATATACACTCACCTAAAGGATTATTAGGAACACCCATTCAATTTCTCAATGCAATTATCTAATCGACCAATCACATGGCAGTTGCTTCAATGCATTTAGGGGTGTGGTCCTGGTCAATACAATCTCCTGAACTCCAAACTGAATGTCAGAATGGAAAAGAAAGGTGATTTAAGCAATTTTGAGCATGGCATGGTTGTTGGTGCCAGACGGGCCAGTCTGAGTATTTCACAATCTGCTCAGTTACTGGGATTTTCACCCACAACCATTTCTAGGGTTTACAAAGAATGGTGTGAAAAGGGAAAACATCCGTAATGCGGCAGTCCTGTGGGCGAAAATGCCATGTTGATGCTAGAGGTCAGAGGAGAATAGGCCGACTGATTCAAGCTGATAGAAGAGCAACTTTGACTGAAATAACCACTCGTTACAACCGAGCAGCAAAGCATTTGTGAAGCCACAACACGCACAACCTTGAGGCGGATGGGCTACAACAGTAGAAGACCCCACAGGGTACCACTCATCTCCACTACAAATAGGAAAAATAGGCTACAAGTTGCACAAGCTCACCAAAATTGGACAGAACATGGATCCATCATGCCTTGTTACCACTTTGTAGCCTGGTGGTCGTGGTGTAATGGTGTGGGATGTTTTCTTGGCACACTTTAGGGTCCTTAGTGCCAATTGGGCATCGTTTAAATGCCACGGCCTACCTGAGCATCGTTTCTGACCATGTCCATCACTTTATGACCACCATGTACCCATCCTCTGACGGCTACTTCCAGCAGGATAATGCACCGCGTCACAAAGCTTGAATAATTTCAAATTGGTTTCTTGAACATGACAATGAGTTCACTGTACTAAAATGGCCCCCACAGTCATCAGATCTTAACCCAATAGAGCATCTTAGGGATGTGGTGGAACCGGAGCTTCGTGCCCTGGATGTGCATCCCAAAAATCTCTATCAACTGCAAGATGCTATCCTATCAATATGGGCCAACATTTCTAAAGAATACTTTCAGCACCTTGTTGAATCAATGCCACATAGAATTAAGGCAGTTCTGAAGGCGAAAGGGGGTCAAACACAGTATTAGTATGGTGTTCCTAATAATCCTTTAGGTGAGTGTATATACATGCAGTTTTGTTTGTTTATCTACTACCACGTTTTTTTATCCATTTTAGACAGACCACATAAATCTTTAATAAAAATTGATTTTGCATATAGGTATATAAATGGTATAGATTGACCTCACGTACCAATCTCTAATTTCCATAGAGAGTCTTTACAACTGGCCTCGTCATCAGTCCCTCCACCAATCAGAATGGCTGTGTCAGGATCACTCAAACACATTGCATGTCTCCATCGTTTTGATGGACAATCTAAATTAAATATGAAAAAATAACAAGTAAAAGGGCAAAATTGACACCACAATGTTATATTTTAACTAATAAATTTAAGGTTTCCCCATATTTTTATGTTTGCATCGCATCAGAGGTCATCATGGGTTTGATTCCCAGGAAACACACACCGATTAAGGCCTGGTTTCACAGACAAGGCTTAGCTAAAGCCAGGACTAAGCATTAGTTAAATCAGTGTTTCTCAAAGTGTGGGGCGGGCCCCACTGGTGGGGAATAGGAACATTACAAGTGGGGCGTGACAAATGGGAGAAAATCTATTAATTCAATTATTTATTGACCATACACTCAAAACGGCACATTTAAACATAAACCTAGCTTAAAACTTAAATAAATCAGACTGTAGAAAATGTCACGCGGTAACTTAAAACCTAGCTGATTACGATTTTGTTGGGGCGATTGGGACAGGTGGGGCTTGAAACCCTTCCCCACCTCCAGAATGGGGAATGGCAGAAAAAGTTTGAGAAACACTGAGTTAAATTAAGATGTTTAAGCATCTTTTTATAAACAATCTTTTGGAGAGGACAATACTGGTGTGTATCTTGGGACAAATAAATGGCTCTGGCATATTTTAAGATGTGTCAGTGAAAGTTATTTTAGGTTGAGATGGCTCAAACATGAAACCGGGAAAAAAGGTATAGTCTTAATACAATGCAAGTTGCTCCAGATAAATTAGAGTGAATTTGCATCTATGATACTTTAAAGGTGCAGTGTGTAATTTTCAGAAGTATCTTTTGACAGAAATGCAAAATAATATACAAAACTATATTATCAAGGGTGTATAAAGACCTTTCACAATGAACCGTTATGTGTTTATTACCTTAAAATAAGATGTTTTATCTACATACCCCAAGGGTCCCCTTACATGGAAGTTGCTATTTTGGGCCGCCATGTTTCTACAGAAGCCCTTAATGGACAAACTTTTTTTACCAAGTTGTCTCCGACGATGACATTTTTGTCCGGTGGTGGCTACTGTAGCTTTTCTATGCGTTTCAAAAGCGAGGGGTGAGCAGTGGACTGAGCTGTTGGTTGCAATTCACAACCTCACCACTAGATGTCGCTAAAATGTACACACTGCACCTTTAAAGGCGCAAAAGAGGATGTTTCCGCCGACTGAGAATCCAAAGACCGTTACTGAGTTTTTTAAATAAGCGCATGCGCAAGAACAGCCTCCCTCCTTCACAGCTCATATCTAGGAAACGCCTTCCATAACTCGTGCACGAGTATTTGAACACGAGTGTTTGTTTACCACTGGCATATGCTGTGTCGCGTCAGTGGATTCATTATGTGAAAAGATATGATAATAAACACATAAGACGTAAAGTTAGATCAGTCGACGCTACTCCCATTTCAACTAGCGTGTAGCAGCCTGGTCACTTACAACTACAGTACAAGAACAACGTCGATATACCTGAATAACAGTACAACAATAATTATTCCACAAAGAAAGAATAATCACTGTTACCTGTCAAAGAGAATTTTTGCGACCTGCGCGTCTGACACCTCTCTGTTCCTTCATTGCTCTCCAGTGTTGAAATGTTTCTCCAATAACGACTCTGGTTAGATAACATTCTTCTGACAAATTTCTCCTCTTCTCAGCGACTTAAAAACTCTTTCTTTTGCGTCCTCCTTCGGGTTTCTTCTCTTCCATGGTGCAGATTCGAGGAGGAAAGCAGGAGCGAAAATGAAAACAAACCGAAACTTAAGACGGAGTTTCATGCGCTATGCGCATGCGTCACTCGTGTAACGTTACTGGAGCGCGCACGTCTCTCCCAAGAAACGTAATGGCAGTGATTGACAAGCAAGAGGGCCAATGACGATTGCGATGATTGCATCAACGATTGGCTGATGTTTATAAGGCCCTACCTTATGCACAGATGACATATATTAATTTTATTACTTTCAGTGCGCCTAATAAATAGTCTTTTATCATTTAGTAAAGACAGTTTCAGGTAACATTGCAAAAATGTATTAAACAAACATCCTCTTTTCCACCTTTAAGGAGAGTTAATCACAGGATACATTAAGCATACATACACTTTATCTGCACAAAGAAATTAGCATTTACCAGCCCTGTAACTCTTCACACGTTTGATGGCAGTTTCCTCCTCAAAATCTACTGCAGGCATTTTACACAGCTTGCGCTTTTTGGGGCTCGAAATTCGCCTTGGATCCTGAATGCTTCCAAGTTCTTCAGAACTCCAAATGCATTCCTTTATCCCTATAACCGTTCGTCTCGGAGTTTTATCCTTCAAAAACCATTAAACAGAGAGCTTGAGACACAACTGAGAGGAGATGATCTCTAGAGATTTGATAAACAGTAATTGCTTAAAGGAATAGATCATCCAAAAAAAAAGTGGTCATTATTTACCCTATGAGTTTGTTTATTCTGTTAAACGCAAAACAGATATTTTAACAAATGATTGTATGCACACAGTTGACGGCACCCACTGACATACAGGTAGAACAAGATGAGGGTTAGTAAATGATGACAATTGTAATTTTTGGGTGAACTATCCCTTTAAGAACTAGTTGGTAATGACTCCTTACCAATGGCCACACACCATGAATATTGGACAATGTGCTATCCTGCATATCCACTTTGCCTTTTTCCATCTCTGCACCGCTGACGCTTCCCTCAGGAGGTGATCTTTGAGTAATCTTCATAGAGATGTAGGGTAGTTGTCTTAGTGCATAACAAATGTTTCTTATTTAAACTGTCCTCTACTTAAAGGAGTTGGATGTAAGATTTTGACTGTACTAAATTAAAAATACTATAATATTTTTGATTTTGTAGACATTTAGGAAACACGCTACTGCAAGTTCACATATCCGTTTCTCTGAAAAGCAATGTTGTAGCCAGTTATTCTTTTTTTTTTTTAAATAAGATGGCTAGAGCGTTCTCTATTTGTCTGGTATTATTGCTTCTGGTTTTTGCATTTTAATTCACAAAAATCCTACAAAGTATGTTTGTCTCCCCAAGACTCTTGTCCTTTTCCACATCCATAAAACATATTAGCCTGATCTAAAATATAAAACTTGTTTGTAGACTGATATTTTTGATGTCTGGACTTTATTATTATGTGTTTGGGAAAATATAAAGAGATGGTTCAATATAGATACATATATATCAAGGTTTGACTCAAAAATCAGTTGACTTACTGTAGCAACCTTTGGTCGCATTAAATGCACTTTTTGTGTCCTTCAAAAGTTTGCATGGTCTTTACTTCAAACGCTGGCATTAACTTCTGGTTGTATTGACACAGAATGACACAGCAGCTCAGACCAGCATAAATCACACTGGTCCAGGCTGGTATGGTGCTGGTTTAACTGGTGGCCCATCGGTTCTCCAACATAGTCTTTTTAGACAATAAAGTCTTGCAGGTTTAGCTAAGCAAAAAGTGTGTTGAGTTTTCGCCTCTCCATTAGGAGAGGAAAAGACACTATAGACCTGCGGGTAAGGTTGATGATCTCTCAGACTTTCCATTCAGATAGGGGATCCCCGAATTTAGCAAATTAGGCAGGCAGGAAGTGTAAAATCATTAGTAAATCTTTTAACTCTCAAACGGTCCTTGGGGTCTATATGACCCCAAACGACATTTCATTGGTTAAAAAATGTTTCATTCATCTCAGAGATATAAAACTTTGTGACTTTTCCTAAATAATCTCTCTTTACATACACCAAAAAACTGGGCTTGATTCAGTTGTTCCAAAGGTATGTAAAAAAAATTCATTAATCTGTCCCTTTGGGGTCAATATGACCCCAATTGAAAGTGAATGATTTTTTTTTCAATTTATCAAAAAATATCAATATATCCAGCATAAATCTAAAAATTTTATAAAAACGATGGCTGAATTCAACACTTAACACCTAGATCAATATCTAAAAACAATTTAAATAAAATTTAGATAATAATTTATGTGAATTTTCATAAAAATTCTATATTTTTCAGTAAGGGTGTCACGATTTCGATTTTAAATCGAAATCGATCGAAATTAAGTCACAACCCCGAACATCGAATTAAAAAATGGGATCGTCGATGCTGCCACGCCCCCATCTCACGTCCGGTCAGCTTGCCAGGCGGGGGAAAATAAACTCTCAGAAGTGCCTTTAAAAACATCCATCCAGCGGAACGCGATTTATATTTTAAACACGAGGGATGTATTGCTACAACTCCTTGAATGCATATCATAAACAGGATTACTACCTAGTGATCTGCCTTCGGACAGAGCGCAGCTCTCTGCACGTGCACGAGAGAGCCGCCAAGATGCAGCGGGTTATATTTTAAACAAAAGGTATAGTTTGCCTCAGTCCGCATGAAACGCATAAAACTGAACAAATACGTAAGGATTATTACTTTCGTTTATGTTTAGACTTTGGACAGATGCGAGACCGCGTGCATGTGAGACAGAAGCGCAGCTGCTTATGACGCACCGGTTTTATTTCAGATAATAGGAGTCAAGACACGCGCATTAAGTCTATCTGCGTGCAAGAAGGAATTCTCTCTCTACAAGCTCTCCATGTAAAGTAAAGCCCACAAACCTCCATACAAGGAAAAGCACGCAATGTGCATGTTAATGTGAAACTATAATAATAATAATAATAATAAAGGCATATAATTTTTTGTCTTAAAAAAATTCATTTAATAATCGAGAATCGAATTGAATCGTGACATCAGAATCGAAAATGTAATCGAATCGAGGATTTGGAGAATCGTGACACCCCTATTTTTCAGGCAAGCCAACAGAGTAGTTGAGGAATTTAGTGGTAAACAGGTACAAAAGTACTTCATCTATACAATAAAGCTGTGTTTTGAGAGATTTGAAGTAAAAAAAAGATATATTATTTGTATTATTGAAAATGTATATTCTTCTTACAATTATGCTTTCAATTTTGGGGTCATATAGACCCCAAGGGCCAGAAGTGTAAACAGAAAATGAGGAGCGTTTGAGGGTTAATTGTTATTTTAAATTCTTATGTATCTTTGCTTTTATTGTGATTTTATGGTGTATGAAAGGTGCTATACAAAAAACTTGCCTTGCCTAGTTAAGAACCATCATAAAACCAGGGGAACAGTGTCCAAAACCCAGAACAACTCTTTTTGTAGATCGGTTTGAAATCCATTTGATATTCCCAACACGAACAACTTAAGTAAGATAACTCACATCATGACTCTCTCCGCTGCTAAGAAGAGTGCTGGATGGATTGGACGAGTGGTTCAGCAAAAGCTGTTTTCTTGTCACCCGTGGAGTGCTGCTGACAAAACTGGCTCTCACCTACAATGAAGACAGTTGAACATTACATGGGTGATTAGTGATTTATATAATTGCAAGTACATTTGGTGTCCAAGTCATTATGGTTTTCTGCTTTTTTCAAATGGTAGTTTTTTGGAAAGTAATGCACACCTGCGGTGTAACCCGTTTCGCATTGTGCCTCATTAACACCTTAATTGACCCATCGTTAATTATTGCATACATAACCAAATAAGTGTGTTGACAGTCATGCATGTGGGTGTGTGTGTGTGTGTGTGTGTGTGTGTGTGTGTGTGTGTGTGTGTGAAAGAGATCAAATCTGTCAACACTGTTTTTCTACATTGGTCACATAATTTCACACTGACTATTTTAGAAAAATCATTATTTCAGCTATAAGGCACTTTTTATCAAGAAATATTACAGAGACAGAGTGCAGTTATGCAAATTTGAAAACCACGCCTACCGGGGGGGAAACAATCCAACCGTCTCCATTAACTTTGTATTGTGAGAGGCCGCCTCCTTGTCATTTCTGGCTTATAACAAAAACAGAATAATGCCTAAAAGCTGCTGTGTGACAAGATGTACAACTACCAAGCCAAAAAACCCAGAAATAAGTTTTTATAAGCTGTCAAGCTGTAAAACCCAGCTTTTAAGGAGAAAAAGGTGGATCGCCGACTACGTTTCCCCCTAGTGGGCGCAGTTCTACTAATAGTAGTACAACCCCAAATCAGAAAAAGTTGGGACACTGTAGAAATTGTGAGTAAAAAAGGAATGGAATAATTTACTAATCTCATAAACTTATGTTATATATATTTTATTGTAAATAAAATATATCAAATGTTGAAAGTGAGACATTTTGAAATGTCATGCCAAATATTGGCTCATTTTGGATTTCATGAGAGCTACACATTCCAAAAAAAAGTTGGGACAGGTAGTAATAGGAGGCCAGAAAATGTAATGTACATAAGGAACATACTAATTTACAACTTATTAGGTCAATGGGCAACATGATTGGGTATCAAAAAGCCTGTCAGAGTGCCAGTTTCTGTCAGAAGTCAAGATGGGCAGAGAATCACCAATTCCCCCAATCCTGCAGCAAAAATAGTTTTCTGAGTTTCTCAGAGAAAAATTGCAAAGTGTTTGAAGTTATCATCATCTACAGTGCATAATATCATCCAAAGATTGATAGAATCTGGAACAATCTCAGTGCGGAAGGGTCAAGGCTGGAAAACCATACTGGATGCCCGTGATCTTCGGGCCCTTAGACAGCACTGCATCATATACAGGAATGCTACTGTAATGGAAATCAAACATGGGCTCTGGAATACTTCCAGAAAACATTGTCGTAAACACAATCCACCATGCCATTCGCCGTTGCTGGCTAAAACTCTATAGGTCAAAAAAGAAGCCATATCTAAACATGCTCCAGAAGCACAAGCGTTTTCTCTGGGCCAAGGCTTATTTAAAATGGACTTTGGCAAAGTGGAAAACTGTTCTGTGGTCAGATGAATAAAAATTTGAAGTTCTTTTTGGAAAACTCGGACGCCATTTCATCCGGACTAAAGAGGACAAGGACATCCCAAGTTGTTATTAGCACTCATTTCAGAAGCCTGCATCTCTGATGGTTTGAGGTTGCATGAGTGTGTGTGGCACGGGCAGCTTACACATCTGGAAAGGCACCATCAATGCTGAAAGGTTTATCCAAGTTTAAAGCCACATATGCTCCCATTCAGAAGTCGTCTCTTTCAGGGAAGACCTTGCATTTTCCAACATGACAATGCCAGACCACATACTGCATCAATTACAACGTCAAGACTGCGTAGAAGAGGATCTGAGTACTGAAATGGCCAGCCTGCAGTCCAGATCTTTCACCCATAGAAAACATTTGGCAAATCATTAAGAGGAAGATGCGACAAAGAAGACCCAAGACAGTTGAGGAACTAGAAGCCTGTATTAGACAAGAATGGGACAACATTCCTATTCCTAAACATTGGTCCTCCTCCAGCTGTTCCTTTTATGTACATTTAAATTTTCCAGCCTCTAATTGCTACCTGTCCCAACTTTTTTTTGGAATGTGTTGCTCTCATGAAATTCAAAATGAGCCAATATTTGGCATGACATTTCAAAATGTCTCATTTTCTACATTTGATATGTTATCTATATTCTATTGTGAATAAAATATAAGTTTGAGATTTGTAAATTATTCCATTCCTTTTTTACTCACAATTTCTACAGTGTCCCAACTTTGCCCGTTTCCACTTTTGTGTCTTTAAATGCTCGTTTTTTTGGGGTCGACAGCTTATAAAAACTTATTTCTGGGTTTTTTGGCTTGTTAGCTGTACATCCTGTCACACAGCAGCTTTTAGGCATTATTCTGTTTTTTTTGTTATAAGCGAGAAATGACAAGGAGGGAGCCTCTCCAATACAAAGTCAATGGAGAAGGATGGATTGCCCCCCCCCCCCCCCGGTGGGCGTGGCTTTTAGGTTATGATGCACTGCGCTCTGTCTCTGTATTGTTATGGCCTGTAAAATCTTGCAATCCATGACAATAAGCACCAAATTTATACAATAATTAAAAATCGAACCACTGGAAAAAGCTGAAAAAAACAAGCGACTTTGGACACTAAGGGGCGGTTTCCCGGACAGGGATTAAACTAGTCCTAGACTAAAATAAATGTAAGAGCTGTTCAAACTGAAAACAACTTGCACTTACATATCTTAAAATACATCAGTGCCCTTTGTTTTGCCTCAAAATGCACATAAGTAATGTTTTTAGTACTGTATGTGTCTTAAAACTAGTTATATTTCCCAATTAAACTCAGGTCTAGTCCTGGTTTAAGCTAATCCCTGTCCGGGAAACCACCCCAAAATGTACCTGCAATTATAAATACAGTTTGGCAAAAGCTAATTACTAAGAAGAAAATGTGCAATAAGTTCATTTGCATCATAATAAATACCTGTCCATTAATGCTAAGCACTAATTTGGCATAAACTCCTCTTCTTCCTCTGTGTGTGGCTTCAGCAAGAAGTTCAGGAGTCCACATTCCTTGCCAAATTAGACACCTTTAACACATTAAAGTTCCCAGACAGGTCAGAAATAAAATAAAACTATGTTTAAATACAGTTTGAGGGTTATTGAGTGCTAATTGCATTGCGTTGGCCAGACAAAGGCGTATGACTATGTAAATCTAGACTTGGTCTAACGTTCAATTAATCTCAAATATTATTTGACAAATAAAGCATTAATAGAGTTTAGGGTACATCAAAAGCGTAATTTGGTGACTTTGTTAAAGTATCATCGTAAAAACCCAGGCATGCTACCAGTAACAGGTAAGGGTAAACGGTTACTTCCTCGTTTGTCTTACCTAGAATGAGGTGAAAGAGCCCCGATGATCTGTGATTTGACCTCATGCCCCAGCTGAACCTCCACAGATATATCAGTATCACTGGAGAAGGATGACCAGTCGCCTAAAGCAAACACTATCAGCTGCTTCGGTAAAGGCAACGGCATCTGAACTTGGTACATCACGCGGTTCACATGTCTAAACGGGGTACATTAGGGAAACAAACAGCTGTTTGATAAATACTTAAACGTGAAATGATCGACTGCTCGCTACAGTAACTAGAACTACCGTATAAATTGCCGAGGTGCTTCACGCAAGGACCAAATGGCATAAAAGTTGATTTTAGCCATGCTGTTGTGGTCTTAAGGGTTCAGTCTCCTCCAGTGTAACGTTAGTACTTGTGTTCAGGCCTGCAGCAGACTGCACACCTGTCACAACCCATCACATTTATCACATCCTGCGTCATCCTGCCACGACCAATTAACATTTTACATAATAAACATACTTTAAAGTTTCATATTATGGAGAAACAAAGACAAAACATTAAAATAAATACTTAAATTATTATGAAATAAATTGAGAGGATAAAATATAAGTAAGTTATACATTTTGTAAACCGATGTTTACATTATTTAATTTTTATTTGTATTTTTTAATGGTCCTTTATAGGAAATTACTTGAAATATAAATGCTGGTCGGCTGAAAATATTCTGGAAAAACATTAAGATGCAACAAGAACTGTAATTTACTCGACGGATAAAAATCGAGGATTAAAATAATAATATGATTTAGTAATATTCATTCCAATAGATTGGCAAATACCATATAAATAATTCAAGAAAATAGATATTCTTAAAATGTTTTATTTAAATACAGATTATAAGAAAGCCGCGAATGTTTTTTTTTTTGCGAACAGCGCCTCCTGCAGGAGATGCACTGAGCAGTCGGAAACAACGGGTCTCATTCACTAAGCATGCGTACGCACAAATTTGTTCGTAAAATGTGCGTACAGACGTTACAAATCATGATTCAACAAAAACTTTCATTAAAAAATTTCTTCTAAATGTTTGCAAAAACGTAAGAACAATTTAGACCACACGGGCGCAATAATCATGAACAAGGAAAAAGAACCATATATATCTGTGTTATGTATTTTTTTATATATTTTTTCCTTGTTCATGATAATTGCGTACGTATGGTCTAAGTTGTTCTTACGTTTTTGAACAAATTTGTGCGTACGCATGTTTAGTGAATGAGACCCATTGTTTCCGACTGTTCAATCCATCTGCTGCAGGAGGCGCTTTTCGCAAAAAAAAAAAAATAAATAAAACATTTGCAGCCTTCTTATAATCTGTATTTAAAAAACTTTTTTAAGAATAATATTATATTATTAATAATAATATATTACACACATATATACTCACCTAAAGGATTATTAGGAACACCATACTAATACTGTGTTTGACCCCGCCTGTGTTCGTCTTCAGAACTGCCTTAATTCTACGGGTAATGATTCAACAAGGTGCTGAAAGCATTCTTTAGAAATGTTGGCCCATACTGATAGGATAGCATCATGCAGTTGATGGAGATTTGTGGGATGCACATCCAGGGCATGAAGCTCCCGTTCCACCACATCCCAAAGATGCTCTATTGGGTTGAGATCTGGTGACTGTGGGGGCCATTTTAGTACAGTGAACTCATTGTCATGTTCAAGAAACCAATTTGAAATAATTCCAGCTTTGTGAAATGGTGCATTATCCTCCTGGAAGTAGCCACCAGAGGATGGGTACATGGTGGTCATAAAAGGATTGACATGGTCAGAAACAATGCTCAGGTAGGCCGTGGCATTTAAACGAATTGGCACTAAGGGCGCACTCACACTATCCAAACCAAACCGCGCTCGGGCGCGTTTGACCCCCAAAGCCTGGTTTGTTTGACAAGTGTGATCGCTCTGTTCCGCGCCCGGGCGCGGATTGGTTAATCGCGCCACGGCCGGGTTGCAGAGGTGGGCCGGAGCGCGGTTCACTTGGGCTCAGGCGCGGAAGGCTGTGGTGTGAGCGCATTCGCGCCTGAGCGCGATTCAAAAGGTGAAGACGTCAGCTGCGCGACCACTCACCTTCATCTGCCGCCGTAAAAACCTTTTGATGCGCGCAGCGGGGTTACGTGAATGTCCGAGCTGCGCACGTGACAGATCAACTAAGCAATATGATGACATGTGAGAGGGCTGTCTGTAATCGCGCACCAAACGACTCCGGGTAAAAAACACAGACTTATCATTACGGTGGGTTCCAGTGTTAAGGGAGAGCTTTACTTCCTGCTTTTTTCAAAACAAACGCATCTTAATGACGAAAGCGCGCCCGGACTCGGATCGATAAAAAGTACAGTGTGAGTGCGTGCACCATGGGGGAGAAGGGAGGGGTAACAATCGCGCTGGGGCTTGGTTTGGTTTGGATAATGTGAGTGCGCCCTAAGGGCCTAAAGTGTGCCAAAAAAAAAAAAAAAAAAAAACATTTCCCACATCATTACACCATTGCATTAATGAGAAATTGAACAGGTGTTCCTTGTAATCCTTTAGGTGAGTGTATGTATAAATATTTTTTTTTTCTTAATTATTTATATGGTATTTGCCTATCAATTGAAATGAATATTACTAAATTACATTTTACGAACAAATTTGTGCGTACGCATGCTTAGTGAATGAGACCCATTGTCCTTTCCTCTTCTGCTAAGAGTCTATAAGAGAACCCCAGTTTAAGGGGAAATGGTTTATGTGGTCATCTACTGAAATACAGATTTTAATGCTGAGTAAGTCTTTTTCATCATTACTTTTAGAAGGAATTCCTGTATACCAATGAAAAAAATCCATATTTAAAAAGGGAAAAAACATTAACAAGCAAACCTGGATGTATCAAAACAGCAACATCAAACTGAATTTATCAGTAGTTTATTATGAACCACAAACACCAAAAGAAATTGATACAGCAAAAGAAAAACAAGAAAAGGATGACTGACAAACATTATATTTATATGATACAAATAAAAATACACAGACAGACAGGCAGAAAAGCACATTGGCAGTAAGGTAATTCAGCAGCACAATGCAAATAATTTAAAGTGTACAGGAGAAAAGGGTGCAGGCTGGCTTTTTTGGCTCAGTGATGTGGTATTTATAATACAATCAAGAATAAAGTCATGAACTAAAACTAAATACTATAAAAAAAAACTTGCTGTGTGTACTTTGTGTGACGTATTGCACATGATAAAAACTTATTTTCAATTAACATATTTTAATCATGATGAACCATCTTGTAAGTCACCTTGGTAAAGAAGACATAAATGTAGGACACAACAGATGCCAGACAACCTTTTATGCTAACTTGGCCATGTAAATATTGAATTAGTTATGTAACAAATTATCTGCCTTTTGTAGCAGGAAATGGTTTTCTTTTAAGTTATACACAAGCAGGCTGTAAGCACCTCCATGAGAAGTATCCCAGGTGACTGACTTGATAGCCATCAAGGTACAGTCTCCAAATGCAATACAAACATTAGGCTGTATATGAGGATATCATCTAGTGCTGGCTGTTAATGTCTTTGTGGCTATACTAATGTATCTGATCACAGTAGATGGCTATGTGAACCTGCTCGCAATGCACATAAATAAATCAACTTAACATTTAATATAATTATTTTTCTAACACGATATATAGATATATATATATATATATATATATATATATATATATATATATATATATATATATATATATATATATATATATATATATATATATATATATATATATATATATATATATATATGTATAGTATGTGTGTGTGTGTGTTTGAACTGTTTGAAAAGTATTTGACCTGAATCACCACCCAAATAACTATCCCTGATTCCTACTGTAATCCCTGATACACGATGCCACAGTTGTGGTGCGAGACAATACAATTATAAAATATATATGGACCCTTAAATGAAATATTTGCGTGACCTTTAGCACACACGCACACAAAACACATTGCACATATCATGAGACTCATGATCCCATTCACATAAACAAGCACACTTTTTGATCTATGATAGGACTTTGATTATCTGAAACCACAATCAACAATAGCAAGACTTACACATATACAGAATTGATTAAAAATAATCTTCACTAAGACCTTCAATTGAAATATGCACTCGACTACTCAGGCACTGTAGTAAACTCTGTAATACAGAGTCTTATTCCTCCAAAGTGAATAGGAGTTGTCAAACTTTAACAAGTATGTGCCATCTCCCGGAAAATCGTGGCTGCCGCCCTGCACTGCCAGATGACTGTCCTGCCGGTACACAGGCAAGATCTCTCCTAAGTTCGAGTTGGCAGTTGCTTTAGAGCCCTTCTCTACATCTCCAGGAACAGCAGGAACTGTTTGAGAAAACAACTATTATGTCACTGAAAGTATTGTTTCTATAAATCTACAGTACTTATGTGAGAATCACATGAATGCGAGCATCACATGAATGTGACCCTGTCTATGAAATCCAGGCTAAAGAGGGTCGCACACCGGACGAAAAGTGCCGCGTCTAGCCGCCGTGACATATCATACACCGGAAGTGCACATTAAATAGCGCAAGCTTAGTCAGATAGCGTCTACTTCAAAATGTTAAATATATGTTAGCATCCAATGTTAATCGTTAATTATTTGGGACAAATATGATGTTATTTAATGTTATACTATGTGATTGGCGCTCCATGGCGCCACAGGGATTTGACCAACTTCCTGAGCGCCGCGGACAGGTGCCACCTGTTGGTGCCGGTGTGCATATACTCATAGAAAACAATGTGTTCGTTTTTTTTTAGAACAGCGCGGCGCTGCGCGACCCCCTTAAGTCTCATGATCTAATTATGAAATTAAGAGCATCAAAGTGTCATTTTACTTGCGAATTTCACATTCATTTTAATCTTTGACATGGTTCTACAGTCAATATTAACTGTTTCCCCGCCGTTGACTAGTTATCTCGTCAATTGAGAGACAAAAATTTGCATGAAAAAAATGTGTTTCTGATGAATTATGTTCATTTGTAATACCGCGATTATCCGTTAGATGGCGAACTTACCCAATTTATAAAAAAACTGAACAAAACAAAAAACTATTTACTAATTTAAACTCTGTATGTATTGATAATCGTTCTGAATCTGATCTCTAACAAAATTCCTTCACAAAAATGCAATTATTTCAGCTTTTTGCAAAAAATTGTATTTTTTAAGAGTTTATAAGCAGAAAAAATATAGATAGGATGAAACGTTTTTTTCCCCGTTTTTTTTTTATTGTTTGTTTGAAAGCAGAGGGTGTGTTCTTTCATTTTATATATTTGTATGTTTATATATTTTTAGAAGAAAATTTTCCTGCACGGCATTTTGTGAAACTTGTGAAAATCACATAAAATGCTTGTGGGGCAACTTTTCAAAATAAGGGTGGCAGGGAATGAGTTAAATATATCAAGATTATATTCTCACAGAATGTTCTTTACATTATATAGGATGACTTTATGTAAAAAGAAAAAAAAGACTATATTTTAGTCACATCAACTATATCAACTATATAATTTATAGCCGAATATATACAAAACAAGTTCTGTGAATTATGTTAAACATTTGCATTTTGGTAATAAGTTCTTTCTCACCTTCCGGTTCCTCATCTTCATCCTCGTCGTCACTGGATTCACTAATGTGGACGGTGATGGCTCGGCTGGTGACTGGGGACCAGTCAAAGTAGACCCCGAAACCAATGTCGTAGCCATCTGTAGCAAACTCCCAGCACACCCGCTTGGCCTCAGGAATGGTAGGCACGTGGACGGTCATAACATCTCCGCGGTAGATAGTCACCATGCTGTCTTTCTCTTGACGCAGCTTGGCTTTTAGCTCCTTTAGGGATGCAGAGGTCCATGTAGATGCTGGTTTTACAGGTGGAAGAGCTACAAACAAATATTTTTTTGTAATTTAAAAAACAATTATTACTATAATAAATGTTATGCATAGATTACCTTAAAATATCACATTAAGCACACACTGTATTTGCAAAGCAGAGTATGTACTATAAGATCCAGGGTTTTTTTAAACGCTGGCGGGGAAAGAGTTAAGTAACTCCCCAAAAAAGTAACTAATTCAGGAAAAGCTCTGGCCTGCCATCTCCGTTTCTGACTCAAACTGTTCCCGCTCAGGCACACAGAGTGCGTACTTCTACGTTAATATGTTCAGTTTAATTCAGTACATTATTTTATTTTTTAAATTGAATCAGTTTTTTTATCTTTTTTTAAAAAGTAACTCAAATAATAATGTGTACATTTATAAAGTAATGCGTTACTTTACTTGTTACTTCAGAAAAGTAATATTATGACGTAATGCGTGTTACTTGTAATGCATTACCCCAACATTGGTCATGCGTGTGCCTCGTCATGTCAAAACATATGTTACGTGCATCATGTGAACCTATGTGCATTGCACATGTCAAAATACATACCTGCTACAGACACTTTGTAAGGGGTTTACGCTTGTGTTTGCTACATACTCGCTTAATCTCATGTAATCAAAGTTTATTGTCAAGTAAGAAGTGAGCGTGTCTTTATCATTAACCCTCTCAACGTGCATGCAGCTGGCACGTATTTTGACCTGACACGCAATGCACAAAGGTTCCCACCAAACACATATTTGACATGACATCCCGAACACATATTTTGCTTTTTGTAGGCACCATCCACCACTGTTAGGGTGTACTCACTTTTATTGCCAGCTATTTTGACATTTATGGCTTTATGTTAAAGTTATTTTCAGAGGACAGTAAATCTATACTGCTATACAATGAGCACACTGACCACCCTAAAATATATCCAAATTTCATTTCTATACTATTGTCTCTTGAGGAGATGTACTAAAATAGTTGCAGAAATAAATTTGAGGTGTGTATTTTGTGATATACTGTGTATTAACTCTTTCCATGCCAGTGTTTTCAAAAAAGTTGCCAGCCAGCATTTTTTATGATTTTCACAAAAGTTCAATGCCTTCCAGAAAATGTTCTTCTTTAAATATATAAGCATACAATATAAAATGAAAGAAAAACCCTCTGCTTAAAAAAAAAAAAAAACATTTCCCTGAGAGCAAAAAGCTGAGATATTTGTGTTTTTGTGAAGGACTTTTGATAGAAATCAGATTTAGAGCGATGACCAAAACATACACAGAGTTTAAACTGTTTGCCTAAGGGGATACTTTTGAGTTTTAGAAGTTGGGTAAGACCGTCACCTGGTGGATAATAGTGGAAATACGGATTGCCGGAAAAACTTGTCATTGGGAGGGAAGCATTTTCTCTTAATTGATGATTTAACTCATCAATGGCAAGGAAACAGTTAAAATATATCAGTGCCATTGTTTTGTCTAAAGCCCTGTTCGGACAGGATTAGTTTTACAGGGGGACCTCTGAGAAAATCGTGTTTCTCAGAGGTCCTCTGTGTTTTTAATCCCGTCCGAATCGCCCATGTCTGTGTTTTTCTCTGACGACCTCCATAAGAATTCCAGAGCAATTTACCTAATGTTTTTCGCCAAACTCAGAGGTCCTCTGAGAAATTTAATCCCGTCCGGATGCAAATGTCTGTGTTTGCCCGCAATATCTTTTGAAAACGCGGCTCATTTCGTGTTTTGGCCAACGTGATCTGCCGTAAGGTCTTACGCGTATATTGTATTTCCCATTCATTCAAATATGGATGTTTTTTCCATTCTGCGAAATGAAATAATTAAATTAAGACGAGCTGAATATCAAACACTGTTAAGACTGGCCACTGTAATCAGTAACGTTATAAGGTAAGAAACTCCAATCAAACTTGTTCAACTCCGGAATGGTAATTATTAAAAGATAATAAATTGTTATTATTCATTATTTCTTCATTTCTTTGTGTTTATTATAAGCAGACAGTTATAAAAAACACATAGGCTAACGTTACTTTAGTAGGATTTGTATATTTTATTTTGATTTGTTAAAATTAAATTAATAAATTACATGTTCTGTAATAATTTTACATTTAAAGCAAAATATTAAACATTACAAATGCGTATCCAGAGCACGTGATCTTCTGCAACGCCCAAATGCATGAAACAGACACTCCCATCTCTGGAATAGCCTGAACATTTTAATTCCGTCCGAATCGGTGCATAAAATCAAAGACGTCCTGGGGGACACATTGAAACTCAAACGTTGTTCGGAAAACGAATCCCGTCCGAATAGTGTATAAAGGAACAGTATGTAGGATTGTGGCCAAAACTGGTATTGCAATCACAAAACTTGTGGCTAAAACTGGTACTGCAATCACACAACTGGTGGCCAATACACAAAATGACAACATAAACATCAGTTGAGGGCTGCAACTCCACTTTTTTAATGACATATCCAGGCCAAACCACTGTTGTCAGTGATATAAGTATTTGAAATGAAAATGATTTCTTAATGTCTAGTGACATATCAGGGCCATTTTATGATTAATTGATATACATTTCTTGCATACTGTTCCTTTAAGGATGCATTTTTTTAAGGCACGCTTATAAAATCTACTTAAATGTCCTAATTTAACTAAGAACTAATCCTGGCTTAATCTAAGCCCCCTCTGTAAAACGAGACCCAAATTGTAGAGAAATATAGTGTGCTGCATTTACAGGGTTCCTACACCTTAGTTAACTTCAAATTCAAGGACTTTTCAAGGGCTTTCCAGGTCCAATACCGTGAAAATCAAGGACTAAATGTGGAGAAACAATTCAAGTGAGAGCAAGGTTACATTGTGTTACTTTTAAAGATACATTGTTAAAGTTCCCTTTCGAGGGAACTCGTGCTGCATCACTGCGGTGACACATTGGGGACGCCTCCAGTGGTAAGTGCGTCTGAACGTGTATATCAAATTCAACCAATGGTGAGGCTTAACGACAAAGACAGGGTGACGCGGGAGCCAGGAAGTATATCGCTATCTGAAATATTGCCAAAGACGGCGTTACAGGGACACAGGAAGTATGGCAAGGGACACGCAGCGTCTCGTTCCTTTCTCAGGGAACAACAGATACGTAACCCGAGACATTTTCATGTGTCAAACACAACACATTTAGGTATGATTCAACATTCGCATACAGAAGATAGAAGCATTTAAAGCAAACAGTTTAGCACGTGTGCTTAAAAAGTCTAGAATTTTTATGATATTATCCTACACTACACAGGGAATAATATGAATTTTTTTCCATAAAACTTCTTGCATAAAATAGATTTAAGCACTTTCAATGACCTGTATCTATGTATGTATATTTTCCTGGGAAGTTTTTGAATTTTTTTCCCAGATTCACAAACTTTCAAGGACCCGTGGGAACCCTGCATTTACTTTTAGGCATTTGACAGATGCTTGTGACATCCAGTGTGATAGAATAAAGCGATGTTATTAAGGATGTTTATAAACATCATTATTGTTGTTAATAAACCATTCTTCAACAAAACAATACACACCATTAGCATTAACTGCAGGTGGTTGCAGACAATAGTGCATTATTAATTAATTAAATTGACCTCAAAGTCAGAGGTTGGGAATATAATAGTCTATTATTATCATCATAATAGTATTGTTTAAACTCCAGCTTTGACTATCCAATAATAGTAAATCCACACAGTGTCCAATAATGAAATGTAACAGGTGGCATAATCTTTTTTGATGTGACAAGCATACAGACAGTCAAGTTCTCTGGGGACAATGATGAAAGATGATGAGATGGTTTCCAGAGCTCAGGTTCATCTCTTTAATACGGGCTGTGCTAACCTTTTTTCTCCCCAGAGTGTGATGTCCCATCACTGGCAGTGCTCTCTAGCGAGCCCTCTTCCCCTGCTTTCCCGTGAGATGCTCTGGTCTCCTGTTGACAACCACACAACAATATAGTACACAAACTATTTAAATATAAAAATGCATTCATATTATGAGAAAAAATTAAAGTTAAATAAAATGATATGTGCATACTGTATACAAATTCATATAAATCTGTGTGTTCGCCCTGTTGGACTTGGCTTTGCTATACCTCACTAGATTGCAGAGATTCTCGGTTATTGCTATTATCATCCATTTTGGTTTGGTTGTCCGGTTGGATTACTGTCCGTGAAAGGTCTGTGCTTTGAAGTCTTCAAAACAAAAATAGAAAGGAAGTTTACATGCTGAAATGAACCCTGGAAACGGCTGCTGCATGTTACATCAAAGCTTGCCTAATCCGATTACCTGTTTAAAGAGTCCGATTCACAGTTTTTTGAAGTTATACCGGGGAAAGATGATACAGACAGCGAGGACAGCCTAGACTGGAGCTCTGATGTCTCTAGTTTCTCCATATCTACTGTAGTAGCGTATCAAAAACATGAAATACATCTCATATTCTTCCCAATGTCAATACGTTCAATCACAAAATTTCCGTCAGACCAGATAAAAACTCATAACTTACCTGTCTCACGGGTAAGTTATCTTTAAGTTTCCCTCATTAAAAATACAAAACCTGCATGAAGAATGAAACAATTCATATGGTATCGTAACGTACGATATTTATATAATGGCATCTTGTCATTGCTACAGCAACTTACATTTAAGATCATATGAATCGATTCGCATCAACACTTCAGACACGTCAACTAAAGTAAGTAAAATAACCCACCAGACCATCAATCTCAGCAGACGGAAAAAAGATCGAGCTAAACAGCATTTACAATGAAAACCAACCCCACCAACACGAAAATATATGTTAAACTTTTACGTCCATTGTTGTTTTATAATATAAGAAACAAAGACGTACCTTCGTAGGCGTGTGATGCTGCACCGTTGTTACACAAATACCGTTTCACAACACGCCAGGAAGTCCGCTAATTTGTAAATACGTACAGTGAAGGCAGAAGTATTATCTGAGGGGCTGCCACTCATACAGCTACATAATAAAAGTCCCAAGGCAAGAACGAGGCATTCAAGTAGTTAGATTTTAATAAAATAATACATTTAAAACAGTTTCATTTGTATATTGTATTTTAAATTATGTTTTTAGAGAGAGTAGGAAAAAAGTCAAATGTAATCGTTTTATTAACAGATTATTTTCCTGACAGAATGAAATGTGAATCAAACACAGCCACCCTTTATATGCTGTCACTATTAACCTAAAATTATTATTATCCCTGCTGAAAAAAACAATAAAACCATTACAGAAAATTCTAATGGTTTCCATTAAAATACCAATAGGAACCATTAGCTTTTACCATTAAAACCACTACACTGTAGTGTGTTTTGGGCCATATTCCATTAGAACCAATACATAGAACCAATACATACCATTAGAGTCCTTCAAAAACCAATCCATTGTAGTGTGTTTTGGGCCATATTCCATTAGAACCAATAAAATTCCCAATAAAACTATTAGAATTTTCTTTAATGGTTTTATTGTTTTTTTCCAGCAGGGATATTAACATATTAATAAAAAATAGTAAAGATAAAACATTGAAAAGCTTAATAGTGGCTTATATTACATGACATGTAATCATGTAAATATGTGATGCTTTATGTAAGAAATGTTTAGGGACTCAAAATTACATGCATTGACAAGCAGTTTTCTTTTCTTTGTTGTGCGATTTCCAGAGAGGAAGGACATATCTAAGTATTTATTTAAAATTACACAACAGCCTTTAGTTTACATCAGTCATGAACTATGAATTTTGATTAGTTATTTGTTAGTCAGGAGCAAGGGATATTGTGATTCTAAAGACAAATCAGATAAAGAAATAGTGTATTTGCCCATATACATTCAATACTTCTGTAAAATCGATCCAATACTTTTTTTATGTTGTTTCACTAAACATTCAGGTTTAGGAAGGTGATATAGTGGAGATGAATATCAATATTATATATAAATAGAGTAAACATTGTACAGAATATCATAACATTATACAAATTGTAGTTTTGCATTATTTTATTCAGGATCTGATCATCTGGTCATCTTTACCTTGATTGTACTTTTTTACACTCTTCGGAGTCATATCATACAAATGGGAGACATATAAAAACCATTGTGCCACAAGTAGCACAAATCTGCAGAGGATAAACACAAATATAGCACTAAAGCATCTCAATGGACTTTATTCAACTGTCATACACACTTTTCCCCTGAGTTTCATTAACAGTTACAGTGAGGAAAATAAGTATGTGAACACCCTGCTATTTTGCAAGTTCTCCACTTAGAAATCATGGAGGGGTCTGAAATTGTCATCGTAGGTGCATGTCCACTGTAAGAGACATAATCTAAAAAAAAAAATAATAATCCAGAAATCACAATATATGATTTTTTTAAACTATTTATTTGTATGATACTGCTGCAAATAAGTATTTGAACACCTGTCTATCAGCTAGAATTCTGACCCTCAAACACCTGTTAGTCTGCCTTTAAAATGTCCACCTCCACCCCATTTATTATCCTAAATTAGATGCATCTGTTTGAGGTCGTTAGCTGCATAAAGACACCCGTCCACCCCATACAATCAGTAAGAATCCAACTACTAACATGGCCAAGACCAAAGAGCTGTCCAAAGACATTAGAGACAAAATTGTACACCTCCACATGGCTGTAAAGGGCTACGGGGAAATTGCCAAGCAGCTTGATGACAAAAGGTCCACTGTTGGAGCAATCATTAGAACATTTAAGAAGCTGAACATGACATCAATCTCCCTCGGACTGGGGCTCCATGCAAGATCTCACCTCGTGGGGTCTCAATGATCCTAAGAAAGGTGTGAAATCAGCCCAAAAATACACGGGAGGAGCTGGTCAATGACCTGAAAAGAGCTGGGACCACCATTTCCAAGGTTACTGTTGGTAATACACTAAGACGTCATGGTTTGAAATCATGCATGGCACGGAAAGTTCTCCTGCTTAAACCAGCACATGTTCAGGCCCGTCTTAAGTTTGCCAATGACCATTTGGATGATCCAGAGGAGTCATGGGAGAAAGTCATGTGGTCACATGAGACCAAAATATAACTTTTTGGTCATAATTCCACTAAACGTGTTTGGAGGAAGAAGAATGATGAGTACCATCCCAAGAACACCATCCCTACTGTGAAGCATGGGGGTGGTAGCATCATGCTTTGGGTTTTTTTTCTGCACATGGGACAGGGCGACTGCACTGTATTAAGGAGAGGATGACCGGGGCCATGTATTGCGAGATTTTGTGGAACAACCTCCTTCCCTCAGTTAGAGCATTAAAGATGGGTCGAGGCTGGGTCTTCCAACATGACAATGACCCGAAGCACACAGCCAGGATAACCAAGGAGTGGCTCTATCATATCAAGGTCTCCAGACCTAAATCCAATAGAGAATCTTTGGAGGAAGCTCAAACTCCGTGTTTCTGAGCAACAGGACTGATCTAGAGAAGATCGGTGTGGAGGAGTGGGCCAAAATCCCTTCTGCAGTGTGTGCAAACCTGGTGAAAAACTACAGGAAACGTTTGACCTCTGTAGTTGCAAACAAAGGCTACTGTACCAAATACTAACATTGACTTTCTCAGGTGTTCAAATACTTATTTGCAGCTGTATCATACAAATAAATAGCTAAAAAATCATACATTGTGATGTCTGGATTTTTTTTAGATTATGTCTCTCACAGTGGACATGCACCTACGATGACAATTTCAGACCCCTCCATGATTTCTAAGTTGTAGAACTTGCAAAATAACAGGGTGTTCAAATACTTATTTTCCTCACTGTATTTTAGACTATTATGTATACATAACACATACTTTTTCAGCTGTGACAAACAAATAAAAAATAAACACAAAACTGTAAAGCTGATATTTTGTGCAGTTTAATTTCTGTTTCACCCAGGTAAACCATCTTTTGGTCCATCTTCCAGATTTGAGAACATATTTTGGAACACAACTGAAATGCAGTCTTGCAAGCTTTGATTTCTTGATACCAAATCAGATAATGGAGTCTCTTTAGTTTGTGCATCAACCAGGTTGATCCATGGAAAAGGGCTGTAAAACAACAGAAACATCAGGCATAGAGAATCTGTATTGTTTATATCTCCATTATTTAAACATGACCGAAATAACTCCAGTGCAATTATACCCACTCATCAGAGTTAAGAAGAGCAGAAGCACACGATGAGTTAAAGCTTTGAAGACTAAATGTATTTGTTGTGATGTTTGTCTTAAACAGATCATTAAGTAGTTGAAGAGCCTTTTGGGAACCAAGTTTCTCAGCGGTACACATGTTGAGAAGACTGTACAGCACAGCAGACACCCAACTCAGATCCAGGGAGAGGCCACCTTCAGTAAACAATGCAATCAAAGGATTATTTTAGCACACTAAACAAAACCACTTTATATTGACTTTACATGACGTGCAGGTTCATACTTTCCAGACGTAATCTGAAGGGAAATAACAATATATTATGAAGGAAAACCGGTGGTTCCTACTTACCACTCATTGAAGTAGGAATGGAGGCTGCAAGCACTTCCTTATCTTTTAAAGCTGCTGTCACTTCACTGTGGAGGTACCACATCTTGGTGACATCACCGCAAGCCACAAACTCATACCGGGGTTTAATAATAAAGCTGTGGTCAAGGAGGGTTGCAAGCCTGAATTGAAAACAAAAAGTAATTTGAAAAGACCTTAGAAGACAATTCCAGGTCAGATGACAGGAAGATTAAAAAAATCATTTGGCTATGGCGGTGTTGGGGAGTGCTGTCACACAACACAACACTATGCATATACTAAAAGAAAACCTTTTGCATTTTTACAAAAAAAAAACTTTATTTACAAAATTTTTATAGTGTTTATACAAATGAGGACATCTCCAAAGGAAGGTTTAAAGCTAATAAATCTTAAGTAATATTCAGCTTGTATGGTACCTTTTTAATGGAGTCGCAGAGATAAAACTGTAAACAAGACAGCGCGAGGGCAGATGGGAGCGAAGGTCTGCACACACTTGAGGTAGATGAGAGGGCAAGACACAGAGGAACAGCACATCTGCCCACTTAGCCAGTCTAATGTTGTCATAGTAACATTCAACACCCGTCTTTGAAATTTCCACTAAAAATATAAAAAGAGAACACTTTAAAGGTGCATTGTGTAACTTTAAGGAGGATCTCTTGACAGAACTATATTATCAGTGGTGTATAAAGACGTTACATAATGACATTGAAATTTATCTACTTACACCGCGGGTCCCCTTACATGGAAGTCGCCGTCATGTTTTTACAGTAGCCCTAAACAGACAAACTGTTCTACAGAGCATGTTTCGTCTCTACGTTGTCTCAGACGACAACGTTGTCTTGTGACGGCTACCACATACATTTTGAAATTGAGGAGTGAACTAATGATTGCAATTCGTAATCTAGATTCTGCTACAATTTACACACACCTTTAAAGGGATAGTTCGGCCAAAAATGATATTAAATGCAGATGCATATGAGATGCATATGTCCATCATTTTTCAGACGATGACATTTTCAGTTATTTTAGAAAATGTTTTAGATCTTTCAGTTAATCAAATGTGAAGTTATGGGGTCCACGACCTTCAAGTCCAAAAAGTGTGTATCCATCCTTCACAAAATAAATCCAAACGGCTCCACGATGATAAACAAAGTCCTTCTGAGGGTAATCCGCGCAGTTTCGTTGTAGAAATATCCACATGTAAAACTTTATAAACCAAAATAACTCGCATCTGGTAATGCCGCCATCTTAGTCGCGTCCGCATTCAGGATGAGAGCTTACGCAGCGTACGGAGGTTACTCTGCTGCTGCTCTGTGGCCCCGTCCTCCGAATTTGTCATACGTCACTAAAAAAAGTGCGTACACTGCACTAATACTCTCTCCTGAATACAGAGGAGTCTAAGATGGCGGCGCTACCGGAAGGTAGTTATTGTGGTTTATAAAGTTTTTAATATGGTTATTTCTACAACAACACCGTGCGGCTTACCCTCAGAAGACCTTTATTTATCATCCTGGAGCCGTTTGGATTTATTTTGTGAAGGATGGATGCACATTTTTTGGACTTGAAGGTCGTGAACCTCGTAACTTCACATTTAATTAACTGAAAGATCTAAAACATTTTCTAAAATAACTGAAAATGTGTTTGTCTGAAAAACGATGCACATATGCATCTCGGACAGCTTGGGGGTGAGTAAATCATGGGTTTAATATCATTTTTGGCCGAACTATCCATTTAAGTCTAAAGCCACTAGACTTTGAGCATGTATGCCAGTAATTGTCGGACGTTGCTGCAGGGAGTGGGCGAAGATCAGCTTATCAATATGATATTTGGCTTTGTCCATTCGTGCTATTCAGTAGCAAGACAGGTCACGGAGTGACATACCGGTTTTGTACTGTTTACAATGGTCCACATGATATCATCGCACGAGCTTGCATTTCTGGTCAGACGCATTCGCTTGTGTGTGAATGAAAGTCAATGGGACGAAAAGTCTAGTGTGACCGTGGCTTAAACAGATCTTGATTGCATTATTGACTTCCATGGTGAGAGGGCGCCAGTGGGTCGCAGGTGAGAGAACAAATACCTGCGTATCCATGGTAACAGCCGTAAGCATGCTGATGCAGAATCATACACAAAGACTGCGTCCGAAATCGCATACTGTGAAAGTAGGTACTGAATTAGATGAAGTATCTACCCACCGACATTCGGCGGTCCTACATCCGTCATGTTGATACATCACATGACATACATTGTCATAACAACAAGTTAGTCATTAACATGAATAACACTAAACAAGTGCAAATTAAACCCAAGGGACAGCTGTTTAATATATGTATGGAATAAAGCCGTGTTGGACATTTTTGAATAAAACATTATTCTTCTTTGTTGGATAACTCCTCTCCCGGGATAGTATAGGGTCCATCGAATGAACACTTCGGTATCTTGCCAGAGGTAGTAGGTCATCCAGGTACTTTTCGCCTAATGTTTTTTGTAATAATATGAATTCGGATATACTCCTCACCTCGCTTACTGCTTTTCGCCTACTATATAGTATGGAAGTAGACCGTTTCGGACACAGCAAAACCGATCTGAGACATTAGACCAAAAGGTGATAATAGTACATTTTTACTTTATCACATATTTTGTAGTAGTAGCATAGTTGTAAAAATGGAAATATTAATGTGTTATATATGTATAATTTACAGGGCTGTCAAAAGATTAATCACATACAAAATAAAAGTTTGTTTTTGCATAATATATGTGTGTGCACTGTATGTAATTATTTTGTATATATAAAAGTATTTAACACACACACACACACACACACACACACACACACACACACACACACACACACACACACACACACACACACACACACACACATATATAATTATATAATATATACATAAATAACATGTTTCTTAAATTTCTTATGTGTGTGTTTGTATATACATAATAATTACACACAATCCACCTACAAAAAAATTAAATAAAAATGTACTAACCTAAATTCTCTGGTCTTTTAGTTGAGATGTTGATGTCAGATGGCTTGATGTTGTTTACATGCATTAAAACTATTGCCAGCTGTTTACCCATGTGTCCTCCACCAATTATACCAAAAGACAGATGGGTTTTAGAAGTGACATTCTCAGAAACTTTCTTTCTGTGTAAAAATTGTAATAGTTGTAATCACGTAATAAATGGAGTCTGTGTAAAAAATAAAACTCTTAACAAATGAACAATATTGATTACTCTTACCTTAATAAACGGACTAGCTGACACACAAACACAACATGCGCACATCCGCTTACAGTCAACCCGGCTGAGCGACTGCGCAGATACAGACATTCTTTCTCATCCTCCGTGAGTCCGGCCTCAAATCCAAGCGATTTTAAATTTTCAGTCAAGTCCATCATTGCGTCGTTTGTGTGACTATTGGCAAAGCTGCCAGAGCACTTTAATTTGTAATAAGTAGTTATGTGTAAACTGTTTTGGCTTCTATGGCAACCACTTTGCGTGTCAGCTTTTTAAAACAAAAGTCCTTGTTTGGCATGCTGAATGAAAATTTTATTCAAGTTTATAAAAATAAAATACAAAATAATTTAAAAGAAAATAACAACAAATAAACGAAACAAAAATAAAAACACTGTACAAGGCATTTATGATACAAATAAAAATTGACAATGAAAATAATTACATTAATGTACAACATATTCCTATCCCCATACCAATCTTTTGTACACTGTACATTGAACTTCACAAATTAAGACCAACATTATGGATCAAAAAAATGTAAATAAAAATTAAACAATGGAAAATGCAGTTAATAATAGACAAATTCAGCATTTGGAACATTTTCACCATTCTAGTTTTCTTAAATTACGTTCTATACACTTTCATGGAGTCCACTATCAAACCATAATACTGTGCAATTTAAACATTGGATACAAGTGCATGACAAAATAAGGTGGATGTCAACAAAAACAAATAGATATAACTAATATAATTGTGAATTTTGTGTTTGATTTCTTGGATTAAGAGAAAAAAAGGGTAAACTGAGTGGAAATACCAAGAAATTTGTGAGTTTATATTACAGAAGGCAAATGGCTTTTTTAATACATTTTCAAATAAATAAGTCTCTTACAGCACACAAACCCCCTTTACAGCACATTTAGATATGTAGTTAAAAATACTTTAAAATTCATTTGTTCTCTTATTGTCCTATTGCATGTTGAAATCTGCATCTTTCTCCCATTTTAAGGCATAGCGAATACACTCAAACTGCCTTTACCTAGCTTGTAACCCAAGTATTTGATAAATATACCTGGGAATTCAAGAAAAATGTATGTGGAGTGTTTCCTCTAAAATATTCAAATGTGATCTGATTAATATAGAAACATTACCATGTTGAAATTTATCTGTAATCTCCTATGGCCTAAGAGTTTATTGCAGGGATAGTACCTAAAAATTCACTGATGGACAAGATAGTGTTTTAGGGCAGAGTAGTGATAGCTGCTTTACATCAGTCTTATTAAAAACCAATAAATGCAACATTATATTAAACAGTGCTGTAATGTAACTACAAATAGTGCCTGACCAAAGAATTTATATTGATATAGCTGAAAATAAACATTTTCGCTTAAAAATATTAACATGGTTTAATCTGCTGATATCCAACATGCTCCGGTAAACCACCAACCAGAATATACCCTCATATACATAAATGTGTCTGAATGCAAAGAGTCAAGCATTAACAAAGTCATTTTAAACAGACAATCTCTCCTTTAGTGCAAGTTAAAATGTGAGTAATGTGAATATATTTTAGACAATACAGAGAAAATTCAAGAAAACAAGTCTCTATTTACAAGCTGACAAACTTCTCAGGCTACATACTTCCAGTACAGTACATGGAAAAATTGCTAGCTGTTGTATTGTACTTTGTAGCATTTTGCTGTAGTTCATGCAAAGATTTGGCCTTGTATGTGAAATGTGAGCTATAATACAGCGTAATACAAACAAAAAAGGAAGACAGTGCTGAGTTAATGCTCCAGGGAAATTTCCTTAGGGGAAATTAGCTGCACACTTTTTAAAAACATTTATTTTTATTGAGCTAAAGAACTTAAATGCAAAAGAAAGTGCATGGACCAATGGCAAACTGCACTAAAAATGCTGAGCTTTTGAATTGTAAAACTTTTTTCAATTGTAAAATTGTAAAACTTTGTGTAGTAATGATTGGACATTATATGGCACATAATAGAATGATTTAATTTGTCAAAAACTATTGGCTGTTGTTTCAGTTATCGCCAGGCTTAAGTGCAAGTGCTGACTTTCAACTTTTCTTTATATTTTACGTGATGACAGTATTTATTCAGTGTATTAATATGCAACTCTAATACAAAGGCCGATATGAAATGTTAATATTGGCTGTATATAGCAGAATGGTTCGGAACTAAACTGGGATTTCTATTGGCATCAAAAAGGGGCAGAAGATATGAATTACAGATGGTTCAGGTAATGTGCAGATCGTCCTGCTAAATTGTGTGGCCACAGATTTAAATTCCCAAATTAAAAATAACTCAGTACCTTAATATTTTGTGTACTTAATGTGGATGTGTTTAATAAAAAAAATTATAATGCTGTGGGATATCAGAAGCTCTAGTCAAAATAACTGTTTGTGACTCGTAGTTTCTGGAAGCTTACGCCTGCCATGTCCCAAATACAGTACACTCCCCACACAACTTCTTTAGGCACATCAAAGTGCAAGACCATTTTTGATTGTTACCACAGTGTGCATTTTTAAAGAAGAAGAAGGAACTGCAATTCTGGCATTCCCCTTGCACTCACTTAGGCCAGAAACATGTTCTGCAAGTATGTGAACGCAAGCATGAATCCTTGGCCAATGCGTTGCAGGCATGCAGTCACCATCAAATGTCTGTGATATTTAACTGGATGTGTTACCATTCCGTTGGTAGCTATAAACATTTTGACAGTTTAACAAATTTTATCCAAGCAGCATGATTCTCTATAACTATTGCACTGCCATGAAACTGCCTAACCCGAAGGTACTGATTGGAAAATGTCTCTGGTTACTATAATTACCTCAGTTCCTTGAGAGACAAGAACGAGACATTGCATCATTAGATGATACTATAGGGAATCACCTTCCTTTTCGAGCCTACTGAATAACGCCAGTGCAGCTGCAACTCGCACTGGCCAATGCTGATCAAGAAGGGCACAGGGGCGAAGCCATTAATGCTATATAATACACTGTCGAAGAACTAATACCCTTAAAATCTTTCAATTGAACAGCAGAATGTGGCTAATTTATGTTACGTCTCATTGCCTTCTTTCAGGGAACCAAGGTTACAATAATAACAAGAGACATCCCCTGGACCGTGCACTTGGTGTGCTTCAGCATAAAGTCCGTCGCACTATGGAGATCCTTGAAGGCATTGGTGTCCGGACTATTCTCATCCAGGGAATTCAGGAGTTAGGCCTGAAAAACCTAAAGCAGGCTGTTACCTCGCAAGGCATTGAAGCAAGAGTTGCCTTTGAGGTTGGCAGCTGGCCAGACCCAGTTAGAGGATGCCATGCTTTAGGGTCGATAGGCCCTGACCACAGTGCACACAGTGAGAGTTGCAACTGCACTGGCATTATTTAATAGGCTTCAGGTAGATCGAGGAGGAAGGCGATTGCCCATAGTGTCAGTTACTGATGTAATGTTGAGTGAACCATACTTAAAAGGTAACTGACCGACGTATCGCTCCTTGTGGCAACACTGAGAATGCAACACATACTTGTATTGCATTATGAATTGTGTTCCAGCCACCCTGGACACAAAACAAAAAATTGAGTTTGCGTACCTGGAAGCAGCTGTGTTCACATATTTACAATTCAAGGTGCTGACAGTAACTAAAAAAATACAGCAAGAGCGAGAAAGGGTGGCATGATTTGTCAGTGTACCTGCCACTGCACTCTTAAGAGAACTGCAATGTGCATCAATGCCCAAATAATTAACATAATAAATACTATAATACTATTTGCTTGATGCAAATAGACAACACTCTATCGTTCATAAATACATACAATCATTTTCATAAAAGCTCTGGAATGTTAAAAAGAAAACTACTACAAAGCACTACAGAATTGGCCAGTTAGCTTCACAAATAACCTTCCATATTCTCTCCTATACTTTAGTGTTCTTAAAAGGCTAACACCTTAAAAACAAGGCCAAAGATGCAAAGAAAGCAATGGAGCATCTAGAAAATAGAAGGATGCAGTCATAGGGGTGGGTGAGTACCCAGAAGTCCCTTTTAAATCTATTCACTTGATCTAACACCATCTCAAACCCTTGATTAACTATCTGCTCAGCTTGTTGGAGCACCTGACCTCATGGTTGCCAGCTTTGCCCCATTGGGTGTGTGCAGTAGCAGAACGGGCCTGGCGGCCACAGCATCCTTCCTGTGTTTGGGGATGATAGCGACGTATAGGAGGTGATCCTGAAAAACTAGGAGGAGAGCGACTGCGCCCCAGACAGCCCCCGCGGTGCTCGTGGCGGGATGGAGAGGAGCTTACGGAGCGCTGCAGTGAGGAGGAGCTGCGGGGAGAGGCGCTAGAGCTACGCTGGTGGAGAACGTGAGCAGCGGAGGTGGAATTGACAAACACGTGTCTTGCGCTCATGTGCTGTGGGGAGGGGCGGATATGGTGTGGAGAGCCACGTGGGGAACTGGAGTGCACTAGCTGGGCCAGACAGGTTAGCAGTTTTGAGTCACTGGTGCTGCTGGCACGCATCCTGTAACGTCGCAACCTGAAGAAGTTAGATAAAATTAACCAAAGACATGACAATCATACTTTGTAAATAGAGGTCTATAGCAGGAGTTTTCAAACCTGTCCTCCTGGAGGACCACTAGTACTGCACAATTTGCATGTCTCCCTCATTAGACACACCTGGTTTAAATCTTCAGCTTATTAGTAGAGACTGCAAGACCTGAACTGGGTGTGTAAGGTAACTGAATGAGGCGTGTCACAAAAGGGAAACATGCAAAATATGCAGTACTAGTGGTCCTTCAGGACAGATTTGAAAACCCCTGGTCTATAGCTCTTCAAAGAGAAAACAGTTTTAATGTGTGCTAGCTTTAACAGGCCAACATTATTACCTTCCATCCACAGTAGAACGGCTCGGCGGTTTTCCTGGAGGTGGGCGGGGCAGGTAGTGTGCTGTAACGGTTTCCGGACCAGATTTGGGCATTACGGGGCGGGGGATCTTGCTTTTGCGTAAAAGAGGGCTGGAGGAGGATGAGAGTGAGGGAGCATCATCGCCCTGACGGTCAGATTGAGAACCTAGAATCGACTCATCATCCTGAGAGCGTTCAGAAGAGGCAGAGGAGAGCTGATCTCGCTGCATGACAGCCACGATTACACGTCTCTCTGAAGATAATGAGGGGGAAGCAGAGGGTGAAATGGGAATATGGTGAACCCTCTTTTGCAGCAACTGTTCTTTAGCAGAGCCCACTGGTGGGTCCAGAAGGCTAGAAGGTTCTAGCACTGGGATACGGCTGTGTCGACGATTCAGATCTTGTTTGGGCACAGAGGCAGGTGATGAGGGGGTGGGACTACCATTTTTGCCAGGAATCTCTTCTTTGTTCTCCTCCATGGAGGGCTGGTGGTGCTCTGTGGAGTGGCCAGGTAAGGTAAAATCACTCTTCGGCTCTTTGAGCTCTGGAAGCAGCTCGCTGGCATCTCTCTGAGCGCCTGAAGAAGGTGTATGACAGCCGTTCATCAGAACGGGGCTTTGCGGAGAGGGAGGTGTGCGTGGAGACAGCACAAGGCTTGGTACCGGGCTAGAAGGTTTCTGAGGTTCATTCCCATTGAGCAAAGGACCCCCTTCACCATTAGAGGGACTGGGGGATTGGAATGGGACCAGCTCCTGTGGAGAGTTGATGTCTGCTGTGTTGTCTTGTGGATGGATCACATTGTTACCATTATCAGTATCATGTCTTTCCAGTGGAACGCTGTCAGATGCAGACTGGGAGGACAGCACAGAGGGCCGCTGAGCAGTTAGCTGAGAGAGGGAGAAAGATAACGGAGTATGCATAACGTGACCTTAATGGATAACATGAGCTTGATCTTAACTGAATAAATCTTGAGTGGAGGGATGTTTTCAATACCATATTTTCAAAGACAAAGAAAAATCTATTATTGCAATGAACTCACTGCATTTGACCACATATATAAATAATCTCCCAAAACACGCATGCAGATACAAACGAATCCTTTACAAAACACATGCAACATCTCAATGTTAGGAAAGAGAAAATGTTTAGACATCTTGGGAAAAAAACATGAAATTAGCAGAAACTACATGTGTTACGTGTCCTTTAAGTAAAGAGGTTTTGTATGACTGAAATGGCTGCCTGGAGGCGCTGCAAACATAAACGCCAAGTACAGAGACTTTTTAAAGAGCCAGTTTACTAAAATCTTTCTCTTGCACTGCAGCTGAACAAAACTGCCACCATCAGGAGCAAGCCTATAGACCCTTTTACTGTTTGTAGACAATGATGACATGTAGAGGTCGACCGATTTATCGGCCGGGCCGATTATTTGGGTGATTTTTGGCATATTTAAAAAAAACGGCTTTGGCCGATTTTGCTGCAAAATTAGGCTGATAAATAGGCAGGTGCATCTGCGGGCACCTACGCGTTTTTGTGTAGAACTCGTGACGCTGCAAGCAGATCGCTCCCGTGTGTGTGCAGCCGTGCCTTGTTTACAAACAGCTTTAGTAAACGATGGCGGGATCGCGCGAATTAAGCCGCCAATACAACAGCGCGACGGGCTTATGTCTCGCGGTGCACTGTCCGTGCAAAGATTAGGCTCATTTCATGTGATTAATGAGTGATGATGATCTTTGTTTGACTGACAGAGAGAGCAGAGCTGCTTTTATTACTCAAAACAAAACTGACTCGATGGCGAAAAGTCGGAAGACCAAATCATATCCACAGAGGAAATGTTTTTTGTATTGTTACAGTAACACTTTGTTTACAGTTTTGCGCTGCTCAAACTAGATTAGAACACAACGCGTCCGATTCGCGAACTGACTCCTTTGAACGGATTCGTTTGAATGAACGGTTGAAACACCAGATCTGTCCCAACACTAAACTCACAAGACGTCACTATCAGCACAATCAGTCACTTAAAGCGCCTCAGAAATGAGAATGTAAATGTGTTTAGAAAGATTTGCCCTAAATAACAGTCTCAACTAAAAAACATAGACATTTACTATGTTAACTTTATGATGAATAAATAATTTATCAGGTCTACCAAATAAGGATTTTATCCTACAAAGCAATAAAAGCCATGGTAAAAAACTGATCAAAGATGATGACAGCAGTGTGTCAGGTAATATCTGTGTCTGATAAATGCGTGGTGCAGAGGAGGTTGTAAAACTCTTCAGAAAGACCAGTCATAATTTTTTTTAATCCTTTGACTTAAATAGTGACATTTTTACATTTAAAAATATCTGCTAATGATGAGAACATTTTGATTATTATGTACATATAGAAAATCGGCCAAACATATCGGCCATCGGCTGCCCTGATTCCTAAACATCGGCCAGAGAAAAAGCCATATCGGTCGACCTCTAATGACGTGGCAACGTATGCGCGCGCAGTTTGGCAACTGAAGTACGGCAAGAATCAGCAGTGAAGCAACACAAACAGTGAAAGTTATTTTAAAAAGTTGACTTATCAACTTTTTTCAACACAGCTACCAGATCTGTGCACTAGAGCTGAAGATCTTTGCCCGAACCCGACGGGACCCGTCGGAACCCGGCGGGCTCGGGCGGGTTCGGGCTTCATTTCTAACATTTTACACGGGCTCGGGGCGGGCTCGGGCTTCCGCTCCGGCTTTGTGAGGTAAATGAGCAGTCAAGTTCAGTAGCGCAGGACCGCGCTGAAGCCATTTAATTAATAATTTTCCTCATCAAAAACATGTAGCCTAATCTTGGTGAGTAAAGGTTTTTCAATGTATAACTAAATATTAATTGAGTCTTAAATACATAATTTAGACAAAGGATATAGACGAATGTTGGCAGTAATGGAGAGAAGTGCCGACGCAAATCCCACGGAGCCTTTCTCTTAATTTCGTTATTGTCAAATACCCATCTTAATTCAGAATGTATTATCTTAATTTAATTCGTTAAGAAATAATATTTTTTATTGGCCTATTTATAGTGTATTGCATAGACCTATTTAGAATGAGATGTTACAATGTTACAGATGACTTATTTTATTTCTTTGTTTCAACTTCCAAGTTTGCGTGTAGATTATTAGTAATGAATAAATAATGTTAAAACCTGTGTAAATTACTCATTCTTGACAAAAGCTGTGTGTGTGCGCACATTTAAATAATGTCGGGCTGTAAACGGGTTCGGGCTTTTAAAAAGCTGTCAATCTAAATGTACGTTCGGGTTCGGGCTGCATTCTGTCGGGCTCCGGTCATTTCGGGCCTAACTTTTAAGGCCCGATTACAGCTCTACTGTGCACTATAGTGGAGTGGATAAAAGACGTTAGCAGATCACCAAATATAAAGTGTCCAGATACATATATACCTATATATTGAAATTAGTATATTATATTAGTGCAACCAAATGCAACAACCAGACATTTTGATGCTGGGAAACCATTTTGATAAACTTGCTTACACATTAGAACCACTGGGGAACAACACCACTTCTGTTGCCGAAATGCGCGCGCAGGCTATTTGATCACGTGGGCTGTAAAAGGGTCTATAATGCTTTACAATGTCATCTGACTGTTTTAACAGACACAACTGACAAAAAACATATTTGAGCATGCACAAACACAACTGGAGTAAAGTATTTTTGGAGCTTTCTGAGGATAAAATGACACAAATAAAGCAACATTTAGTACCCCAGTCAAACACAAGAACTGAAACACAAAAACATTTACAATGTAGGTACTTGGAGAGAAATGTTTGGTGATGGGACGGATTTGACAGGAGGAGAGTGTGGATTAATGGAAAGCACAGAGGGGAGTGACTATTCACCTGTTGAAACTGAGCACGGGTAATTCGTATGACTGAGGGAAACTTGGCATTTGCGGCAGCAGCTGGAATGGCAGGAAGTTTCCTACGTCCAGGTGAACAAACAGCACGGGAGTGGGAAGGCAATGGCAGCGAGGCGTGGCACGAGGAGGTGGAGGAGGAAGGGTGGTGTTGGTGGTCTGCAGACTGACTGCGGTGCATCCCAGGTGGAGCACGCTGGTGCAGGGGGTCCGAGAGGGTGGTCAGGAGGGTGTGCGGGCTGGGGGAGCGCAGGTGCAGGGGGCTGCACGTCCTTGCCATAAACTCCTCAGGATGGGATGCAGGAGAAGTGGGAAACTAGAAAAGCAAGATGAAGAATGGTTGACGGGAGGTGATGGAAGTCGGGATGGGTGAATGGGTAGTGAGGATGTAAATAATCAGAGGGAACAGTGAAAAGATTGATTAAAATGGGTAGAAAGATAACTATGGATAGGATGTTTGAGCGTGTACAGCATCATACATCTTGACTGAAAGAATACAGAATATAGAAAATTATGTGGCATTCTCCAGGGATCTCTGTACTAAAACAAGCTTTAGGCGAGTCAATGTAGTAACGAGTCAACAAGGGGAATAAGGATAGAAGAGCTCAGATAGCAAGATCAGGTTAACTCAAACTAACATAAGCTTACACAACAGAGAAGGATGACATTTTGTATCTTATTGCTGTGTAGTGGCGGCCGGTGACTTCTCTTCTGAGAGGCGCAAATTCAAAATGTATTCAGAGTGTCATGTGTGGCTCGTCATGTCAAAATATGTGTTCGGTGCAAAGGCTTTGAAAAGGTTTATGATAAAAGAGACACTCATGTTCACAAAATACTCATAAGACATTAAGGGTGCTTTCACATCTGCCTTGTTTAGTTCAGTTGAATCGTACCAGAGTTCGATTGCTCAGTAGGTGAGAATGCAGCAATCGCACTCTGGTGCGTACCAAAAGCGGACCAAACAAGCAGACCGCGTACGCTTTCAAGCAAACTCTAGAGCGGTTTGTTTGTGGTGAGAACACGATCCGAGATCTAAGCGACCTAACTGCCAAAGTACTACGCATTTTGGACGAAACCAGCTGCCGTAGTCAGCTGCGCCGTGCATTATTGGATGAGGAAGTGTTTGTTGACAGTTTCTATTAGCAATATTAGCACAATGACAGATCGCGGACATACCTGGAGTTGCGAGGAGGTGCGGGCGGAGCCTCAGAAATTTGGTGTCTTCGCCATTTGTAGTGCATTAAAATGTTGTTTTCAAGCCCCATCCGCGATTCATTCTGAAAATGAACGGTTTGTCTAGAGTGCTGTATACAAACTATGCATAACAACCACGGAGACATAATTACAGCGCGCAGCCGTCTGTCCATGGTGTCTGCTGCATTTTCCTTCTTTTTGTTTACTTCCAGGGTTCGGTTGGAATTTCGCGCATGTTGATTCTGACCAATCGAGAAGCAGTTTAGGAAATACGTTCAAATACATGTAGCCAATGAGTGATGTGGATCTTATCACATGACTGATTTTTTGATTTGTTTCAACTGGTGCGGAACAGAGCAATGAGTGTGGTGTGAAAAGGAACCAAGACTGCTAAAAAAGTTACAATGTATAATTTTTTGTTTTTGGCCCGGACCAAATGAACCGAACTACAGATGTGAAAACACCCTAACTTAATCTCATGTGTAATCAGAGTTTAGTGTTAAGCGAGTATCTCTTTTTTCATAAACCACTTCGAAGCGTCTGCAGCAGGCACGTATTTTTAACATGACGTGTGATGCGCTTAGGTTCACATGATGCTCCAAACACATATTTTGACATGATGAGCCACACACATGTCGAGCTAAATCCCGTATTTTCTGGACTATAAGTCGCACTTTTTTTCATAGTTTGGCTGGTCTTGCAACTTATAGTCAGGTGTGACTTATGTCAAAATGAATTCATATGAACCAGTAAAAACCATTACCTTCTACAGCCCCGAGAGGGCGCTATATGCTGCTCCTGTAGCCTACACCTACACTAACATGTACAGACACCTATTCAGCCTGTTTATTCTGTATGCTATTGTTTATGTTAGCTGAATAACCCTTTATGTGTTACGCTAACCTGTACGGACACCTATTCAGCCTGTTGTTCTCTGTGCTATTGTTTAGTTGAATAACTTGCATTTCCAAAATAAGGGTGTTTTCACACATACACTGTTTAGGTCGGCCCAAATGACGTGTCGGTCCGAGTACGGTTCTTTTGGGTCAGTGTGAACACAACAGCCGCACTCTGGTGCGCACTATAGGCCGCTCCAAGACCGCTCTAAATAGGTGGTCTCTGAGCGGCTGTACCTCGAGTTGAACCAAATACAGGAAGTTCTCCACATGTTTGATCCACTGGGCTTCCGTCGTGACATGAGCCGAGTGTTATATTGTGGGTTAACAACAAACAAGGCAATCTTGGTCTGTTGCAGTGTTTCACTGTCTCCTGGACACTTGAGCTGATGATTTTATAAATGCACAGCTGTCCTCCACACACAAAAATATTGCTGGCTCCGTGAGAAGGGCTTTAATAGAACAGTTGCCCAATTTCACGTTAAAGCAAAGAAACTTCGCAAAGACGTCCATCGTTTATCTCCATATCTTGCTAGCGTCGTTCTTCCTGTCAGGCTGGTTGTCGTGGAAACATGGGGGGTGGTCATGAGATGGTGAGAGCTGTCAGAGACGAATGACAGCACTGACCGTTGTCACATGGTGCACAGTGCGGCGTTTTGAGTACTGTAAAAACAACATATGTGAACACGGACCGCACTAAATGAAAAATGATACAATGTATTTTGGTGCGGTCCGAGGCCGCACCACGGTGCGCACCAACATATGTGAAAACACCCTAAATGTCTGTTTTTGGGCTTGAATTTTGTGAAATAATTTTTTAAACAATTGCATCTTATATATGTTTTTTCCTCTTCATGACACATTATTTAACTGATGCGACTTATACTTCGGAGTGACTTATAGTCCGGAAAATACTGTACATGTTTTAATAAGATTCGCATCCTGCGCCCTCGAAAAATCAGTCACTGGCCCCAACTGTTACTGAAAAATGAACAGCCTTTATGTTTCTGCCATCCGCATGTCAACACAATCTCATGGCAATTCATAACTATTTTACAAGATAGCAAAATTTATACATTTGTATGATCTCATTCATATGTTTTTGTACAATGTACTTTTGCCTCAATGACACTGTATAGAGGTGGGGATTTCATAATTTTGTTGTTTCAATCATACATTTTTGTACCGTCACATGTTTGAATTTTTACAAACTAGCCACCTCAGACAATAGTTACAAATTCCACTGAGATCAGGCTGGTTCGGCAGAAGAAGGGTTAGCTTTGTGTCACCCAGAACAAAGAAAAAATACAAGAGGGATTTTGTTAAATAAAAAAACCTGATAGCTTCAATGTAAAAAATACCTGAATAAAAATGTAATTCAAGACCATGGGGCATTATATTACCTTATATTATATCAAATATCTATCAATGGATTTTAGTAGTTGAAGGCAAATATCAAGCATTAAACCATTCTGGTCTTCATATTCGAGGTACCCCAAAGCATGAAAAAGGCGGCTGAATATGTACATGATCAAAGGAATGAAAGAAATATGTCCAAAAATTTCTGATGGCCTGAAAATATAAGCCCAATTTACAAACTTTACTAGTAGTTGGCAGTGTTCCTCTGGTACCATTAACATACGTACCAATTTTGTTTTCAATAGGCCTAAACAGTGCCATGGTACAGCCTTGGTTCCTGTTTGGCACTGTCACAGTCAAATATGCTGGTCATTACATTGCAATGCAATGACAACTTTTTTCAACATCAAATCCATATTATTGTTTAATGTGAGAAACTGGTCTGAGGTTCACCTGACCCAAATATGGTGACTACTTTATGGAAAACAATATGGAAATTCATATTAATTTATCTTTTAATCATTAAATAAAACTGATAGGAGGCACTTTTGCTGACAAATTTGTATACTGGGGAATGGTTCAGAAACCAAAAAGGCATTTGTGAACATTGGTCTAAATATCTCATAAACCCCCTTTTCCAAGGAAGATTTTCCAAGTTGTTAAAGTTGCAATAACAATAATACTATATATTTGATGTGTAATTACCTGTGTAAGTGCTCCTTCAGCCAGTGCCTCGGCAGGGCTGGTGGGGGTAACACCTGTTGCAGGGACAACGCTCAGCTCCAACCGTTCCATTCTTAGTGGACTCTGGGTGGTGTAAGTGGCAATGTCTTCTTGTACTAGACTTGGAGTGGACTCTTTGTCTGGTGATTCATCCATTGGCTGTAAAACATCTGGTTCCTCTTCACAATCACCTGATGGACTACTTGTGAGCTTGGCCTCCCGGCCAGGGCTACTTCGTGCCGCATCTCTGAAGTCCTGCAGTTCAGAACCCTTCTCCACCATCACCCAATCATGTAACTCAACATCTTGTAGTCCTGAGCTCAGGTTAAGAGCGACAAAGCCGCTGTTAGCAGCACCATCACCCAGCTCAAAAGAGATCGGGGAAGCAGGCTTGAGTGAACCACCACCAGAGCGGAATTCCTCGTCATAGTGCCAAACATGCTCAGCGTGACTTCCATTGGCCAAGCCAGAGACACCATTACCTTCTCCTTCCTTCACTGTACCAGATGGCTGCTTACCAGAACTGCACACAAAATGAGTTTGAAAACAGATTCAAAGACAATCTTATACACACTATTCAGTAATGTAGATGGAAATTGACATGATCGCAAGATAAACCAAGGAAATGCAATCTTGGAATAATGCAATACATTTGCAAGGGACCTACCATGCCTCAACAAAGCGCTCAGTATTGGGTTTCGGCTCCAAAGTTAGCCTCTTTTCCAGCTCAAAACTGTGAATATTGCGCAGTTTCCTCAAAAGAGGAGTCTCTCTATCTGAGGGCACCACTTCTGATCGGACTCGCACTGGAGAACCAATGCTAGGCCCTGCATGGGGGCTCTGAATGCCTTGGTTACTATGTTCATCCTCTGTTGCCATCTATAAGGGAAGGACAACAGAATATAAAACCCAGTGCTACAGACAAAGGTGTCTGTTAATGACACAGCAGACTGTACACATTATGCTACCTTCCAGACTACAGGACAGATCCGGTTGCGGTTACGGTCCAGGTCCTCCCAGACATCGGTTTCCTGGTTTCTGAGTGGAAGGTTAGGAGATCCGGGTAATTGCTCAGGCCGGGCATTGTCTCCATCACTGAGCTGCTCGTGCTGGAGACCTTCATCTGTGTTCTCCTTCAGATCTCCAGGCACCAATGAGGCATTCACAATGCTGCAAAAACAGAAAAACCAGAGCACTTTTCATTGTGGTACTACAAGTATCAAAAATCGTAAAGTGTGTCCAATGAACTTAAAGATGAGCAATCACATTAACTTACCCCATCTGAGCTGGCGTGAGGCGTGTGTGGTGCTGTGGTGTGTTTGCTGCAGTGTTGATTGTCATTGGGCTATCTGAACTCATCCTTTCCCAGTCATAAGGGTCATTCTCCACTACGTTATAGGTTCTCATGCTCTTCTCAAAAACGGTCCTTAATAGCTGTAGTAAAAAGATTGGTAGTAATCAACAGGGTTCCCACACCTTAGTTTAAATTTAAGAACCTTTCAAGGACTTTCCAGGTCCAATAGCCTCAAATTCAAGGACTAAATGGGGGGACACATTTCAAGTGAGAGCAAGGTTACATTGTGTTACCTTTCAAGATACATTATTACAGTTCCCTTTCAAAGGGGCTCTGCGGTGACACTTTGGGGATGCCTCCAAGTGCATCTGAATGTGTATATCAAATTCAACCAATGGTAAGGCTTAATGACAAAAACAGGGTGACACGGGAGCCAGGAAGTATATCGCTATCTGAAATATTGCCAAAGACAGCTTTACAAGGACGCAGGAAGTATGGCAAGGGAGACGCAGCGTCTCGTTCCCTTCTCAGGGAACAACAGTTACATACGTAACCCGAGACGTTTTCATGTGTCAAACACGACTATGCAAAAAAGCATTTTGGTATGATTCAACATTCGCATACAGAAGATATAAGCATTTAAAGCTAACAGTTTAGCACGTGTGCTTAAAAAGTCTAGAATTTTATGATATTATCCTACACTTCAAGGGAATAATATTGATTTTTTTCCCTAGAAAACTTCTTGCATAAAATAGATTCAAGCACTTTCAATGACCTGTATCTATGTTTGTATTTCTTGAATTGTTTCCCCCAGATTCACAAACTTTCAAGGATTTCAAGGACCCGTGGGAACCCTGAATCAAATCTGTTTAACCACAAACTGTTACATATTCCATAGAAATCTGCAGAATTTTTACCTGATAGTCTGGTTTGGTAAAGTAGTCCAGATTGCTGATGTGGTCCAGAAATACGCTGAAGTCTGGGGGCAGATGCTTCAGCATGAGCCGATGATCGTACGTCTCTTTTAACTTCCCCACTTGCTCCTAAATAAATAAATTAATAAATACAAATATTACCATAATTTCCCAACAGGCAGTAAAAAGCTGTTCATAGCATTTTGTACTCTAGCCTGATCAGCACCTTGTCTTTTATCTTCCTCCAAGGTAGTTGCCCGACCAAAAACTCCACCAACATGTAGAACAAAGACCACAAATCATCATGTCTTCCCATCTCCTGTGACAGACAGGGCAAAACGTATCAGAAGACAGGATTTATCTTGATTGTTCTTGTCAGTAAGGTTTTGACTTACAAAAGTGATTAAATGAAGTTTTTTTTTACCTTGTTCTTATGAGCATTCATTGAGGCGTAGCGTACTGTACCCCTAAAACCAGCAACTGGGCGGGGCTAAGGAAGCAAAAATATTATTAGGATGCATTAATAAAATTCAGGCACACATGAACTCCAGAAAAATAAAAACACACAAACATACATACAAAGTTAGACAGTAGTATAATAAAGCAGTGTTGATACTGACCGGTCTGACTTCTTGGCAGGAGTTAGTAAATTGCCGTGCCAAACCAAAGTCTAACATGTAGCAAGTCCGACATGTGCTAGGAAATCGGCCCATGGCAAAGTTGGACTGAAAACAGAGTGGACAAGCACAAGAAGTTATGTGATTAAAGTAACAACTACCATTAATGTATAACATAGATAGTTTTAACTGGAAAAAAGTTTGAACTAGCATTTCTCACCGGTTTTATGTCACGATGTAAAAAGCCAACTGAGTGGATGCTCTCAATAGCCTCCAGCATCTGCAAACCCAGTCTGAGAGTACTGCTGACTGTAAAAGTACCACGGTTCATACTTCTCCTCAGGTCTGCTAAATTACGACCCTGCATCACAAGCAAACCATTAAGGGCCCAACATTTGACTCATAGACAGGTTTAATGGAAAGTCATAAATAAATGCATCATTGCTACAAAGGCTGAAGTCATCAAATTCATACTGTAACTAAATTTAGGATCCTATTTCTATATGAATTATTAATGCTTCTTGTACATAGACGATTGTTAATGCATGTTTTCAAACTTTTTTATATCATCTATAAACATTTACTGTTAAAATTTGTGATAGCAAATTAAGGTCTAGTCAATATTAATGATGTAACAATAGTTCCACTGGGGTGGTGTGTTTATGTATCATGCGGTTCCTTTCACAGTGTGTTATGCTCCTTAACTCTTTCCCAGCCAGCATTTTTCATTATTTTCACAAAAGTTTAATGCCTCCCAGAAAATGCTCTTCTTTAAATATTTGGGGTGTAACGGTTCAAATTACTCACGGTTTGGTGCGTATCATGGTTCTAGGGTCACGGTTTCGGTATGTTTCGGTGTGTGCATGTTTACAGGGACAAAAAGGCTACTCTCAAATTCAAAGAAAATAAAATTATTTATTGGGTTACAAACACCTAACACTTTGGTCACAGCAGGCTTCTTTACAAAAATAAAAACCTAAGCAATTTTTAACCTCTGCCAAAATCAACATTTTCACTTAAGAGCACTTGTATTATTATTAGGGCCGGGACTTTAACGCGTTAATTAAGATTAATTAACTACACAAAAAATAACGCGTTAATTAAGATTAATTAACTACACAAAAAATAACGCGTTAAACATTTTTAACGCATTTTAATCACACTTATTTTTGCACCGCGGAACATTTCTCATTGGATGAGTTTTGGCTGACCGATTATACTGGAGCACCAACTAGCGTTCATGACTTCAGACAACAACAAACCACAGTGAACATGAACGAAGAAGCTGATGAGATCGATTTGGTTGGCCCCGTGAATGGGAATTTTTTTTATAAAAAAGAACGGATGGAAGCGTCGATAAGAGCATGGTTGTGTGTAAGCTATGCAACAAGGAATTCACATATCACCGCAGCACATCGAGCCTCAAGTATCATCTCAATGCAAAACAACATATAGCAGCTAGCGTGGACGTTAGCCCGACTCAAAATAAACAAAAATAAACAATATTTTGTTGCTTAAGCTTATGTATTCAGTCATTATTCATGGTATACTAAAAATCCATGTGAAAAATAACTTCTCATGTTCTCAGGTTAAATATTTATATGTGATTAAAATGTGATTAATTTCGATTAATTAATTACAAAGCCTCTAATTAATTAGATAAATTTTTTTAATCGAGTCCCGGCCATAATTATTATCCTACATGTACCAACATACAGTGCACTTCATCAATCGCTTAGAACACTGGGTTACTTTTTATATTCTATGCCACTATCTTCAAGTTTTTTCGCAAGAAGATCTGTTAAATGTTTTTTAACATTTAAACACAGAAGGCAATGTGTGCTGTTTCATCATATCAAATTTGCATTAAGCATCCGCCACTCGCAAATGTTACAGTTTTGTCCACGTTTTCTTGAGCATCGCTGCTGCAGTAGACTTAAATGAAGATGGCAGTGCCTCTATTAGCAGCTTTTCTCCTTCGCTTGCCACGCTAAATGGTCCGCAACACACACACACACACACACCTGCGTGCTCGCGCACCAACACGTGAGATTTGCATATTACGAGTTGATTGGACAGGTACGCTCACGTAAACACACACATAGCTTATTCAGAACCATACATTAACAGTTTTATGAATTTTTTTTATCCAATCTATATAATAAATGCATGGTCGAATTAAACAAGGTGCACCGCGAAGCACCTGCGTGCTGAACCGTGGGAGGATAAAGAGACGATTCGGTTCTTTACCGTGAACCGTTGTCATGAGCAATTCGGTCCCCCTGGCAATTCGGTCTCCCCTAGGACCCCGATTGGTACCTAGCACTAATGCCTGTTCAAAAATTTGTCATTGCGATATCTCGTCTGCGTTAGCGGACTAGCAAGCTAATTATGTTGTACAAAATAGAAGCATGCACATTTTTTTTAAATAAAAGTTAACAACAAAATAATATAATAAACTTTATTTTCTTTATTTTCTATAGCGCCTTTAAAGTGCACATCTCAAAGCGCTGTACAAAAACAATTAAAACAACAGAGATACAACACATAATAAAGATTAGAATTAAGAGACATTATACAATATAAAACAAAAATAAAAGCAATCAATCAATTAAAAGCTAACATAAAAAAATGAGTTTTAAGCTGAGATTTAAAAATACCAAAAGAATTTGCTTGCCTAATCTCAAATGGTAGAGAATTCCAGAGTTTCGGAGCTAATGAGGAAAAAGCCCTGTCTCCCATTAGTTTTAAACGAGTTGAGGGAACAGTTAAAAGACCAGTTTCTGAGGAACGAAGATCACGTTTTGGAGTGTATGGAATTAAAAGCTCTGTCAAGTATTGAGGCGCCAAACCATGCAATGCCTTATAAGTAAGCATCAAAATCTTAAAGTCCACCCTAAACCTAATGGGTAACCAGTGCAAAGACTCCAAAACAGGAGTAATATGTTCTCGTATATTAGTTCTAGTCAGGACTCTTGCAGCCGAATTTTGCAAAACCTGCATTCTGTTTAGGGTAGCTTTTGACACTCCAGCTAACAAGGCATTACAGTAATCAATACGAGAAAACACAAAAGTGTTAATCAATTTCTCAGCAGTATTAAAAGACAGCATAGGACGCAACCTGGCAATATTTCTAAGATGAAAGAATGAAATTTTTACAGTATTCAGAACATGAGGTTCAAACGTTAGATTGGCATCAAAAATCACTCCTAGATTCCTCAACCTAGTCCGAAACTCCACATTTGAACCATCAAGAGTTAATGTGCTTGGCTCTACTTTGCGTAGTTGGTGAGGTGAACCAACAAGCATAATCTCAGTCTTTTCACTATTAAGACAAAGAGAGTTTTCAGTCATCCATTCTTTCATCTTAAAAATACACTCAGAAAGAAAATTGACTGGCACAATTTCATTAGGTCTAAAATGAATGTAGATCTGTGTATCATCTGCATAGAAGTGAAATTTTAAACCAAGTGATCTCAAAAGTTGGCCTAAAGGATAGACGTAAATATTAAAAAGAAGAGGGCCCAAAATTGACCCCTGAGGGACACCAGACTGCACAACATTAACCTCAGATCTAAAACCACCAATGGCTACAAACTGCTTCCGATCAAAAAGGTAAGACTTAAACCAATTCAGAACGGTGTTAGAAACACCAAAAACTGTTTCAAGACGAGTAATTAAAATTGAGTGATCAACAGTGTCAAAAGCGGCACTGAGATCAAGTAGGATCAAAACTGAAAGACAGCCAGAGTCTGAAGCGATTAACAAGTCATTTGTCACCCTTACCAGAGCTGTTTCTGTACTATGTGATTTTCGAAAACCTGATTGCAAAGGCTCAAAGAGATTGTTCTCAGTTAAATGAGAAATCAACTGAGAAGAAACTACTCGTTCCATAAGTTTAGCAAAAAAAGGGAGATTAGATATGGGACGAAAATTTGTGAAGTTCTCATAGTCAATATTTGACTTTTTAGGTACTGGTGTAATAGCAGCAGTTTTAAAAGCCGCAGGTACAACCCCCGTACACAGGGAGTCATTTATAATACTCAAAAGAAAGGGACACAGTGAATCAAAACATGACTGAAACATACCAAATGGTATGGGATCTAATAGAGAGGTGGCTGCTTTCATTTTTGAAACCTCTGCTAACAGAGAGTCTGAATCAATTGTACAGAATTTAGACCACTTAGTACCAGAGAAGGAAGGAATAAAATCAGAAGACATTAAAGTAGAATTACAAAAACCTCTACGAATGTTTTCAACTTTGGTGACAAAAGAGTCCAGAAACCTGTTACAGAGATGATCAGAAGCAGTAACATGAGTGACAGTTTTATGATTCAGTAATTTGTTAATGGAGTTAAAAAGTTGTCTAGGATTACTCTGACTGTCATTGATCATCTTAGAAAAGTAGTCAGATCTGGCAGAAACAATTCCAGCCTTGTAGTCTTGTAGGCAGTCTTTCCATATCTCGTAATGAACAGTCAGACCAGAGAAACGCCACCTACGCTCCATTTTACGACAAGATGTTTTCATCATACGCAAGTCATCATTATACCATGGAGCAGGGCGCATGAATGAAACAGAGCGTGATTTTAGAGGAGCAAATAAATCCAGGCCAGATAGGAGAGCCGAGTTTAACATAGAGACCCTTTTCTCCAGAGGGTCAGATGGAGTAAAACAACTTAATGAAGAATCAATAAAAACAGAGAAATCATAAGGATCAACCGATCTCCATTTCCGGTAAGTCATAATACGTGAGGAAACAGTGTTTGTGACAGGTATATGCATATCAAAAAAGACTGCCAGATGATCAGACAATCCTAAGTCAATAGTAGACAACCTAGACACAAAAGACCCATTTGATATCACTAGGTCTAAAATATGTCCTTTGTTATGTGTAGTACAGTCAACAAATTGATTTAAATCGAAGCACTCCAGCAAGGACGAGAAATCCTTTGTTAATGCACAATCTTTTTTGTCCATATGGATGTTAAAATCCCCTAATAAAAGGATTTTCTGAAATTTGAGGCACATATACGACAGCAAATCCGCAAACTCAGTTAAAAAGTCTTTGTTTGCTTTAGGTGGCCGGTAGACTGTAGCTATGGCAGTTGAGTGACAACCAGAAACAGTTAAAACAAGACATTCAAAAGAGGGGAACACCGGAACAGCAACGGGTCTTAGATTGTATTTCTGATTGTATAGAACAATAATGCCACCACCTCTAGTGCCAGTGGATCGCGGGAGATCCAATAAACCATAACCTGCAGGAGTGAGTTCATTAAAGAGAAGACCGTCCGAATGTTTGTGCCATGTCTCGACTATACTTAGAAAGTCAAGTTTTTCTTCTAAAATAATGTCAGATAAAGCCACCGCTTTATTGTTGACAGAGCGTGCGTTAAAACATGCAGATTTTAACAGGCACGGGGATTCCAAAACCTTCCGTGAATGCTCTTTGCATGTAATCATAGTCAAGTTGTTAAAATTAATTCCAGCAGGTTTATACACCGGACTGTGAGGTTTACGAAGAAATGCAGGGTAGGAAACAGCATCAGATGAGGAACAGATAACGCTACGCCTTGAAGAGCGATGTAAATAGCGCTTTCGCCGGAGTATTCCAGCATCATCACAGTTAGTATAGTTATCATGTGCCAGGTAAAAGTTCTGTTTCAATTTCAACAGTTGGCAAATAGAATACCTTAACGCCATACGGGAATCCACACTAATAGCAGCCTCGCAGAAGTGAAGATCCAGAGGAGGGCACCGGGAAAGTTTGTTCCAACAGCAGACGTTCAAAATTAGTAACAAGCCAACAGGTGAAACTAAAACACACATCGTAATCCAGTGGATAGGAATGTAACTCCAGTGTACGTAATCCAGTGATTCGAAGGGTAACTCAGTCTTTTAAACTTCCTCAGACTTTAAAAGCTCCAAAACCGTAGCTTACTATTTGGAAGCAAATAAATAAACAAACAAACAAACGGGAGCGAGGAGCGGCAGCCAAACGCGCCAGCGTTCCCCCGTCAACCCGGAAGTATAATAAACTAATATTCATGTTGCAGACACGTCAGTACTTTTGTGTCATCATCTGCTTTACAAAAACAATACTTTATTTGTAAATTACTAACACACCTAACAAAATGCATTTTTTTAATAGTAAAAGTGTTATCATGGCATATAAATTGTAATTTTAATGTGTGATTCAGATATGTAGTAATCGTGTTTTGTATAAGTAATTTATTAACTTTACACAGTACAAAAGTGGAAAGGGTACAGTATAATAATCTAAATAATAAAATGACACAAGCAATGTGTAGATCTCCCACCTATAACCTTATTTATATACTACTATATGAAACATATAATTTAAAAGACATCAATTGTAATTTTAACAACGTTCTAACTACATAAATTATAACGCGATTTTGTGGGAAATGTAATAAGGCGCTAAGAAAACTACCCATGAGGAGTTTTTCAGCCAATGGAATCACGGGGGTCCTAGGGGAGACTGAATTGCCAGGGGGGACCGAATTGCTCATGACACCGTTACACCCCTACTAAATATATAAACATACAATATATTAAATAAAAGACCAGACCCTCTGCTTTCAAAAAAAAAACTGTTTCATCCTACTTTCATCAGTTCTCTTTTTATCACCTCTCAAATATATTGGTAGGTTTCTTCAAAAACACCTAATTTTGAGCAAAAAGCTGAGATAATTCAATTTTTGTAAAGGACTTTTGATAGAGATCAGATGCAGAGCGATCCTCAAAACTTAGACGGACACACAGCTGTTTTCCCTAGGGCGATACTTCTGGGTTTTATATGTTGCACCTGGTGGATAATATCGGTATTGCGGCTTGACGATATAACTTGTCAATGGCGGGGAAAGAGTTAAAGGAAAACACAAATTTTTTCAATATTTTACTATGTTCTTATTACCTCAACTTAGACAGATTAATACATACCTATCTTTTTTCAATACGTGCACTCAATCTTTGTACTGCGCATTGTGAATGTGTTAGCATTTAGCCTAGCCCCAATCATTCCTAAATTATTTGGCACAAAATAAAACCTGGCAAAAAAAAACTTTTTAAGCAATAAAAAATTAGAACTATATTTTATGGCACTTAGTTTGCAGTAGGGGGGATTAGTTGGGAGTAATGTTGTTACTGCGCGCCGAGGTCGAAGTGCTGTAAGCCAAGTGCTCTTCCACCATACAATATAGTTCTCATTTTTTATCCGCTTAAAAAAATCACCACATTTTATTTTGTGCCACCATACTTACTCGTGTAACTACTCATGTAACAGTCTTTAAATGGGGGAAACATGGAAGTGTTTGGTGGCTTCTAAATTCATCCCTGTTTGGATCCTAAGGAATGAATAGGGCTAGGCTAAATGCTAACACATTCACGACGCGCTGTACAAAGATTAAGTGCACGCATTGAAAAAAGATAGGTATGTATTAATTAATCTAAGTTGAGGTAAGAACATAGTCAAATATTGAAAAACTGTGGTGTTTTACACCATCATAAAAAATTCTGTTAACTTACTCACCCCCATGTTAACCAAGTTTTTTAAGTAAAACCTTACAGAATTTTTCTCCATATAGTGGATTTAAAGAGGACCTAAAGGTTTTCAGTTTCAATGCAGCTTCAAAGGGCTTTAAAGGGGACATTTCACAAGACTTTTTTAAGATGTCAAATAAATCTTAGGTGTCCCCAGAGTATGCATGTAAAGTTCTAGCCATAGACTGTAAAAAAAGATGGACGTAGTGTCCGTTACGTCACCCATAGGACTAAAAACATTTTTTGTACCAGGCTGTAAACATATTATTTTCTACTGTAAAGTTGGCCATTTTAACAGGGAGGTCTATGGGAATTGACTCCCTTTTGGAGCCAGCCTCTAGCGGCCAGTCGATGAATTGCAGTTTAAGTCACTTCCGTGTTGGCTTCATCAGAGTGATCGGAAGGTTGTCCCTCGGTTCTAGCTCAAATTACCATATAAATTATTAATCATTCAATGTTAAAATTGCCACTTTGTAGGTGGGAGCAAAAATGTGCCGTTTTTGGGTGTGTCCTTTTAAATGCAAATAAGTTGATCTCTACACTAAATGGCAGTGCCGTGGTTAGATAGTGCAGATTAATGGCCAGTATCATCCCCTTCTGACATTACAAGGGGAGCTATTTATATCACATGCTTGCAGAGAATGGTTTACCAAAACTAAGTTACTGGGTTGATCCTTTTTTACATTTTCTAGGTTGATAGAAGCACTGGGGACCCAAACAGCGAAACAATCATTATTTCTGCCTTCTGATGCACATGACTTATGTAATATGTAAAGTCGCGCTAGTGCAAGACAAGAAGTTGCGTATAAAAAATTATTAAAAAATTTTTCGAAAATGACAATCATTACGCTAGATTAAACCCATATGCCTCGGTTTTGATCGTTTAAAGGCTACATTAAAACTGCAGTAAAACTTCAAACCTCTGAGGTCCACTAAAGTCCACTTTATGGAGAAAAATCCTGGAATGTTTTTCTTAAAAAACTTTATAAACATATAAACATGTTGGATGACAAGGGGGTGAGTACATTATCGGGATTTTTTATGAAAGTGGAGTACTCCTTTAAAGGAATTGCTTTAATTGTCTGCATGTGAACTAAATTACAGTAAATTAAACATAAAAATTTTGAGCAATAAATGATCACAAATCCACTCTTATATGATGATGAAATAAAAGACAGATCAAATGCATAAACAGTATAAACTGTCAATCAGAATTTACCTGAAGTTCCATGACAACGTAATTAAAGCGATCATTGCGGCCACATCCAACAAATCGACAAACATGATTTTTTCCTGAAATGAGAGAAAAGAGCACTTTATCTGACTACATTGTGTCTGCATATATCCTATGTATTGTCATATACAGTTCTTCTGCTAAAAATCGGAATTAAATAGTTCTATTTTGTACCATTGTTCCTCATGCTTTTAAGTAAAAAAGTAGGGATGCACCGATATGTAAATTTTGGCCGATACCGATAACTCTTTATATTTGGGGGCCGATAACCGATATATATATAGGCCGATAAATATTCATATTATTTTCAAAATGAAAAACTCCCAGACTGCGGACATCTTGTCTTTGCGCTAGACTAGTATACTCTTCTTAAGCCCGCAACACGTGTCATCTTTGTGCTATGTCACAGAAAGCACCAATCAAAACTTCACATGGCCAGCAATGAGCAAGTGAAGTGGTTCAACAAACCAAAATTATCCATAATTTATCGGCTTTCATTTATCTGCCTAATTTTGCTCTCAGACCGATAACCGATAATATTAAAATAAGCAGTTATCGGCCGATAACGATATGTCGGCCGATATATCGTGCATCCCTATAAAAAAGGTAACTTATATTAAAGAAATACAGTAGCAAAGAAAGATGTCCCTAAATAATAAAAAAAAGATGTCATGTCACATCATGTGTATGTCACTGCTAGTAGGGTTCTGTTTTGTTTACATCTCTTCTGAGATAAGAGGGTGTGGAGCAGAGAGAGATCTCCAGTTACCTCCAGAAGTCTTTTCCCTCAGGAAGAGATAAAAGCCCCTCTGTTCTATCACACAGCCACATTACAGCCAATGTACATTGATTTTTTTCATAAGCAGAGTGGAGAGGTTATAATGGAGAGAGATTGTAAAGGGAAACAGGATAATGATGGTGTCATTGCTGGACTCTAATTGATTTGTTGATAATTTGCCCAGAACAAAAGAAGAGAACACAGAGTTTGATTGCAAGCTTGAAATCAATTCTGTAAATTCTGTGAAGCACAGCAACACTGCTCTTCTGTATCTTAAGCTTAAAATTTCCTCTTTGAGAGCTCAGGTATGTCTTGATCTGTACTCAGTTACAGAAAGAATGTAGATCAGTAATTCATAGATTACAATTTACCTTGAAGTTTTTTTAGCACTGCCACCTCCATCTTCAGAACTTGTTTAGGCTGCTGGGCTGACTCTGCTTTCAGAGCTACGCTGCACTGGGTCATTAGGTCCAGAGCCTCGTAGATCTCCCCGAAACCACCACCACCTATTTTTTTCAGCTGATGAGAAAAGCAAAAACAGGATTAAGATAATAATAATAATAAATATTCTGTACATTTTTGCTTTCTTTGATATTTTTGGCTAAGCAGTGCTTGTTAATATCATTGGTAAACTGCTCGGATGGGCAGCACAGTTGCTCAGTGTGTAAAAGCAACGTCCGTACACAACCGGCAGGTGTGAATAACTTAAGAAATCACTCAGATTTAACATATCAAGTTATTATTTGTCCACCCTGCCTGCCATAGAGCATGCAAGATACATCCACAAACTTAATTTGGTCAATTTAAAAACACGTCCCTTCATTCTTAAAGCATCAAATTGGTGTAACAACCCTGCCCAGTTGCCAGAGGTGTCTTATCCCAGGACATTTACTCGTACCTCATCAAGTAAACAAGGAAGCCAGTGAATGATTTAACTTCGTATTTGAAAGTAAACATCTTTAAATGTATATATTATGTGATGTCTTTAAATCTAGAGTACTGAGTGCACTTTTCTGTCCAGACATATAACAAGCCTGGCTTAGCTTTCAATCGCATCACACGTTATTAATGATATATCCATAACAGCAAGATATGGATGATGATGGCAGGTAGCCTGGACTAGTTGATAACGGACATACACTAAGACAGCCCAGCAGTTATCAATCTAAAATAACACGATGATCATGAGCTTTGGAAAGCTTACATAACTCATTCCCTGCCGGCCTTTTTTTTTTTAAAGTTGCCCACCAGCATTTTCTGTGATTTTTACAAAAGTTTTACAAAAGGCCTTCCAGAAAAATATTCTTCTATAAATATATAAACATACAAATATCAAATGAAATAACAGACCCTCTGCTTACAAACAAACAAACCAACCTAGAAAAAAATAATTTGTTCTCTTTTTATAATCTTTTAAATATGGATAGATTTCTTTAAAAATACCACATTTTGGGTATGAGCGCCAACTACTGCATAATAACAGAATTACAGATTATCGTAAAAACAATATGTCATGCAATACATTATTATAGAGATAATATTGTTCAATATACACTCACCTAAAGGGATTATTAGGAACACCTGTTCAATTTCTCATTAATGCAATTATCTAATCAACCCATCACATGGCAGTTGCTTCAATGCATTTAGGGGTGTGGTCCTGGTCAAGACAATCTCCTGAACTCCGAACCGAATGTCAGAATGCATGGGAAAGAAAGGTGATTTAAGCAATTTTGAGCGTGGCATGGTTGTTGGTGCCAGATGGGCCAGTCTGAGTATTTCACAATCTGCTCAGTTACTGGGATTTTTATGCACAACCATTTCTAGGGTTTACAAAGAATGGTGTGAAAAGGGAAAAACATCCAGTATGCGGTAGTCCTGTGGACGAAAATGCCTTGTTGATGCTAGAGGTCATAGCAGAATGGGCCGACTGATTCAAGCTGATAGAAGATCAACTTTGACTGAAATAACCACTCGTTACAACCGAGGTATGCAGCAAAGCATTTGTGAAGCCACAACATGCACAATCTTGAGCCGGATGGGCTACAACAGCAGAAGACCCCACCGGGTACCACTCATCTCCACTACAAATCGTACAATTTGCACGAGCTCACCAAAATTGGACAGTTAAAGACTGGAAAAATGTTGCCTGGTCAAATGAGTCTCAATTTCTGTTGAGACATTCAGATGGTAGAGTCAGAATTTGGCATAAACAGAATGAGAACATGAATCCATCATGCCTTGTTACCACTGTGCAGGCTGGTGGTGGTGTAATGGTGTGGGGGATGTTTTCTTGGCATACTTTAGGCCCCTTAGTGCTAATAGGGCATCGTTTAAATGCCACGGCCTACCTGAGCATTGTTTCTGACCATGTCAATCCCTTTATGACCACCATGTACCCATCCTCTGATGGCTACTTCCAGCAAGATAATGCACCATGTCACAAAGCTTGAATAATTTCAAATTGGTTTCTTGAAAATGACAATGAGTTGACTGTACTAAAATGGCCCCCACAGTCACCAGATCTCAACCCAATAGAGCATCTTTGGGATGTAGTGGAAAGGGAGCTTTGTGCCCTGGATGTGCATTCCACAAATGAAAGGGGGACAAGGGGGTCAAACACAGTATTAGTATGGTGTTCCTAATAATCCTTTAGGTGAGTGTATGTTTAGCCTGTCTGTGTTGTGAAGAGTAACCACACAACAGCTCTTTGGCATGTTATAAGGTTAGTCCACTTCTTCAATCCAATACTGTATGGCGGTTTGCTTCCCCCTAAAAGTGGACATGAACATTTCACAGGATTTAGGCTGTAGCTGTATCCCATCTAGCCAGGACCACCGTTCTCATCCTAATCTTACCTCCATATCTAATCCTAATTTTTCGGCGTTTGCTGGGCCAGGGCAGCGAGAAAGAGACATTTAACTTTTAAATGAACATACTACTTGAGTTTGGACATCCCTTTGGAATCACTGTACTCATAGTATCAAGTTATCAGGTAATTCTAAATTTAAATATAAGCGCAGTGGATATGAGTGCTCAAACACCTGCCAACACTCACAAAGTTTCACATTAAATTATAAGATATTTGTCCAGTCATGGCACTGTGCTTACTTCTGTTCACGCTCTGTCTGAAGATCGCTATAGATTTCACCGCAAAATTCGGTGCGACTGGGTTGCGGTTTTATGTCAAACGGGCCGGGTATGGAATAAATAAATGCTTATGTCAGATAATAGGTCGGGTGTTCTTTTAATCACTGCGAATGTGGCTTATCAAACAGGACCAGTGCATGACTCTGCAACTGAGAACTGTAAAGGGCGATTTATAGTCTTGCGTAGGTCCTACGGCGTAGCCGCGACGGCGTAGGTTCAGCGTCGTTTTTCATTTATACTTTTGCGTCGTCCTCCGCGTCGACGTGCAAACACACGCGGAAACCGCTGGTAGGCAGTATCCACGCGTGTAACAACAGTAGCAGTGCGACCGTCAGAGAAGAAGAAGCTTGGCAAGTTTACCCACAAACGAAGAAGAAATAGGAACTTGTGTATGATTTGAGAAGACCAGCAATGATGGAAGTAAATAAACAGCAACTTATGTTGCAGTTTGAGTTAAATCACTCCTCAACTTGGCTCATCTTTGTTTTCACCGTCTGAAACGGAAATACCTATGACGCAGTTTTTTTTACCTGACGGGAGGGGTTCTGGTGGATAATCACAGCGCTTGCGGTCCGCGTAGAGCCGACGCGCTGTTAGAAATTTTGTGAAGTGCGCGTCAGGCTACGCAGAACTACGCACAGGCTACGCACGACTATAAATCGCCCTTAATGCTAAAGCACGAACTTGCACACAACAACATAAAGGGCCATATTTTAATGATCTAAGTGTATGGGTGCAAAATTGGGCACAAATGCATTTGCCATTTAAACAATGTGGTGCTAAATGACAATTGTGCTGAGTTGAAACTAGCAAGAGACACTTATGTCCGGGTGTATGATAGGGCCCTAAAACTACAATGATAGATGCAAACAAAGCTATATAGTAAAAAGTATTTTTAGAAAATAGATTTCAAAACAAACATAATAAAGCAAAAGGCTAAACGGAAAAGGGATTGACAGCACGAAAAAAGTTTGTTAGGTTATATTCTGTATATTTAAAAATTATTTTGTACATTAAACCACCATGGGCGATTGTGAAATTGCGGTGCTAAATTCGACGCGGTCAAAAATTTGAGTGCACCAGTGCAACCAGTGCAAAAAGTTAGTCTAGAGCCCTGAGAGGCCCTATAAATATTTCAGTATTAGAATATCATTTGTTTAGCATCTGCCTAGAAACCCAACCAAAACATCGAAACAACAGTAAAGTAACTTGCCAAAAACCACTAGCAACCAAACATCTGTACTTGAAACAAATGGGTTACTCAAACCAAATATCAAAATTACCCCACAATCCGAGATACACATGTTCATCATCTTTCAGACGAGCACATTTGAGGATATTTTAGTAAATATCCTTGCTCTTCCAAGCCTTATAGAGGGGGTTTTCCAGACAGGGATTAGACTAGTCCTAGACTAAAATAACTGTAAGAGCTGTCCAAACTGAAAACAACTTGCACTGACATATCTTAAAATACACCAGTGCCCTTTGTTTTGCCTCAAAATGCACACCAGTAAGACATGTCTGTTAAAACTAGTTATATTTCCTAATTAAACTAAGGCTAAGTCCTGTCTTAAGCTAATCCCTGTCCACGAAACCACCCCATAATGGTAAAAAACATGGATCAGGGAACACTTCTGACTTTAAACTCCAAAAAAGTGAATTCATCCTTAAAACAACTTACCTACTAAATACATAACTTAAATCTAATAAAATAACTCCAAATGTGTAGGTCTGAAAGATGATGGACATATGTATCTCAAATTGGTTGAGGGTGAGTAAATCATGGGGCAATTTTGGTATATGGCTGGAGCATCACTTTAAATGTACGATAGCATGGAAAACTGTATTTACCTATAGATAAATAAAAAGAGATCTGTACATTGTAATGACATATCGTAAGCCTCAAACACGATTGTTCCCTCCTGCTTTTTTGCACTTAATAAAGCCACATACCCTCTATGTAGATATCAGAAAACAACTGAACATATTATTTCAATGCATTCTTTGGCACCTTTAAAGGTGCAGTGTGTAAATTTTAGCACCATCTAGCGGTGAGGTTGCGAATTACAACCAACGGCTTAGTCCACTGCTTTTGAAACACAGAGAGAGGCTACCGTAGCTGCCACCGGACAAACACATCATCGTCGGAGACAACTTAGTAAAAAAAACTGTCCGTTAAGGGCTTCTGTAGAAAAATGTCGGCACAAAATGGCGACTTCCATGTAAGGGGACCCTCTTTGTATGTAGATAAAAAGGTCTCGTTCTAAGGTAATAAACACATAACAGTTCATTATGAAAGGTCTTTATACACCACTGATAATATAGTTTTGTATATTATTTTGCATTTCTGTCAAGAGATCCTTCTAAAAAATTACACACTGCACCTTTAAGCTTTAAAATGTTCAAATGTATGGCATTTAGGAATCTATACTGTACCACAGCATATTATTTGTCTTATTAACTTTTTTACATTTCAACTTTATTCTTCTTGCATCCCATCTCCCTTGGCACCACTGGCTCACCAACAGTAGCCTGAGATCTCAATGTACAGACACGATCTGACTTTCTCTAGAGAGGTGGGATTATACATTATGTGTTGTCACAGGAAGCAATGTTTTACTGAGTGTACTACACGCTGCACTATGAGAGGCATGTGAGGAGTGAGTCACAACCTGACACTATTAACTACACAGTGACTGAATACAGTCACACAGACACATACAAAATTCTGTGCTCAGTATGCACATTATGTAGGTTTTCAAGTAAGTAAATCTATGTCTTTGCTTTTGCACAGTAGCATAAATCCTTTAATTAACAGCTACCCATGTAAATTTCTAAGTAGTTAGGTAATTTAAAAAGCAATCTTTGCTAAAGAGATTAGTTTAACTGGTCGCGAACATATTTTGTGCTGGTCTAAAGCCTGAGATGTTGATATCCCCACCAGGTTTCTTAACTAGCCTAAACAGCAGAACTTCCTTGGTCATTCAGATACACCAGAAAGACCATGGTGGTCAACCAATTTCACCCTCTAAACTTTGACCAAAATTGAAGCAGCATAAACCAGCCTGAACCAACAGGAAAATGTATGGTCAGAGCTGGTAGTTTAGAAGATATTCTGCATACTTACTACTTTCCATCGTTCCTTTACCACAATGCCAGTGGACAAGATGTCTGTCTGCTCCAGCACTGTGCTCATCCTGTCTTCTGTGGTCTGCTTCGAGCTTGTCCTCTAACACCGGTGACGTGGGTCTGAGTCAGGCATTGGGGCCTTAGGGTGCTTGCTGAAATAGACATGTGAAGAACAACATCATACTTTTCCTGTTGTAATGACATTAAAGGTCACATGTTAATCTTAAGTAACTATAGAGTTGTATTGTATCCTTCATATCTCTGAAGTAGGGATATTAACAATTAATCGATTAATTGTAGATAAGAAATAAATCGATAAAACTTAACAATTGTCGATAAAGCAAGCACGTGCGCGGTGCCTGCGCAAAGCACATACACTACAGCCAGTGAAAAAATGAAACAAGCGCGCAGAAGTTAAACTAGCCATGATCACAATGATGCTCGATGCCAAACACACGCCTGGGCTTTTTAACATCATGCGAGACAAGGCTGGCTGTTAACGCAACGAAATGGCATCCGCAATGAATCTGACAGGGTCCGATACAGAAAATGCAAATACGGTTAGTATACTGAAAGCAAAGCCCCTTTTCAGGGAAGCCTGCAAGATTAGCATAGCAACGCTGCTATACACAGGGAAGGAGACCCGAAGCCGTTTTTAATTAACAGATTAAAATGTAATCTTAAATTCAGGCAAGAAATTTCGTTACACTCTGAACGCCCGCAACATATATCTTTGATCATCATTATTGACTGGCTGAGGCGCTACACACTAAACACTGTTGCAGGTTTTCTAATGGAAGGTTGAAATCTTCATAATATAAGCATCTTTGCTGAAAATACGCCGCAGGTCTAAGATGAGGTGATAAAAAAGTGCCCTTCGTGTGCTTCTTGGAAATAAAATTACAACAAACAGTGTATAAACGACTCGGAAAGTGAGGTGAACAACTAGAAAAATAACACTTGATGATAATGAAACTTTTATTTTGTCAGGGATGTACTGACTTTCATGCAACTGTGAAAGACGCACATGAAATTCTAGTTATCGAGACATTCATGCAGAAATTCGCGTCATGGGAGGGGCTTCTGCGACTCCGCTCGCTTTCTGTAATTACGTCACTACTAGAGCAAGCTCTTTATTGGTAAACGCGGGAGCGTTTTTTCACCAAAGTTCAAATTTTTCAACTCACGCGTTTCCCGCGGCAACGCTCAATTTGCGCCATTTGCACGAACTAGACGCACAAATGAGGCGGAATCTCGTCTACCGCGCTACACGCCTCATTTGCACCGCGAGACCTCCAGACGCACGTCAACTAGTGCTGCCTCACGATTAGTCGAGACTAATCGTTTGCAGAATTCAAGTTTTTGTTTACATAATATATGTTGGTGTACTGTGTATAATAATTATGTATAAATTCAAACACACACATGCATGTATATATTTAAGAAATATTTGCATGTGTATATAAAGTTTTATATTTTTATATAATTTATATTATATATAAATATATATAAATATAAATATTTATTATATAAATATATTTTTTTCTTTAAATTATACATGCATGTGTATGTATTTATTTATACATAATTATTATACATAGTACACCAACATATATTATGTAAACAAAAACTTTTATTCTGCAAACGATTAGTCGCGACTAATCGTGAGGCAGCACTAACGTCAACGCATCTTTACATTGACTTAACATTAAAATCACTCACGCTTGATGCCTCTTCCGCGGCTCGTCTGAAAGCAGCATTAGTTATTATATTTCATTACGAGATAAATTTATGATTTTTATCAAAACACTAACTACACTGACTCATTTTACAATCCCACTAGCATATCATTTAGACAAAATAAAATATTTTAATTTGTGTGAGCAAGTTGGCGTTTTTACACACACTTTTATGTCATTGGCTATGCCACTGCTGTAAAGGCTTATTGCACTATTACAGTTTACGATTATTTGATTGCTCGATCGATAATTTAAAGGATCATTGAATATGGGAAATTGCATAAATTGACATCCCTACTCTGAAGAGTCTTTATTTGTATCAGACTTATAAAAGACAGATCAGCTCTACTGCAATTCTCGAATAAACCTGAGCTTCTGAAAGCATACCGTACCGCGAGCCGGAGCATGTCATGAGCAAGCAAAACACATTATCTCACTATGTCTGGACAACTTCTGATTCCCTACATGTTCACATCATATACATTATATGCACTTACGTGACGATTTCCAACAAAACAAACATTTAATGCAGTTTTACTTACCGCCTATGACTAGGAGTGTAACGATCTTACAAACCGAACCGACCGATCGCAATACACCACCCACGATACGAACCGCAAAACTCCCGTGGCGTGTCGCGGTACTCTCACGCCTCCTGCTGCCCATTGTTAAGGTTAATGTCACTTATCTCTGACTTCCTAATCTATTTATTAAAAAAAATATATTTGCATACATTTGATTAAATTGTATTAGTAACGACTAATACAGGACCGGCCCATTTATCCTTTAGACTAGTCGGTTACAAAATTTTTGTTTAAACGACTGCTAAATTAGTCGCGGCGCACGTCCTTACTTTAAAGAAATACACTTGCACATCTCCGCTGCTATAATGCTGGGTTCATTGGTAAACTGTACAAGCTTACATTTTCCTCACACAAAAAAAACTTCTTTGGTGACGTTGATTTCGTGCTATTCCAGGTGAAGTGCCCATATAAGGACTTCCACTGTACTTCCTGCACTGAAATTGCCCATATAAGAAATAAAGCAAGATTGTTACGTATGAATCTCTCATGTTTGAAAAAAACTTTCCAAAACTTGTACCAACCCTAGCGGAGTGCATTCGGCCCAAAAATATTCCATCATATGTCCAACTGCTTTTTTGACACTTTGTTTAGTTAGTGTCAGGATGCATGAAATATGCTAGATCACTCCCTTTATCTGTGACAGCATTCATTATTAAGAGCAACCAAAAAGATCTGAAAACAAATTAGGCAAGCCGTCTGATTTGTTGGTTGACTGAGGTGCAGCTGTCAGGCCTGTCGCTTGCAGCTTTCCCATGCTCACACAATCACTCATGGATACAAACATTTATTGGATAATTTGGATACAACATCTTTGACATCACAGTTAATTGAGTTCAAGGCATTAGATTGCTTTCAAGGGAAATCTCTTACTCCATCTATATTAGCCTACTATGAGAATAGCCTTATGAAGAGTAGAAATGGACAGTAAAGCCACAGGGATGATCGATACCTCCACCAAGTATATAACAACATAGGCCTACTAATACTCTCAACCTATTTTCCTATACCTGTACTATTTGTACAACTAATTGTAAGTAGTTTTGGGAATAAAACACCATGCAAATGAATAACTGTAAATGCACTAGACCCCATTCGAGACCCATCTTCTATAAGGAAAAAATAGATAAAAACCTTTCCTGCCTTTACAGAGCTTACAGTGATTGACAGCTGTCATTGATCCGCTGAATCTAACCTACCACGCTATAATGGTGACACTAAAATACATGAAGCATGTATTTTGCAGTGGTTGGAATATTAATAATTTAAGTTGAATTTAAAGAGCTATTTCAGCTAATATCAATAAATACATCAGATACTTTCAGATCTTTTAAACCTGGTTAATATTAATGTACGGTCTGTTTAAGAGTGATCTGGTTAAATGGCAGCGGCCCACTGTGCTGAAATGTGATCCGCGCAGCTCGATGTGTTGCGTTGCAACAGTCAACACACACAACCCATTCACAGACACACACTCAGTTTACCTAAAATATCAATTCTTAAACGACCTTGAAAGACTAAAGCAATTCCCAAACATGTATCAGCATTACTATGAGTGCAGGCGCAACTAACGGCATGTCATTTAGTCGTGCGTTTGTATCCATGTTTCTCACCTCAATCCCGATCCGTACAGCGCCGGGTGTTGCTTTTAAATCTCACAAATAAAGCTTTAAAATCATATTGAGGACGTCAAATTTTATAAATACGCGATACGTTCATCCATGAAGACGAGGTAAGGTATCCTTTGCTCTGACATGAGAATAAACAGCGGCGTGGTTTGTAAATGTCTTTATCCTCGCTGTTCGTACAGCATCTCTGCAGATTCGTGACGTCTGTCTCTGGTCAGTCTGTCTGCTGCGCGCTCGTTCCCGACGCTATACCCCTTCGCAACAGCAAGCGCGTGAACAAGCATTCCACTTTGCTCGTGCCCGCGGACCGTCCGAAAACGTGCGCGTTTGATTACTGATCTCGGCCATACATATCTATGTTCTCGGCTGCATGCGAACAGCGCACTCTGCTGTTCAACATGGTGGAATTACAGCCTGATTTTATGATCTTAAAAAATGCTGGTAATTGACTCATCCTCAAACCATCTAAGATAAAAGTGACATTATTTACGTTAATAGAACAGTAAAGAAGATTTTTTTGTAAAATTGTATTCAATTGTATGCAATGGATACCTATTAGAACCTCTAGCGATGTTATGGCCATTTTTGCAGTGGTGCTCGCTGCAGCACGCACGCTCCCATTAAAAGGCTTGTTCGACTACATGCGGCGCGGCAAGAACCGACAGCCGGATGACGTCAAAGTACCGCGAGAATGATTCAAGAAACAATATTTTGTCTTGCTCTCGCGATACTTTGACGTCACCCGGCTGTCGATTCTTGCGGCGCCACATGAAGTCGAAAAAGCCTAAACTCTCCTGTTTGCAGTGCATTTGGGTCCACATCTATGGCGGTCGAACCTCGCGATAAGATAACTGCGCGAGATCTTATACCAAAACAAACATGGACGTCAACAGACTTGCGTTACTTATTTGTAGTGTAATTTGCGCAGAAAAGAGCAAAACACGAAGAAAAACGCGTAGGATATGGGTGAGGTCCTGGATGGAGAAGCAACGTGGACGTTGCACTTTACAAAGGGAAATAAAGGTCTGTTATGAAACGTTGTTAAATGAAAAAATTTAAGGCTACGTGCTCAACGTTCTACCCTCACTGTCAATTATATATTATTTTATGAATTAGGTATATACACAAAACATCACTAACAATGACCACTATCACAGATGCAATCATATCCAACAAAGCAGGTGCTTTAGATTAGAGTTTCAACATCAAAACAAAGCGCTACTGTATGTGCAGAGAAAGTTTTAATTCTGTCTTCTGTCTAACTAAATAAACAGTGACTTTCATTGTGCTGTAATAATAACAACAGATAGAGGACGAAGAAGGGTTCAGGAGGATGTTCAAAATGACACAGGAGGACTTCAATGATCTCTTGGCAAAAGTTGAGCCTCACATTTCACGACGGAACACCAAATTAAGGCTAGCAGTCAGTGTAAAGGACAGGCTTGCTGTAACACTGTGTTTCCTGGCAACTGGTAAGACGCTTGTATGTTTTTGGACTGCCTTAAGAACAATTTCCTATTTTTCAATGTACGTTTATGTGGATCATTGTTATTTTCTTTTTAAAGGTGAAACCTATAAATCTCTGAGTTTCCAGTTCAGGATAGGGGCCAGCACTGTTTCCATGATTGTTATAGAGACTTGTGATGTTCTACATCATGTTCTTAAAGATGACTATCTGAAGGTACAATTTTTGTATAATTACAACACCAATGTTGTAAAATCTATTTTAGTTGGATTTATGTACCGAATTAACCGTTCCTTTAAGAAATAGAAATGTATAGACTACACACAACTCTACATATTCTTAAACAAATTAACAAATGCATTAATGGTTTTGAATTTTTTAATTCAATTCAATTTTAATTTTAAATGTTTTACAAAATCTGCCACTTTTTGTGCTGTCTATCCACCTTATTTTTAAACTTGGACGTACAGTGACACATTTCCCTTTTTTGTGCGAGACTTCCGTTTCAATAGCCGGCCGGTATAAAACAGTGTCGTGGGAGGACGCATAAAACATGATTTAAACAGTTATGGTAAATATTTACTACACCTGCCATCATCATGTATAACCCAGTGGGAGGATGAAATTAAGAAGTGGTCTGATACATCATATAAACCAGTGGTTCTCAAACTTTTTCAGCGTGCGGCCCCCCTTTTGTATGGCGCATTCCTTCGCGGCCCCCCCCCCAAAGAAAATTTATGACAAGAAACTGTTTTAAAACTCAACTTTTGATTAAACAATATTAAATGATATGAAGTAGTGCTGCTGGTTAGTAGTCTTATTTTTTTAGGTTTAATTGCAAAGAATTCATGATAAATTAATTTATTTTATAAAATGTCATAAAACTGGGGCCCCCCTGGCACCATCTCGCGGCCCCCCTGGGGGCCCCGGCCCCCAGTTTGAGAACCACTGATATAAACATATTCAATCATTTCGTGTGGTTGCTGGGGGGGTGCAGATCTTTAAAGGACAAGTTTGGTATTTTACACTTAAAGCCCTGTTTTCAGATTGTTTATGATGAAATAGAACGGTTTTGACTGAAATTTGGACATATGATGCAGGCCCGAGAATTTTCGGTTTCTGTTGTATCAACCACTACCTCTACAATGGCTGCATAGGTGCACTGGAACATACCTTCCTAAAATGCATTAAACTTTCATTTACAAAGACTTGAAACTCACCGAGCCGTAAGGGGTGTTCACTGATATGCTCACCCAAAAATCGCTGCAAAAGATGCTTTCCAACAGCTGTTTTGTCCAAACGCCTCACACCCGTACATTCTTCCGTTGAGAGCTTGAATAATATGGCGCTTTTCCATTGCATAGTACCCCACGGTTTAGTTTAGTTTGGGTCGGGTCAGCTCACCTCACTTTGGCGTGGTTAGCTTTTCCATTAAGTTTAGTATCACTTCGCAGTGGGAGGGATTTTAGGCGTGTCATTAAATTTGCGCTGCATACGGCTGTGACATCAAGTGAGAGGAGAGCGTTGTTCTACATTCCCATTCATTTATTTATTTCTCAGTCCGCCACAAAATTAAAATTGGCCACCACAAATAGATGTTTACACATCGCGTTTATCACTACCTCTGTCTCACATGACAGTTTCTGTTCAAACACCCGCGGCGTCAGCTGACGGCGCTCCGCTGATCCTCAATGAAGTTGCATTAAAGCATAAATAATACTGACGTGCACGTCGCGAATGTTCCGCCACAAACTGCAAGTCTGGAAAAAACTGTTAAGGTGTCCCTGATTCTCAACATGTGGATGTTTTTCATCGCTAAAAGGGAGTTTTGGAACTTATAGCAGAGCAGATGACAACATGTTTGCTCGAGACAGCGCAAGCTAGCCTAGCACAGGTAAAGCTAATTTACATTCTAGCAATGACGCTGATAGTGACGTTTCTTTCAGACCAATCAGTGATCTACAGCGTTTTCGCGTCACGTTTGGTATCAGCTCGGGTCGCTTGGAACCCCAACCGAGGTGGTACGAAAAAAAGTATCGGGTACCACATACTGCACCTAATGGAAAAGCTCCCAAAAGTAAACTGACCCGACCCAAACTAAACCAAACCGTGGGGTACTATGCAATGGAAAAGCGCCAATAGACACTCCAGCCCAGTTCCCGGTGCGGAGCAATACCGTACCTCATAGCACATCTAATACAAGTCAGTGGAGTTGGACAAAAACTACGATCAAACCTGTTGGAAAGCATCTTTTGCAGCGATTTTTGTGTGAGCATATCAGTGAACACCCCTGACCACTCGGTGAGTTTCACGTCTTTGTAAACGAAAGTTTAATGCATTTTAGGAAGGATTGTTCCAGTGCACCTATACAGCCATTGTAGAGGTGGGAGGTGATAGAATAAACACCCGAAAATTCTCGGGCCAGCATCATATGTCCAAATTTCAGTCAAAACCGTTCTATTTCATCATAAACAATCTGAAAACAGGGCTTTAAGTGTAGAATACCGAACTTGTCCTTTAATGTGCAACTATAAAAGCACAGAGGCATACCAGTATCTTTACAATGGGAAAGTCAGTCGAGTGCTTGTACATGAAATAGACCAAAAAATTTTAACCTTTTCGGACATACAATTAAAATATCACAACTGTCTCTCTGGTGTGAGTTTTTTTTTGTCAGCAATTTTTTATTTACTTTAGTTTTTATGGTGACACGTCAAGCTTCATTTCTTATTTGAACAAACCATAATACGGTAAACATTTTAAACTATAATATTTATTCAGGATTGTTTTCGTTTTATCCAGCACTTGGATTATGGTCAAAACAAATGTTTTATAGAGATTTACTGCATTTGTACCAGCTATTATGGCAACCCTAACTGCACAAATGATGCCGGTCTTCCTGGACTTCATATTAAATATTAACAAGCCAGTCAAAACAGCACATTACTGTCCCTTAGCTTTACCATACTACCATAGCTTTAGTGGCTCAGTGTAAGTTTTACACAAAGAAGCTCAAAGATTGCGGCAGCCATTTTTAAGTCAAAAATAAGGTGGATACACATTCATATGCTTAGTTTCTGTACGGCCATTCAGATATTTAAGTGTTACAAAAAAAAAAAAAAAAACATTCAAATACTGTGTAAAATAATAAGGGAGGGCTAAAATATGAATATGCTGTTTTTATATAAAGATTAATAATTATCGTTGGGATTTTGGACTTTTAACTTTTTATTTAGTTGGAATACATACCTATTACAATTACTTTACTCTTTTTGCAGACACCCAGGACTGAGGAAGATTGGAGGCAGATTGCCAAAGGCTTCCAAGAAAAATGGCAGTTTCCTCAGTGCTTGGGTTCTCTGGATGGAAAACACATTTGTTTCCAGCCACCAGCACACAGTGGCAGTACATGTAGGAATTATAAATGCAGATTTTCTGTCCTCATGATGGCAGCTGTTGATGCAAACTGCAATTTCATTTATGTGAATGTGAGTACTCAGGGCAGAGCTTCTGATGCAGGTCTGTTTGATAACGCCGACCTTAGAAGGGTTTTGGATAGTGAGCTGCTGAATGTCCCACCCGCAGAGTCACTGCCTAATTCAAATGTGCGATTTCCCTTTGTGTTTTTGGGGGATGAGGCTTGCCCCCTCCGCCCAGATCTGATAAAGCCTTTTCCACACAAACAGCTGGAGTTTGACCAGCAAATTTTCAACTACCGCCTTTCACGGGCACGAAGGGTTGTAGATAATGCCTTTGGCATCCTTGCCAACCAGTGGCGAGTATTTCGTTCTACAATATTTTTATCTCCAGACAAAGTCATCAAAGTGACTATGGCAGCCGTGTGCCTTCACAATTATCTAGGACAGCGTGGGTCTGAGGCATATCTCCCATCAGGACTGGCAGATTGGGAAACTGCAGACAAAGAATTTGTAGCAGGAGAGTGGAGAAGGGAGAGACTCGGAGCACTGCAGCCTTGGAGAGGGGCAAGAATGCGTAATGCCAGCAATCATGCCAAAAATCTGCGAAATGTACTTAAGGACTACTTTATGTCCACAGCAGGAGCTGTGCCATGGCAGGACAAATATGTCTAGTATGAGTGTGTTTTTCAACTTTAATTTATTTGTTTTTAACATGCTTCCCTTTTACTTCTTCCTAAACTTGTGGAAAAAGTAACAGTGATTTTTTATAACATTGTTGTCAGAGAATAAAAATGATAAAACATTCAGAACTGTAGTTGTCTACTGCAAAAAATCCCTCAGTGTTGCATTAAGAGACAAGTATAAAATTACTTCCCAAAATACTTTCTGAATGTAATATACACTGGACAAAATTATAAACAATTTTTCATGAGCTGAACTTAAAGATCAAAGAAATTCGATGTATACAAAAGGTCTAATTCTCTCAAAAATTGTTCACCAATCTGCCTAAATCTGTGTTAGTCAGCATTTCTCCTTTGCCGAGATAATCCATCCACCTCACAGGAATCATATGGCTTATCATGATGCTGATTAGACGGCATGATTATTGCACAGGTGTGCCTTAGGCTGGCCACAGTAAAAGACCACTCTAAGGCCTAGTCCACACGGACATGAGTATTTTTAATAACCGTGACTTTTTTTACGCGGTTCTGCTGTTTGTCCACGAAAACGCAGTATCAGGGAACTGAAGCTGAATATTTTTCAAAACCCCTGCCAGGGTGAGGATTTTAAGAAACGCCGGTTGCAGTGTTGTTGTGTAGACCGTAAAACCAGGGTTTTTGCCTTGCGACATCATAGTGTGCGCCGTTATCCGCTGTGTTTGATGTCAGATTGTGCGCTGCGATTTGGGTTATATAACCTCCTGCTGATGTGGCTTGCTCTTGACAGCGCTTAACATTTTTTTGCTTTTTCATGCGGACGGAGATTTCTTTTAAACTGAGCATGTGTGGACGGGATTTTTTTGGAGGAAATACCCGTGTTCGTGTGGACTAGGCATAAAATGTGCAGTTTTATCACTCATCCAAATGCCACTCAATGCCAATATCACTCAATGCCAAAGATGTTCCAAGTTTTGAGGGAGCATGCAATTGCCATGCTGACTGCAGGAATGTCTATCAGAGCTGTTGCCTGTGAATTTAATGTTCATCCCTACTGAAAAATCCAGCAAAGACCAGCATAAGCTGGTGACTGGTTTTAGCTGGTTTAAAGTGGCAGTAGCTGGTCTAAGCTGGTTTTCCCAGCCTGGCAAAGCTGGTCATGCTAGTGGGTCAGCTGGTCTTCCAGCCTGACCAGTTAAGTCCAGCTAGACCAGCTTAAAATGTGACCAAAACACAGCTAGACCAACTTAAAAAGTGACAAACACAGCTAGACCAGCTTTCTACACCAGCAATACCAGCTAAAACCAAGCTGGGAGACCAGCTAAAACCACCTCACCAGCTTATGCTGGTCTAAGCTGGATTTTTCAGTAGAGATTTCTCTACCATAAGCCGTCTCCAAAGGCGTTTCAGAGAAGTTTCAGTACATGCAACTGGCATCGCAACCGCAGACCACGTATAACCACACCAGCCCAGGACCTCCCCATCCAGGATTTTCAGCTCCAAGATCAGCTGAGTCCAGCCACCCAGACAGCTGCTGCAACAATCGGTTTGCATAACCAAAGAATTTCTGCATAAACTGTCAGAAACCGTCTCTGGGAAGCTCATCTGGGTCTCAACCTGACTGCAGTTCGTCGTTGTAATTGACTTAAGTGGGCAACTGACTTGAATAGGCCTTTTGTGTATGTAGAAAACGTCTTAGATCTCATGATAAATGGAGGCAAAAACAAAAGTGTTGCATTTATAATTTTGTTCAATGTTTATCATGATACAGATTTCCTTTATGAATGAACATGTACCTCTACCACATGTGACCTACAATGAAGCATTGTGTTCAATCAAATAATTTACTTTTTTTTTATAAACTCAAAAACATGAACTGAAATGTAGTAAAATTCCTTTTCTACTCCAAATAAGTAAACATCCATGGTGCAGGTTCACCCTGGTGTGCTATATTATGTTGGGGTTGATGTGATAAATAAATATCCAGCGCATGCCTAAGATATTTAGACAGTGGCTTAGATGGGACATGTTGTGGTTGGGCATGCTTTTCTGACTTCTGGGCTTCATAAATCATGGTCATAAAGTTTATTTTTAACCTATTAATCTATATTAGTATTTTTTTATTTCCTTAGCCGTTGTCCAAATACAGTAAATTAATCATTGCTTGTGCTTTGTAATAAAATTTGGCAATTGCTTTATGACTTCCCGTTTCTGAAGTTCATTGTCATTGTCTTGGTACTTTGTCTTGGTACTTTGGTATTTTCCTATTTTTTCCCCGCATGTATTAATTCTTGTTAATGTTTGGAAATTCATTTATTAATATTAACAGTTAATACGTTTGGTTTAATGAATGTATTAGTAAATGCAGAGATTAACACTATAAATAAGAAATACGCTTGTCTCGCTCTGTCATGGACTCAGGTGACATTTAATTTAGAAACAGCAACGACCTCAGGAATCAATTTGCTTGGTTGTGTTACTCCAGTTCTACTAAATTTTGTTAAAAAGCCTATGTGGATATTATGACGGTTATTTTACTTCGGAAACCGAAGCATGAGATTAAATTGTTATTTTAGACAACTGCAGCAATTACCAATTTAAATGTATCTGTTCGGTCACAAAGTAGCTGCTACTTTAATAAGCGATAGTCCGGATAGACCAATCACAGTCGAATTATGATCACTCGATGAAGTTTTAACGTTGATGGTTTTTTCTTTTTTACATAAAACGGGGGTGTATTTCCGTTTATATGTCGAGTACAAATAATATTAATAATCATATTTAAAATATTGCAATTTTTTAAAAATATCTGAAAGAGCTCGGCTGTCAGAAACCTTACGCGCCCCCTGGAGGAGAATTACTTTGTGCCCTGAACAAATATAAAATATACTTCCGACCTGTCAAGTAACTTCCCTTAACTTGGTGGAGCTATGGAGGTGAACGTTTCTGAATCGTTTGAGAGGTGAATGTAAATCCTATAGGACAGCAATCTTGAAGCATATACATACAATAATCGCAAGCGTAGATACGTAACGTGATTAGCTGCACGTTGCTGAATTTATGCTATGTAGCGAGCCACTGCTATTGTTATGTTATTGCTTGTAGGACATACAGTGTAAGTCTATAATTATGTTTCAGTGTCGTTCCGGTGGATGAGGGGAAAGAGAAGTTTAAGAAAAATGATGACATCTTATTCTACAGGTAACTGAGGTTATTTGTTAACTAGATTAGAATATTTCATTATTTATTAGAAAATATTTACTTTTCTACACTAAATATTTACACTGAAAATTATATTTATAATTATATAAAATACAGTATAAAATACAAATACAGTACGTACAATATAATATTTTTATAATGGTTATTATGTTTAAAAAAGATAATATATTTAATAAGTATGTAATTACAATGTATTACATTGCAAACTATGTATTAGGTCTGTACTTACACCAAATATATCTGCATGTAATTACACTCTTGATCTAATATAAATATTATCTAATATAAAGTTGGATAATTTTATTGTTGACCTTTGAACTCTTTTACAGGCGACAGAAAGATAAAGGATTGTCTCAATACTTTGCCTCCCTTGAGACTTTAGTACTCACAGATAGATGTGCCAGTCTGGAGCTCTCTGAGCACGAGTCTCAGGTAAACTCACATTGCATTTTTAAATATTCATATCTTAGTGTTATAAATAAAATAAATTACCACTTTGAATTATGGTACCTCAACTATTTCTCTTTGATTTGCTGAAAAATACCTAAAAGAACCATGGCAGTAACCCAAGGATGAAGGATGCACTAACAGAAATTATGTCTTTATTCATTTAGTATAGCAATATGTTTAAAAAAAACGTTCTTTATAATCTTATAGGACAGACTGTGTCTTCAAATACGGGTGACCCAAAATGGCACAATCAGAGTTTTAATTGATGAACTACAGGCAATTAAACCACGTTATCAGGTTTCAGATGTTCTGACTGGTGAACCATCATATGTCCCGTAAGCAATTTTGCATTGCTTCTCATAGAGAAAACAGAAAACAAGGTTTCACACCTGAAATCTTTCTTGAATCTGTTTATACCATTACTTCATTGTATGTTGTTTTGGGTTTTTTTGTTTGATTGACAGGCTAAGAGTTCAATGGCAAAGAGATGACGCTGTATCTCTAACATGGGGTTTTGGCCAGTACCAGCTCCTAGTTTCAGCCTCACCTTTCAGACTCGAGGTCACCTGTGATGGGGAAGAGATTGTCACACTCAATCCAGGGAACAGACTATGCTTTGAAACTCTTCAGGAACCAACTAGGTATATAAGACTTCAAAGTATTGTTCGAAGTAGTGTTGTTACATACTCTTTGTTGTTGCCTTAATTTTGGATGTTAGTTTTGATTGTTTTGACCTAAACTGTGAATACTTTCTCTAGGACATCTTCAGGTTCACTTCAGGTAAGAATTTATAACATAACGTTAAAAAGATTTTTGAAATTTATAGGGGCGGTTTTCCAGACAGGGTTTAGATTAAGACTAGGTCTTTGTTATATTAGGACATTTTACAAATATGCCTTACAAAAAAGCAATACTGATGTGAATCATGAGGCAAAACAATGACATCTTTAGTCCTAGAGTAATTTTAAGCCATATCAGGGAAACCTCCATATAGTGTAACAAAACTTTGAATTTCAAAGGTTGATGAAGATCCATGTGGGCTGTGGAAAGAAACATTCAGACAGTTTCAGGACATCAAGGCAAATGGTAGGCATTCCTTTAGATTACAAATCCATTTTTGACCTTCACACTTGTTGAAACTTTTAATATTAGTTTTAAAAGGGTTACTTTCTTAGTGCACAATGAAACATTACATGAAGAGCTCAGATGCAAAAGGTGCTAAATGCTACCGCCGTTAAAAATTAGATAATAATATTGTCCGAATGCTCTCAGCATGTATTATACATTCATTAAAAACGTACTCTTCAAATCCGCTTACTCTTGGCCTCAGACCATTCGGAAATACTGCTTGTTAGCAGAAAACGTTAAACGGCACAAAGTTTTACAGCAAAGTCTACTCTAAATGCATCATGGAAGATACCGGACAGGGTTTAGATTAATCCAGGACTAGTTATTTTAGGACATTTAAGTAGTTTTTTTTACAATACCTTACAAAAAAAAACAATACTGGTGTGCATCTTAAGACAAAACAATGGTACTGATATATGTTAAAATATGTCAGGGCAAGCTGTTTTGAAATTAAAGCAGCTCAAACATGCATTTAAGTCTGGGACTAGGATCAGCCATGTCTGGGAACCCGCCCCAGAGGGTTTTGCAGTGATAAATAGTCAAATTAGTTTAATAGGCTACCATTCAAATGACTAGTGACATTTGTGAAAATAAGGCGCTTCAGTTTCAGACTAATGATGATCTTTTCAGTGCCATTAAAGTAAAACTTTTAGGGGCGGTTTCCCGGACAGGGATTAGACTAGTCCTAGACTTAAACACTTTTAAGAGCTCTTCAAACTGAAAACAACTTTCACTTACAGATCTTAAAATACATCAGGGCCCTTTGTTTTACTTCAAGATGCACACAGGTAATGTTTTTAGTAAGGCATGTTGTTTAAAACTAGTTATATTTCCTAATTAAACTAAGGCCTAGTCCTGGATTAAGCTAATCCTGGTCGGGGAAACCGCCCCTTAAACCTAAACATCAGAGCCTGATAAAAATGCTTATTTACAAGAAAACATGTCAGATGCAAGTAGAGGGTTTTGCATTTGAGCTCTTAATATTTTGAAGCAGTTCTCTAGGGCAGTGTTTCCCAACCTTTTTTCTGCCACGGCACAGTTTTAATAAGTAAAAAAACATGCGTCACACCACTTTCACAATAAGCAACAGATCTGCACAAACCTGTGTTGCAATGCTTAAATGACTTGTTAAACTAGAATATTATACCGTATTAAAGGTACGGTGTGTAACTTTAAGGAGGATCTCTTGACAGAAATGCAATATAATATACATACCTATAATATCAGTGGTGTATAAAGACCTTAGATTTTTTTCTAAGTTTTATTACCTTAAAATGAGACGTTTTTATCCACATACACCGAGGGTCCCCTTACATTGGAAGTCACCATTTTGTGCCGCCATGTTTCTACAGTAGCCCTTAGCTGACAATTTTTTTTTACTAAGTTGTCTCCGATGATGACATGCTTGTCCTGTGGTGGCTTCTCTATGTGTTTCAAAAGCGAGGAGTGAGCCGTGGACTGAGACTAGATGCAGCTAGAATTTACACACTGCACCTTTAAACATAGTATTCACATTAAATGTAAAACTTGATCTTGTGTTGATGAACACAAATGATATATATATATATATATAGAAATCTACTTATAATGAAATGTCTTCAATTTAGGTCCCAGTTCTGTGGGCATGGACTTGCGTCTCCACGGATTCAGCCATACATATGGTCTTCCTGAACATGCTGATACCCTGCTTTTAAAAGACACAAGGTGATGCACTTTAAATAATCACTGTGATACTGATGCAACACATTCTTGTCTTACATAATAGGCCAACTCCATATCTCCTTTACAGTACCGCTGAGGCATATCGACTGTACAACTTGGATGTGTTTGCCTATGACATCAATAGCAGATTGGGCCTTTACGGTTCTGTCCCATTCATGCTAGCTCACAAGCCAGAGAGAACGCTTGGGGTGTTCTGGCTGAACGCGTCTGAGACATTGATTGACATTGAGTACAACCCAAAGCCAATCGAGGTGCGGTTTACATACATTGTAAAGTTTTTGCCTAAAATGTGAAGCATGTAATATTTTTGAGGTTCCCAAAGCATGTAAAGACTGTTACTAATACTTTTTGGCACTGTCAAAACATAGCTCTGTTTGTTTAAATTGACATTTTCTTGATAAACAAACTTTATTAATTGTGAAAAGCTAAATTAAATCAGTATTACTGTGATTGATGAATTTTTGATGTTTAAACAGGGTGCGAATGAACCACCAGGGAAGAAGAGTAAGATCACACCTCAGACTGATGTGAGATGGGTATCTGAGAGTGGCACAATTGACTGTTTCATTTTGCTGGGACCCTCGGCTGCCCAGGTGTTCTCTCAGTATGCGCAGCTCACAGGTATTGTCCTTCCCCAGTTTTTTTCTTTATGGATACCACAAGACTTTTTTTACTGGCAGGCAACAGACATCAACCAATGACTGCATATTCCAGGAAATGACAGATGCCATAAACATCATCACTTTTATTATGCTAAAATATTTTATGACAGTCTCTCTGTTGACATGGTGAAGTATACATAAGAAGCTCACACGAATGTAAATGTCTCTGCTCATAGGCTACCAGGCTCTGCCTCCACTGTTTTCTTTGGGGTACCATCAGTGCCGCTGGAACTATGAGGACGAGGCAGACGTAAAAGCCGTGGATGCTGGATTTGACCTCCACAATATCCCTTATGATGTCATATGGTTGGATATTGAGCACACCGATGGGAAGCGCTATTTCACCTGGGACTCAAAGCTTTTCCCAAAGCCAGTGGAACTACAACATCACCTGCAGAAGAAGAAAAGAAAGGTATGACGATGTAGATTTAGACCTTTTTTTACTTAATGAAATTAAGGACACCATGTTAAAGAAGGCAGGGCATCAACAAACCTCCTATTATGCAATGGTCACTGACCAATAGCAAATCATAGGTGTTTACTTTCAAGAATAGTTCTGTTTGGTATGCTGCAAGGGGCAGCCAGTCTCTATCATAAAGCTTACACAGAAATGGCTTAAACTGCAATTCATCGACTGCCCACTAGAGACTGGCTCCAAAAGGGGAAAAAAATATGTTTACAGCCTGGTACTAAAAGTGTTTTTGGTGTAGCTAATTTTGACCAATTTGACAACTGTGAGGGGGGTGAATTTATTCGTAACTCCTCCGTTTACATTATATTAAGCCTTAAAGGAACAGTATGTAGGATTGTGGCCAAAACTGGTATTGCAATCACAAAACTTGTGGCTAAAACTGGTACTGCAATCACACAACTGGTGGCCAATACACAAAATGACAACATAAACATCAGTTGAGGGCTGCAACTCCACTTTTTAAATGTCAATATCTTGGCCGGACCACTGTTGTCAGTGATATAAGTATTTGAAATGAAAATGATTTCTTAATTTCTAGTGACGTATTAGGGCCATTTTATGATTAACTGATATAAATTTCTTACATACTGTTCCTTTAAAGTTCTGCACACAATTAGGGGTGTGGCCAGGTGAACTGCCGCTGCTGTCACCAGCTTTTAGTGATTTATATTAAGTTTAATATGTTGAACAATGTGCCAGGATACATTTTTATTGTTTATTATATTCCTGTGTAGTTGGTTGTTATAAGTGACCCCCACATCAAGATCGATCCTGATTGGTCGTTTTACTGTGAAGCTAAAGAAGGAGGCCATATGGTGAAAAATAGAGAAGGTGGTGTTTATGAGGGAACCTGTTGGCCAGGTATGATGTGATTAGAAATTTTTGCTTTATTTGGAAAAAAAGACTCAGTTTATGTAATGTGCTTCTTTCCTGTGAAATGTGTTTGATGTTACAGCCAGACTTAACAGATGTCAAAACAATGCATTTTTTTAATGATTGAAACGTATATGAAAACATTTGATTGATTTGTTGTATTATCAGGTGAATCCTGCTACTTGGACTTTAGCAGCTCAAAGACAAGGTCATGGTATGCCAGAAACTTCTCTCTAAACAAATATGAAGTGAGTCTTATAAGTCTTTTAAGGACACTTTTGTAACTCTTTAACACTCCACTTTTTGGAAAATAGGCTCATTTTCCAGCTCCCATTGAGTTAAACATTTGATTTTTACCGTTTTGGAATCCATTCGGCTGATCTCCGGGTTTGGCGGTACCATTTTTATCATAGCTTAGCATAATCCATTGAATCTGATTAGACCATTAGCATCACGCTTAAAAATGACCAAAAACGTTGGGGTGCTGCGTAATATCATTGCACCTGCTGCAGCCGTGGTACAGTAGCAAAGTCATTGATTATTACGCCAGAATGAGAGTATAGTTCCTAGCCATATCAGCCTAGAAAATAGCAACTTTTAATTTTCTGTCTGTCTTAGTACACAATGTAACTACAGAAGAATCAAGCTGTAAATAGGAAAAATATCGAAACACTTTGGTTATTTTTTTAGCGCAATGCTAATGGTCTAATCAGATTCAATTTATTATGCTATGCTATGCTAAAAGTGGTACCCCCAGATCTGGAGATCGGCTGAATGGATTCCAAAACGATAAATATCAAATATTTAACTGAGCCTATTTTCAAAAAAAGTGGAGTGTCCCTTTAAAGTCTGATTACATTGTTGCTAGAAGTTTCTGAATGTTGTTTAAGTTGTTTGTGAGATGACAAAGTGCTTTGGTTCAGTGCACATCTTGATAACAGTTTTCTGTTCATCTATGCGTGCATTAGGGGTCAACAGAATGTTTGTTTATCTGGAACGACATGAATGAACCTTCTGTCTTTAATGGGCCAGAGCAGACAATGCCCAAAGATGCAGTGCACCATGGAGACTGGGAGCATAGAGACTTGCACAACTTGTATGGTTTCCATCAGGTAAGCTCAGCTAACAACTACTATTTAAGCTTGAAATGCAGATATGACCAATGCAATATATTTTTTCTTTCTCGCAGCACATGGCTACGTTTGAGGGTTTGTTAACCCGTTCAGGAGGTTTGGAGAGACCGTTTGTCCTTTCACGCTCATTCTTTGCAGGGTCTCAAAGAGGGGGTGAGCTCTAGTCCAGGATGAATCAATAGATAGTAACCAATTGTGCTTCTTAAAATAAACATTGTATTGCTTATGTCATACTGTAGGTGCCATATGGACTGGGGACAATGTTGCTACTTGGGAATACTTGAAGATTTCTTTACCCATGCTGCTGTCACTAAGTTTGACAGGAATACATTTTTGTGGAGGTTAAAGTTACTGTTTTTGTTTTATTTACATTATGAAAAAGTGCAGTTCTGCATACTTGTCAGTTTTACAGTTGGTGATGTTTATTTAAATAACACGTCATAGATGTGCATTCTTGCTCTTGTGTTTAGCTGATGTAGGGGGCTTTGTGCAAGACCCAGACCCTGAGCTGCTGGTCCGCTGGTACCAGGCTGGGGCTCTCCAGCCATTTTTCCGAGGACACTCGTCTAAAGACACCAAACGTCGTGAGCCCTGGCTGTTTGGGGATGACGTCACTTCTGCAATTCGTTCTGCTATTCAGCAGAGATACTTTCTCTTGCCATACTGGTACACTTTGTTTTACCAAGCACACACTTCAGCTCTGCCTCCTATCAGGTACTGAATTTGAACCTCCAGCATTTGACATCCCATTGAGTATAATTTATTTGTATGATAACAGAACTACTAAGGCCAAGGTAGTCAATTTAAATTTCAAAGTCAAAGTAAATTTACCCTTACTGTATCACAGTGTTTCTCAAAGTGTGGGGCGGGCCCCACTGGTGGGAATAGGATCATTACAAGTGAGGCATGACAAACAGGAGGAAATTTGGTATTTTTGTGCCCATCTCTATTAATTCCTTTATTTAAAGGCGGAGTCCACGATGTTTAAAAACGCTTTGGAAAAGGAGACGGGCCGACTACCAAAACACACTTATAGCCAATCAGCAGTAAGGAGCGTGTCTACTAACCGACATCCTTGCCGGGTTGCGTATGTGTGGGGCGGGTCTATTAACAGAAGGTCCAGATTCTATTGGGGTAGGGGCATGTTTGTTTAGGTGATTTCAAATATCAACATTGGCTTTCAAACATCATGGACTCCGCCTTTAAAGCTCAAAACGACACATTTGAATATAAGCGTAACTTAAAACAACATCAGACTGTGAGGAAAATGTCACGCAGAACCATAGCCTACAAGAATGAATTAAGACAGTGGACCTAAGCAAACATAAATAGCATAAATAGCCGAAAAGAAAGTATGACTTTTGTCAGAGACAAAATTCAAACTGAGTTGCTTTATTATTATTTACTTTTGAACAAAGTCTTATTTCATGCAAAGTGATAAAACAGTTGCATGTTTATTTTCTCTGTTGAATCTGTTTAATGCTGTTATGTTTTAAAATATGATGTGATCAAATACATTCAACAGTTAAACTTAAAGCCTAATTGATTACCATTTTGTTGGGGTGATTTGGGACTGGTGGGGCTCAGAACCCTTCCCTAACTCCAAAGTGGGGAATGTCAGAAAAAGTTTGAGAAACACTGCTGTATCATATGAATGTGTAATGGTCTTATGTTGTTTCTTTTGTTTCCCACAGACCTCTTTGGGTCGAGTTTCCTAAAGACACAGATATGTTTGCTGTAGAGAATCAGTACATGATCGGTAAACAACATACGACAAAATCACAAGGGTGTATTGTTTGTGATACCCAAAATCTTACCTTTTTAACGAATTTTCAGGAAGTGCTCTTCTTGTGTGCCCTGTGACTGACCCTGGAGTCTCTGAGGTCAAGGTTTTGCTGCCAGGATCTGATCAGGTAAGCCTCATCTATTTGAACTATACAGTATTTAATGCATTTTATATTTTATGTCTATAAGAAAATAAAATCTGCTTTGTGTGTTTGTGCGCAGTTGTGGTATGCCACAGACACCGCTAAGGTACACGGAGGTGGCAGAATTCTGGATTTTCCAGTAACTTTGAACACTGTAAGTAACTTTCAGATCATCTTTTATTTACATCCAGCTGTAATGACTTGTAAGAGACGGAAGCAAACGCAGGTGAAAAATATAACAATGTTTATTAAATGTAAACAAAGAGAGAGTATTCAGAGTTAATGCGGAAGTAATCCAGTCCGGTGTTGTTGAAGGCAATGGTGACGATGACTACGGTGGAAGTTGGTGCTTTGAGTGCGACGTTGGTGGAGTGGTGAGCAGTGGTGAAATCCAGGCTGACACGGAACATCCACACGAAGACGACGACGACAATACACATCCAAACTGAAACACGTAATCCAAAGTACACGGAACAACCAAACAACACGGAGACTGAGCAAACAATAGAATCTGGCAGGGAACAGAAAGTCAGGTGAGTATTTATGGAGATGATGTAATGATGAACAGCTGGAGCGAGACAATCAACACACAGGTGAAAGGGATTGCTCTAACGAGCACATGGCAGGGGTAAGTGAACAACACACACACACAAACATGACACGGAGGAAAACAATGGATCTTCCTACCGTGACAGTACCCCCTCCCCTAGGAACGCCCCTCGGCGTTCCCAGCCTGCTTTACCTGCTGATTGAATTCATCAATAAGGCGGTGATCCAGTATGTCCCGAGCAGGAACCCACCTTCTCTCCTCCGGACCGTAACCTTCCCAATCCACCAAGTACTGACCAAAATTAGGTGGTTGGTACCCTAAACTACACTTAAATGGAGACATGCCCGTAGATGACACCGGCAGAGAATTGTGTGCGTACTCCACAATTGAGAGTTGCTGACACCAGGACGAAGGATTCTTGGAAACCAGACATCGCAACACCCTTTCGACGTCCTGATTGGCTCGCTCGGTTTGACCGTTGCTCTGGGGATGAAACCCGGATGAAAGACTAACAGTCGCCCCTAGCGATTTGCAGAACTCTCGCCAAAATTTGGACACAAACTGAGGACCCCTGTCAGAGACCACGTCTGTCGGGAGGCCATGTATTCGGAAGACGTGGTCAATGACAGCTACCGCTGTTTCCTTGGCTGATGGTAATTTGGGCAAGGGAATGAAATGAGTCGCCTTCGAGAACCGGTCCACTACGGTCAAAATCACCGTATTACCCTTAGAGGGTGGGAGGGCGGTAATAAAATCTAGCGAAATGTGGGACCAGGGTCTCGAAGGGACAGACAGCGGTAAAAGTAACCCATCTGGAGGACGATTGGAAGTCTTACCAACGGCACAAACCGAACAAGCCAAGACGAAGTCGTGGACGTCACGAGCCATACCAGGCCACCAAAATCGTTGCTTGACTAGAAACCTAGTTCTACTAACCCCTGGGTGACAAGCAACACTGGAACCATGACCCCACTGGAGGACGTCTGACCGTAACCCTTCCGGCACAAATAAACGGTTCGGTGGGCAGCGAGCAAGAGGCGTTACCCCTTCTAAGGCTGTCAAAACCTTCGATTCGACCTCCCATCTGAGCGCGGAGATAATGATTTTCTCCGGTAAAATGGGCTCGGGAGTAGCAGTACGATCGGAACGCTCAAAAAGACGGGATAAAGCATCGGGTTTGATGTTTTTGGAACCCGGCCGGTAAGAAAATGTAAAATCGAAACGACCGAAAAACAATGCCCACCGAGCCTGCCTGGAGTTAAGTCTTTTGGCAGTTCTAATGTATTCGAGATTCTTATGGTCCGTCCATACAATGAAAGGTACACCCGACCCTTCAAGCCAGTGACGCCATTCTTCCAGTGCTAGCTTGACCGCCAACAACTCTCGATTGCCAATGTCATAGTTAACTTCCGCAGGAGATAAACGATGGGAATAATACGCGCAAGGATGAACCTTTCCGTCTGAGGATGCGCGCTGGGACAACACTGCTCCTACCCCCACCTCTGATGCGTCGACCTCCACTATGAATTGACGTGAACGATCAGGGGTAACGAGAATGGGAGCTGAAACGAAGCAGCTTTTCAGTTTGGCAAACGCAGCCTCAACTGCGTCTGACCACCTGAACGTCAAACCAGGGGAGGTCAAAGCGGTCAGAGGTGCGGCTAGTTGGCTGAAATTGCGAATGAAACGCCGGTAAAAATTGGCGAACCCCAGAAATCCCTGCAGGGCCTTGCGAGACTCTGGGGATGGCCAATCTACCACAGCCTCAACTTTCTCAGGATCCATGCGAACACCCTCAGTCGAAATGATGTGTCCTAAAAAAGAAACAGACTGTGCATGAAAAACGCATTTTTCCGCCTTGACAAAAAGCCCATTCTCTAACAACCGCAGAAGCACTCGTCGTACGTGTTGCAAATGTTCCTGGAGAGACGAAGAAAAAATCAATATGTCATCCAGGTAAACATATATGAACTGGTCTACCATGTCTCGCAACACGTCATTAACGAGTGCTTGGAAGACTGCCGGCGAGTCGTGAGACCGAAAGGCATCACGCAGTACTCAAAATGGCCACGAGGGGTGTTAAACGCAGTCTTCCATTCATCCCCCTTCCTGATGCGAACCAAATGATATGCATTACGTAAGTCCAATTTAGTGAAAACGGACGCTCCCTGCAACCTCTCGAAAGCTGAAGACATCAACGGCAAAGGATAAGTATTCTTTACCGTGATGTTGTTCAACCCTCAATAGTCAATACAAGGTCGCAAGGATCCGTCCTTCTTCCCCACAAAAAAGAACCCCGCCCCCGCTGGAGATGAGGAAGGGCGAATGAACCCCGTTGCCAGAGAATCAGAAATATATTTCTCCATGGCCTCCATCTCCGGAACGGACAGAGAGTATAACTTGCCCTTAGGCGGAAACGTACCTGGCAATAAGTCTATCGCACAGTCATAGGGACGATGAGGAGGAAGAGAATCAGCCCGCGACTTACTGAACACCTCCTTCAGGTCGTGGTACTCCGCGGGCACGGTAGACAAATCCACTGCTTTCCCCTGAAACACAGACTCAGAAACAGAAACACAAGCAGAGACAAGACAGGACTTGTGACACTCCTCGCTCCAGCTGGTAACAGAACCCAGTTTCCAGTCAATTCTTGGGTTATGGGAATGAAGCCAAGGATGTCCAAGAACTATGGGGGAGAGAGCAGTGTCAGTAATAAAAAATGAAATAGTCTCTGTGTGGTTTCCGGAAGTGATGAGTGTGATAGGTGCTGTGGTGTACTTGATAGTGGGTAACTGATGTCCATTGAGGGCGAAGGGCGCAATCTGGTGGGTGAGTGAAGTGAAAGGTAACTTGAGCTTACGTGCTAGTGAGCTGTCGATGAAGTTGCCCTCCGCCCCCGAATCCAGAAGTGCGTGCCCTGAGTGCGACATAGTGGACCACCGTAGTCTCACCAGAAGGAGAGTGGATGTAGTAGAGGTCTTCTGTGCGGAGATCCTGCCCGATAGTAGCCTCTGTTTTACTATCGGGCTTGGTCTTTTACCGGGCACCTCTGGCATTGGTGACCCGACTCGCCACAGTGCATGCAAAGACCCCGGGATCTCCGCCGCTTCCTCTCCTCCCGGGGTAACCGAGCTCGACCCACCTGCATGGGTTCCGGATCTGAGAGACCACCGGCGGAAACTTCGTTGGACGGATCCGTGGACTCCGCTTGACGTAGGGACGGACCTTGAGTCTTCCTTTTGGCAGCGGTGGAAAGGCGTGCGTCAACCCGGATCGCCAAGTCCACCAACCCGTTGAGCGACTTCGGTAATTCCGCCGTGATGATCTCTCGATGGATCCGATCCGCCAACCCATGCAGAAACTGATCCCACTGCGCTTCCTCGTTCCACCTGCACTCCGCCGCCAGGGTACGGAACTCGATGGCATAGTCCGAGACCGACCGCTCCCCCTGCTGGAGATCCGTGAGGAGACGGGCGGCCTCCCTCCCGGCGACGGAGCGGTCGAAAACCCTCTTCATCTCCTCTGCAAGTGAGGCGAACGAGGAACAACAGCTGTCCTTGTTTTCCCATACCGCCGTCCCCCAGAGGGCAGCCTTGCCTTTGAGGAGCGCGAGCGTAAACGCCACCTTCGTCTCCTCGAGGAAGAAAGACCGGGGCTGTTGGGCGAAGTGTAAAGAGCAATGAGAGAGAAAAGTACGGCAATAGTTGGGCTCACCGGCGTATTTCTCCGGGATAGGAAGTCTCGGTTCCTGGATGAAACTACCCCCTGGAGGTGAAGATGGTGCGGGCGGCATGGGTGGCGCAGTGGGAGGCGTGATGTCCGGAGATCGCTGAGAGAGCTCGGAAACCTTCGCCACCATTACCTGGACGGCCTTCCGCATATCTTCGATGGTTTGATCCTGATGATCCATACGAGCCAGAGATCGCTGGAGAAACTCCTCCAACGCTGAGATCGGTTGACCACCTGCTGCTTCCATGTTGGCCAGATTCTTCTGTAATGACTTATAATAATAATAATAATAATAATAATACCTTACATTTATATAGCGCTTTTCTCAGTACTCAAAGCGCTTTACATATGAACGGGGGAATCTCCTCAACCACCACCAATGTGCAGCATCCACCTGGATGATCCGACGGCAGCCATATTGCGCCAGACCGCTCACCACACACCAGCTTATTAGTGGAGAGGAGAGTAAGAGCAAAGCAAATTAAGAGACGCAAAGTAAGAGACGGAAGCAAACGCAGGTGAAAAATATAACAATGTTTATTAAATGTAAACAAAGAGAGAGTATTCAGAGTTAATGCGGAAGTAATCCAGTCCGGTGTTGTTGAAGGCAATGGTGACGATGACTACGGTGGAAGTTGGTGCTTTGAGTGCGACGTTGGTGGAGTGGTGAGCAGTGGTGAAATCCAGGCTGACACGGAACATCCACACGAAGACGACGACGACAATACACATCCAAACTGAAACACGTAATCCAAAGTACACGGAACAACCAAACAACACGGAGACTGAGCAAACAATAGAATCTGGCAGGGAACAGAAAGTCAGGTGAGTATTTATGGAGATGATGTAATGATGAACAGCTGGAGCGAGACAATCAACACACAGGTGAAAGGGATTGCTCTAACGAGCACATGGCAGGGGTAAGTGAACAACACACACACACAAACATGACACGGAGGAAAACAATGGATCTTCCTACCGTGACAGCAGCAGGCAACACAAAAGACTTCAGTCATGATCATTTTATTTTTCATATAATAAAACTCTCTGTGATAGGTGCCTGTATTTCAGCGTGGGGGGACAGTGGTACCCAGGAGAGCAGGTTGTGGTTCGTGTACAGCTGACCTACAGCAGCATTCAATCACTTTGACCGTAGCTTTGGACTCTAAGGTGAGGGCTCATATAAATATACATTTAAACTCAAATGATATAATAATATAAATAGTTTATTTTTAATAACTCTTTCAAAAAGTTTAATACGTGTAAAGCAGAATAGGCAGGTTTGTTATGTTTAAAAATGCAAGAACAGCTATTTCACAATGATCATTTTTTATATACTAAATATTTTTACAAAGAAAGTTTGTGCTTTTTTGTACTGTAATGAGCTTTTTTTAAAAATATATATAATCCCACTCACACATCTGATGTATACAGTATAAAAAAATATTGATTATGTGTATTTCTCTTATAGGGTAATGCTGAAGGATTTCTTTATCTGGATGATGGTCATTCTTTCAGTTATAGGGACAGGATGCAGTTCTGTCTGCGTCTTTTTTGCATGCGAGCAGGCAAGCTTGTTAGCAGGTAAACCCATTAAAATAGCAATTTATTTTTTTTATTCACAGGTGTTTGTAGAAATGATCATATTCATTTAATTTGATCTATTTTCTTTTTTTTCTGTTTGTGCCTTGTTTTCAGCTGTGCCGATGATAAAGGCTTGTTTGTCTCGGATGACAAAGTGGAATCGGTGGTCATTCTTGGTCTGAATAGTCTAAAAAGAAAACCTAAGCTCAAATCAGGTGAGAAAAGCCAAAGAATTATTATTGCTGTTAATAGTACAATTATTTTTTCTGACAGTACAGGAATAATGTCACATTAGATGTAAACCAGAAAGTTAATAGTCACTAAATCTTTCTTTAAGGTACAAGGAAAACTCCAGTCATGTTTACGTTTGAAGCAAAGTGTCTGACTATAACTGGCTTGGACCTGGAAATACACAAAGATTGGGAAATAATAATCTAGTGCATTTTATTTTAAAAAAATTTGGGTTTTGCTGGCATTAAATGTTAATGTAAAAAGAGTAATTTTATCTTCAGGTTTTATGGGCTTTTTAAAACCTTTTTTATACCATAATACCTTGTGAAACAGGATTAAAGTACCTCTCAACATAGGTGCCGATCCCATATGTGCCCAGGTATACTTAATTAATTTTAATCAAAAATTGAACTTCGGAATCCTCTCTGGTTGGCGAATCTTTGTTGAATAAGTTGTAATATCTACTATTGCTTTGATGAATTAGCTGAATATGCATTTTACGTCTAAACCACGTTGCTTTCTTCCTTCTTTACAAAGCTTTAGGGCACTCCCATACCGTCTTCCCTTGCTAAGCAACCTAATTGTTGCGTGTTGTTGTGTCGAGCACTCACTGTCAGAAAAAGAAATCAGCTCCTATGGCTTCCACTGTTTTAAAGTAATATCTTAATTATTAAATAATTTGGTATGTTTTTTTTTTATGAAAATATGAGACATTTTCTTTTACCGACTATAAATAAAAGTGTAATTGTAAAGTAGTGTAAATTTTGGTGGAAGTAAAAATTGGATTTAAAATAAATAATTTGCAAAATGTGTGGTTTTTATGATCCATATGCAAAGGCAATACAACATTGTATAATACATTTCTGGCTAAAAGTGATGTCTATCTTTGGCTAATTGATTTTTTTTACATAATGTAAGATGTAATAAATGAAATGTTGTACTTGTAGTTGGTAGATCAGGTCTCCACACCAGACAAAGTAAAATATTTACGATCCAACCTCGGACGCCAGATCACGTCAGAAAATAAAAATGTACTTGTTTAACAGGCTTCTGTCAGTTAAGAGGTAGATCGATCATAGCTAGAGAACACAAGCAGGACACGAGACAAAGTTTTTATGAAGGTAAAATAGGAACAGAGTTTTATTGATGTACAGTTTCAGTTGCATGTCTTGATGTTCAAATCTCGTCCAACAAGCATGAATTTAGCATGCCCTGTTATGTCAAAATTGCTTAATAGCAACATCCCCTAGACCTTGAGCTTCCATAAACATTCTCTTTATCTATCTCTGATTATAAACAGACAGGACAGCTCATGAGACTTCACAAATGTGACACTGAACCACCATGAAATTAATAAGAAATATATAAAATATAGGATAGATGAATAAACAACGAAACATAGAAATAACATAATGAATAAATAAACAATAATGTAATGATAATAATGAAATTGATATAAATAAAAATAATATTAAATAATCAAATAAATAATTATTATAAAATGATTATGTAAATAAATGATTAGGAATAAACTAAACAAAACACAATAATAAAAACATTCCATCATAGTGTAAATTAAAGCTCAGCTTTGAGAAGAAATTAATAGGCTTGGCAAAAAATACATACAAATGTACAAAGATTACTAAGTCAAGGCCCAGAAGAATGGATATAAAATATTACAATTAAAAAGATAAAATATTGAAGCTCACATAACACACGCTGTTTCTGATCATCTCATGTTAATCTTGAGTACCTATAGAGTAGTATTTCATTCTTTATATCTCCGAAGAGTCTTTATTTTTATCAGATTCATAAAAAACAGATCTGCTCTAGTGTTTCCGGAAAAGCATAAAATCCAAGAAGTGTCCAGTTGGAGGAGCGAGTCACGAGCAAACAACACACAAAACATTATCCTATTTTATCTCTGGATAACTGATGATTCACTACATGTTTGCGTTGTTTACATTATATGCACTTGCATGCTGATTGGCAACAAAACACAGACATTTGATGCAGATTTACTGCCTGCGACTCATTTACCCGGCTGGGACCGACCCAATTCAACACAAATAAACGTGACGTATAGTCCACTGCAACTATACATGTTTTTTCCTCTTCAAAACACATTTTTGACTGATGTGACTTATACTCCGGAGCAACTTATAGTCCGGAAATACAGTACTTGGAAAGCTGAACAAGACTTTCTTCTCCTTTTCTTCTTTTGTGCTATTTTTAAGTCTTGATATAAAACAAAGCTGCCGTGTGCAGTGTTGCCTTGACTTCTATTCAAATAAACAATTCTCATCATACCCGCTCTCACTCTGATTGACGTGTCGGCGTGATTTTTTGGGGGAAGTGCCCATAATAGGAATATGGGGTCACTGAGACGTAACAGGTACCCATGTTTGAAAAAAACTTTTCGAAACTTGTGGGAAAGAGGGCCGTGAGTTTGGCCCAGAAATACTCAACAGCTCAATTGCTTTTTTGACACTTTGCATTTGTTTAGCATGAGAATTACAACTTTTAAACTGTGTTAATATGTCAGAATGCATGAAATAGCATTAACCCCCCCTACCCCTTTAATAAAGTGATAAAATTTAATCAATGTATGTTGTTTTCTGCAATATTGTTTTGCATATTTAAGTAAAGACCATATGATATGCATTAGTTTTTTTTTTGCCAAATAATTTCCTCTAACAATTACCTTAAAAATGTAGTGTATTGTTTTTTTCCCATGCATGTCATATTTTAAAGGGACACTCCAATTTTTTGGAAAATAGGCTAATTTTCCAGCTCCCCTAAAGTTAAACTGTTGAGTTTTACCATTTTGGAATCCATTCGGTTGATCTCCAGGTCTGGCGCTACCACTTTTAGCATAGCTTAGCATAATTCATTGAATCTGATTAGACCGTTAGCATCGCACACAAAAATAACCAAAGAGTTTTGATATTTTTTTCTTATTTAAAACTTGACACTTCTGTAGTTACAGTGTGTACTAAAACTGACAGAAAATTAAAAGTTGCGATTTTCTAGGCCAATATGGCTAGGAACTACACTAGTCAACATTTGAAGCGTATCAAAGCCTTTTCTAAAAGTTGTCTTAAAACCAATACCCAATACCCGTTCTTGTCTTAGGACAACTTTGATGAACGTTTTTGATCCACTTCAAATGTTGACTAGTATATATTCTCATTCTGGCGTAATAATCAAGGACCTTGCTGCCGTACGCAGTGCCCGAAAATAGTCCCCAGCTATTGAAAGTTACCAAGGGGACTATTTTCCATCGCTCTTAGTGCACGATGTAACTACAGAAGAGTCAAGTTTTAAATAGGAAAAGTATTGAAACTCTTTGGTCATTTTTGAGGCGATGCTAATAGTCTAATCAGATTCAATGAATTATGCTATGCTATGCTAAAAGTGGTACCGCCAGACCCGGAGGTCGGCTAAATGGATTCCAAAACGGTAAAACTAATTTGTTTAACTCTAGGGGAGCTGGAAAATAAGCGTATTTTCAAAAAAAGTGTAGTGTCCCTTTAATAGTTTAACCTGAGAGGGCATTAAAAGCAAATTGTATAAATACGTTTTTTGGTCACTATGATATTGTGACTTATGTTGGGTGTAAAATTTTGTACTGTTAATTTTTTGGTGAGTATGCATTGACCTAATGTTACAGTGTGGTTTTGTCTCACCCAGAACTGAATGGTGACCAATATCCTTTTGTTTCCAAAAAGATTAATATGAATAAAATATAGCAAAATGCATGCCAATACATATGAAAATGTAGCAAAAGCCATGCCAATACAGTGTCTTAAGGTATAATATTGCAGTACTTTAAAATAAAGTTTTGTTAAGTATTAGCCCGTTGTAGATATGCTGAGAGTGCTTAATACCGAGCTCCATTGAGAACAGATTTAGAGCCTGTGAATGCCTTCTGCTGAGGCAGGCCATCTCACTGGCCTCTCTTTGGCTGGGTGCTCTCCTTTGTATCACCCTACAATGACAGTACGAGAGCACAACTATCGCCAAACGTTCATTGTTTTCCAGCCAATCGGAGCAATCCAAAGAGAAGGCTGTTGCAGTTTGTGTTTATTTTTACTGTGTGTGTGTGTGTGTGTGTTAGCTAACATATTAGTAAAAGAAGTGTGTTCGCACTTTGTCTTTTTCCTCCTAACACCATGACCACATGAAAGGTGTGTCATATAACGGACAACCAATCAGAGGTCAGCTCTTTGAATTTATGCCAGGGATTTTGGGCTTACAAGACTTAAGTTGTGGTGGCAAAAGCCAATTTTTCAAAACTATCCCAGCGAGACGTAAGATGCCCTATACACCGTCTGGTTTCTTTTGTGACCGGTTAATCCGGGAGAGAGAGAGAAGAGATGGGGAAGGATCATTGAGCAAACCCATCCGCTTCGGTGGTCAGGACTACAATGTCCTCCGCCAGGAGTATTTACAGAAGAAAACTCTCTTTGAAGATGAAACCTTTCCTGCCACTGTGGAGTCCCTTGGCTACAAAGAGCTAGGCCAAAAATCCAGCAAAGTTAAGAATATCATCTGGAAGCGGCCCAAGGTAGGAGAGTGAAGAGGATATAAGTCAATTGGATTGGGACAATGTTGTGGGCAAGATGTAGAAATTGCAAATTGGATGGATGTATAGTGTACATACATGACATGTATAACAACATTATGGATGAAAAGTAACTAACTAAACTTCTTTTGAGTTTGAGTCATGTTGATGTGTAAACCTATTGGCTGAGGGATCGCAAAACAATGATCTATCAGCTTACTCCTCTAGTGTTTCATGTCATTAATGTGTTTGTGTGAAATATTTTAGCTCTTGTTTGACTTACAATAATGATGTAACGTGACAATGATGTGTCCTACAGGAGATATCTGAAAATCCACAGTTCATTGTTGGAGGTGCTAGCAGGACAGATATCTGCCAGGGAGACCTGGGTAAGATTAACACTGTATAGTATATTATTGACTAACAAATCGTTTTTGGGCTCAGGTCTGTGAACATATTTAAAGGCACGCAACTTGGCCATTTTTACAAGATCTAATATAAATCTCAGGTGTGCCCAGAATGTGTCTATGAAGTTTTAGCTCAATATACCCCACAGATCATTTATTATAGCATGTCCAAAATCATGTTATTTTTGGGTTTGTGCTTCTTACTCGCATACCAAAATAGATAGTGAGCAATAAATGTCAGTCTGAGACAATAGTATCTCACTATTGATGAAATGGCAGATGGCGTACAACTTGCTGATGGCAGAAACTATTCCAGACTGTCAGTCAGTGGCCGTGGGCGGGGCTTTTTCAGTGGGACATCACATTGATGAGTGAATCAAAACGGCATATCTATGAGATTGCTTTGGTTTAATGGGGACTTAAGGGGGTCGCACACTGGATGCGCAGCTCAGCGCCGCACAGTGCTGCCCTGTTCTAAAAAAAATCGAACAAAATGTTTTCTATTAATATACGCACACTGACGCCAACAGGTGGTGCTTCCTGAAGTTGCTCAAATCCTTGTCAGGCTACTCACATAGTTTAACATTAAATAACATCATATTTCCCTACTGAAAAATCCAGCTAAAACCAGCATAAGCTGGTAGCTGGTTTAAGGTGGTTTATGCTGGTCCTCCCAGCCTGACAAAGCTGGTCATGCTGGTGGGCCAGCTGGTATTCCAGCATGACCAGCTAAGTCCAGCTAGACCAGCTTAAAATGTGACCAAAACACACCTAGACCAGCTTGCTACACCAGCAAAACCAGCTAAAACCAAGCTGGGGACCAGCTAAAACCAGCTCACCAGCTTATGCTGGTCTTAGCTGGATTTTTCAGTAGGGTTGTCCCAAATCATTAACGATTAACATTGGCTGCTAACGTATATTTTGCATTTTGAAGTAGACGCTATCTGACTACGCTTGCGCTATTTAATGTGCACTTCCGGTGTACGATACCTCAGAGTTGTCCTAGATGTGACTCAACGCGGCGCTGAGGTGCGCGTCCAGTGTGCGACCCCCTTAAAAGTGGGTGGATTTTTTTGTCATAGCTTAGCATAATACATTGAATCTGATTAGACCATTAGCATCGCGCTAAAAAATAACCAAAGAGTTTCAATACTTTTCATATTTAAACCTTGACTCTTCTGTAGTTACTTTGTGTACTAAGACCAACAGAAAATTTAAAGTTGCGATTTTCTAGGCAGATATGGCTAGAACTATACTCTCATTCTGGCGTAATAATCAAGGACTTTGCTGCCGTAACATGGCTGCAGGAGGCGCAATGATATTACTCACTGGCCGACAATAGTCCCCTTGGTAACTTTCAATAGCAGGGGACTATTTTCGGGCAGTGCGTAATATCACATTAAAACTCTTTGGTGATGTATTAGTGCAATGCTAATGGTCTAATCAGATTCAATGGATTATGCTAAGCTATGCTAAAAGTGGTACCACCAGACCCGGAGATCAGCTGAATGGATTCCAAAAAGGTAAAAATCAAATGTTTAACTCTATGGGAGCTGGAAAATGAGCATATTTTCAAAAAAGTCGAGTGTCCCTTTAAGGTTACAGAGTTAATTTATGGCAGCAAGTACCTTTCTCTGGCCCCTGCATACTGTACAGGGTTACGGTCCAGTAGGAACCCCTCTATATTGTTTACTCTGTTGAGAGGGAATCCAACTCGCAGCACTCCTATTGTTGTGTCCCACACATGGGTGATACCAGAGAGCAAAGACACAAAGGTTTCCAATGCAAAGAGTAGATTACCAACCTGGCATGTTCCCCCGGACAATTTAAAAGTGTTGAGGTCAGCAGTGTGAGCCCGAAATAATACGAAATGTTATAGACAACAACGTGTGTAATGTTTCTGTGTTTGTAGGAGACTGCTGGTTGCTTGCAGCTATCGCGAGCCTAACATTAAATGAGAAGCTGCTGTATCGTGTTATACCGCAAGAGCAAAGTTTCTCCGAAGGCTATGCTGGAATTTTCCATTTCCAGGTCAGTGTTGCTTAAAAAAGGCACATTTTTATAAATGCGTGATGACTTTTATCTCTCTGTTTTCAATTACAGTTTTGGCGTTATGGAGACTGGGTGGATGTTGTCGTTGATGACCGCATTCCCACTGTTAACAACCAGCTGGTGTTCACCAAATCTGCTGAGAGAAATGAATTTTGGAGTGCTCTCCTGGAAAAAGCTTATGCCAAGTAAGTGTCTGTGCAAATTAAAGACACTGGTCACAAACAATACCACCACCACCAAGAAGCAACACAGTGACAGTATGTTTTAATAAAACATATGCTGGATGACACTGTTGTGTGTCTCACAGTTGAAGTTTGTGTATATCTGTTCAGGCTTCATGGATCCTATGAGGCTCTTAAGGGTGGGAACACTGCTGAGGGGATGGAGGACTTTACAGGAGGTGTGACTGAATTCTTTGAGATGAAAGAGGCGCCCAAAGAGCTGTATAAGATCATGAAGAAAGCTCTGGAGAGAGGCTCTCTTATGGGTTGTTCTATTGATGTGAGTCAAGCAAAAGTGCTCTTATTACACACGGATTCAACTGAACTACATTGTAAAGCATTGCCATTTTTTATTTATCCACAGTCCCTGGTTCCAGCTCGCTTTGAAACCCGCACCGCTACAGGGCTTGTGAAGGGACATGCCTACTCTGTGACTGCTGTGGAGGAGGTATTACATCTATTTTGAACCTAAGGGAACACATCACCCAAAGCCTGGGACTATTACACTTAAAACAACATACCATAGAAGTTTTATGAAAGGGATCCATGTTGTTTTGTGCCATATATGCTGTGTTTTCTAAAGTAATATAGTAGTTTTGTGTAACTAACGAATTACAATTCAAAATGGTATTGGCTAATGATTGTTCTATTCGCTGTAGTTCTCAAATCAAACTACCATTGAACGTTCATGCGCCATTAAATGTCCTTAATTCCTTTAAAGGGAAATCTTCATTTACCCACCCCTTATTGTTCCATTGTATAAATGTGTTTGTTCTGCTGAACACGAATGAAGATGTTTTGAAGAATGTTTATAACCAAGCAGATCTGGGGCACCATTGACTTCCATAGTAGGGACAAAAATTCTAAGAAATTATATGGTGCCTCTGTTTGGTTAATAACATTTATCTAAATATCTTCATTTGTGTTCAGCAGAATAAAGAAATTTTTACAGGCTTGGAACAACTTGAGGGTGAGTAAATGATAACAGAATTTTTATTTTTTGGTGAACTATCCCTTTAAGTGATTGTATGTGCTTGTAGTGTAAACAGTCCCAGCATAAGGAGTCTAAAGTACGTCTGGTTCGGCTACGTAACCCCTGGGGTCAAATTGAATGGAATGGACCTTGGAGTGATAAGTAAGTGTCTCTATTTAAAACAATAATAAAAAAGTATTAAATACACTGCACTCAAAAAATGGATGTGTTAAAAACAATGTTATATTTGGGACAACACAATTGACTGATTGTTTCTCATGATCTAAACATCTATTATATTAAAGGTGTATGCTTAAATGTTTGAAATTAGTTTTGTAGACAAAAATATAACTGTGCCAACATATTCATTTTTATATAATAAATAATAATAATTGGATAACTTGATGATGAGACATCAAGAAGCTACATTTTTGCCAAATCTAGGCTGACTTCACTAAAATGTTTGACTACACTGAAGATGATATAATGCATCATTTTGGGTTGTTTTGAATGCTTTTGGTCTCAACATAATTGGTATTTGTGCTGTTTTATAGTTTTGATGAGTTTACTATTATCATAAATGTGGAAAATAAATAAATAATAAAGAATGAGTGAAGAGCTCCGATACAAAAGCCGGGTAAACGCCACCTCATCAAAATGAGGTAATGGGCGAATGTTCTCTCTATGTATTATACATTCATCAAATACTTTCACTTTAAATCTGCTTTATCCCATCCTTATGCCATTCAGAAATACCACTTTGTTGACAGAATCAACAAAGATAGTGTAGAGGGACATGAGACTTCTTTAGAAGTTGAGATTTTTGCATGCACTTAGAGGGTTTTGCAGCGAAAGATAGTAAAATTTGTTAAAAACCAATGAAATGACTGAAGTGATATTTGTGAAAATAGGCATTTTAGTGACTGACTAATAACCTTAACTTCAAAAACTGAAGCTTTTGAGGGAGTAGTGTAGTTATACATTTAACAGAACTCATTCTGCATGATAACTTATTTCCTTTACTCAGTTCGAAAGAGTGGGAAACCATCTCTAAATCAGAAAGGGAGAAACTCCAGCAACAAAATGCAGAAGATGGAGAATTCTGGTGAGTTAACACGAACACTCATAGCTTTGATAAAAGAGTTGACAGATAATAGTTTTTTTAACGTATAGGTAGGGAATGGGGGCACAAAGAAATGCTTTTTGGCTTTGTCTTAATTATTCAAAAAAGAATTGAGTAAGATCAATCATAGTTTTAGATACTGTATTTTTTAAAGGTCCCCATAATTAAGTATCAATCAAGTATCAATTATTTCCTCTAGTATTGCATTTACAGTTATTACTTTGATTATTGATATTTATGTTGTTTTCTTTTCTTCATCATTGTATGCTGGACCGGAGGCTTAGGGCCGATTTACACCGGCTGCGTGGCGTGTGCGTCTCAGCTGCGTGGCGTGTCCGTTTTTATTTAGACTCCCATGTTAGCAGGTTTGACAGTTCCCACCGCCTGCATGACACGCACGTCTCAGGCGCGGCTCGAGCTGCGCCGAAAACGCGTGCATGCTAGGAATAGGACCGACGCCTATTTTTCACGCCACACGCAAGCGTCTTGGAAGCGTTTCCAGGCAAAATATATGTCACCTATAGCAACAGCAGCGCATCAGCGCCGCGTCAGGCACACTTCTGGCATGTACAGACACAGAAAACGAGACGCAGCCGCCACGCAACTGACACACAACAGATACGCCACGCAGCCGGTGTGAATCGGCCCTTAGTTTAAACACTGTTACAACTAACCCCGCTGTGTAAAATTTTTTTCCAATCCTAGCTATCGGTTACTAGGAGTTGCTCACATGTTTTAAAATTATGCTATGTTTTAGGTAACAAGACAGTGATTAAGATAATATAAGGTTGGATTTGGTGACTTACACATCCAACGCAGAAATCGAAACAAAAAACATATGTTGATGAAAATTACCTTCCTTTATGCCTCCAAAACTTTGCCCAGTATCTTCCCTGCTGAAAATCCAGCTAAGACCAGCATAAGCTGGTTGCTGGTTTTAGCTGGTTTAAGGTGGTTTACGCTGGTCCTCCCAGCCTGACAAAGCTGGTGGGCCAGCTGGTCTTCCAGCCTGACCAGCTAAGTCCAGCTAGACCAGCTTAAAAAGTGACCAAAACACAGCTATACCAGCTTGCTACACCAGCAAAACCAGCTTCCTACACCAGCAAAACCAGCTTAAACCAAGCTGGAGACCAGCTAAAACCAGCTCACCAGCTTATGCTGGTCTTAGCTGGATTTTTCAGTAGGGTTAATGTAAACACATCAAAAGGCACCTTCCCCATCAAGACCATCTTGTAGCCACTCGTACAGAGACCAACAGAAGCAGAGTGTGGTGGCCTGTGCTCCCCCTCATGCGGCTTTCACATAGGACGCGGTGCGCGAGGGCGGTTTGTTGTTGCGTCGAGCAAAGCTCGAGCTTTTGTTCAAAATAGTTTAACTTTTGCGCTGCCCTCTCTGTGTCGACCAATAGAAACGGGGCATTCAAACAAAATGGATGAAGAGTTTATACTCGAAATTCCCGGAGCTTCTACAGAGACATCGGAAGAAAAGCCGTGTCATGGAAACACGTAGCAATTCAAGTTGGCATGTCAGGTGTGTTTTAAGTCAAGTAGTTCGTTTTAGGTACGCAGCTTAAAGTTACGTGAAATGGAGACGGGCAACATCAGTCTCTGTATTCCTCATCCACTATTTAACCCAAATATAAACACTGTAGTAATTTATTGAAAACACCGCCTACTTTGGTCTGGCCAGCAGAGCACCAATCGCTTGGCTGCGCTGACCCCAGTGGCGAGCACAGCGCACACCACTTTCTATGTGAAAGCCGCATCAGAGGGTACAGGGGACCAGACGTATACGCCACTTCCAACCAATATGGTTCGAAAGACGGATCTGAGGAACGTCATTCAGGCAAGGAAGGCTACCGCAAAAAGGAAATCCTACCCCAGGGCTCGGTATACTGAGGGCTGCCCCGTCAAGGCGAATAACCCCACAAAACCCCACAATGCGGGGTAACAACTGCTTCCCCTGCTTCCGAACAAAATAAGGTCATGGGACTGGTTTGTCACCATAGACCTCAAAGATGCATATTTGCATATGCTCCATCCTTTCTCAACAAAGGAAGTTCCTGAGGTTTGCTTTTCGGGGCACAGCATACCAATATCGAGTTCTTCCTTTCGGCCTGGCATTATCACCTCATCATTCACAAAATGTGTAGATGCCGCCTTGGCTTCCCTGTGCATGAAGGGGATTCGCATTCTGAATTATATAGACAATTGGCTCATTCTGGTAGCCTGACTACATCAGACTTCGTACTTCCGCTAAATTTCATTACGCTTCTGTACTCAGTCTGAGATACCTCCCATTCAAACCGTTTTCCTCCGGCATCGAGACAAATCAACGAACAGAGAGTGGGCTGAGAGCCGTGAAGTAGACACTAAGTGCCGAATCACGGTTGTAGTTTGTAGTGGACATGGAGACACAGAAAGCAATTTGCTCTGTTGTGGAGAACCGGCACTTGCCAACTTAAACCCGAACAAGAAAAGTGTTTGTTAAACATTTTGAATGGAGATTATGTTGTTGCCCTACTCCCGACAAGTTTTTGGAAAAGTTTAATTTATCAACTTTACCGATCGTCAGCGAGAAACTGTGTGCAGCACAGCTTGGCGTGCACAACGATCGAGAAATCATGGAAGGGAATTATATTGTTCACAGTTAATGGTGGAGGACGCGTGGGCAAGCATTATTTGATGACATTCCTGATTAACCAGAAAATAAGGTAGGAAGATTTAATTTACATATGGTTATGGTTGTCTGGTGGAAGAGTTTGAGAGGAGAGAGGGGCGTTCCTCCCGTTAGACGTGAGTGGAAAGACAATGTAAGGATAGTGTTCAACTAGCTCTGGCCCGATTTACTTTACATAATCTGCAAAAGTCGTTCATAGCCATGTTAACTCTGGTATTTCGCTCGATGGGTTTGTTTTCACATCATACGTGTATTTTACAGCAGAGATTCGATGCGGCTGAGCCGGCGCATAACGCACATCATATCCAAATGTTATGTGTGATTGGCTTACGTTTAGACCAATAATTTTAAACTTCAGACAAGCCCCTTCCACGAGAAGGAAAACGATTGTCAATGATGCCCAGCCAGACTCTGTCTATGAAGCGAAGCAAAAAAGCAGAGGATGGTATTACCAGGCTATCATTCTGGTGGAGTCAGATCAAATTGAGGTTCAACATCGAGATTTTGTTCTTGCTCATATGAGAGAGTTGGGGCAATGGCTGAATGCCAAAAAGGCTTTCTCCTGTACAGAGAACCACTTTTCTAGGGGTGGTTTGTGCATTTTTCGCCTGCACGTATTGATGCAATCATAGCAGCCGCAACAATGATAAAGCTGTGCCAGTTATGCATTGTAAAGAAGTTAAACCCAGAGACTGTTAGGTCTTATGGCAGCCGCCTCCAGCATGATTCCCGCCGGTCTGCTGAATATGAGACTTCTACATTGGTGACTAAAGACCAAGGGGTTTTCCCCGAGGGGAAACCCATCTTGCATGATCAAAGTCATGCACTGGTGTCTGCATGCTCTGGTGATGTGGAGAAAGCCATGGTTTCTGTCCAAAGGTCCTGCGTTGGGTGCTGACAACAGATGCGTCTGGTTGGGGTGCAATTATGGAAGGCCAAGAGAGACAAAATTGCTGGAAAACCTATCATCGACCATTGCACATAAATTGCTTGGAGATGATGGCAGTATGGTTTGGACTCAGACATTTCCTTCCAGAACTGAGGGGCATCATGTACTTGTCTGGACAGACAACACATCTGTGGTTTCTTATATAAATCACCAAGGAGGCCTGCAGTCGCGGAGGCTTTACAAACTAGCATGGCAGATTCTCCTACAGTCTCAGGACAAACTGTGCTCGTTGGGGGCAGTTTATTTACCAGGCCACCTGAATGTGGTAGATGCCCTGTCAAGGCAATGGTCATCACAGGGGGAGTGAAAACTTCATCTAGATGAGGTGAACCTCTGGGACTGGATGGCACGGTGAAGACCCCCGTGGGAGATTCCAATCAGGAGAGACCTTCTATCTCAGGCAGGGGGTGCAGTTGTTTACCATAGATATGAAAGTTGTGGGTCTGGCCTCAGAGGGGGCCAGGCTCATAGACTCAGGTCTACCAACTCCAGAGCTCCCTCCACAGGGAACCTTTATGCCCTTAAGTGGAGAATCTTCACCTCTTGGTGTTCAGCTCACCTGAAAGACCCAGTCAACTGTCATGTTGATATGGTGCTGAGGTTTCTGCACAAGCAATTCTCTGCTGGCTTAACTCCTTCCACCCTTAAGGTTTATGTGGCAGCAATTTCTGCCTACCATACTCCTTTTGGAATGCTCATCAGTGGGTAGACATCCATTGGTGGTTCGCTTTCTTTGTGGTGCTAGCAGGTTAAGGCCTGTTAGCCACACTAGGGTGCCGACATGGGACCTGGCAGTTATGCTGAAAAAGGTTTCAGGAAAGGTTTCCCAGCGACCAAGCAAACTTTGAGCAAGTGATAGTGGATACTTCGTGGCATACCCTCACCTGTTAATGTGAGGGCCCACTCTACCTGGGGTATGGCTGCCTCTAAGGCCATAGGGTCAGGAGCTTTGCTCCAGGACGTATGTGATGCGGCTGGGTGGTCCTTACTGCGTAGATTTGTCAGGTTTTATAACCTAGACCCAAGTCCCTCCTTAGGGTCCCAGGTACTGTTGCCTTGATTGTGTTTAGTTTATACATGCCTACACTAATATACTACCAAATGCCTTATGTTGTTCCCCAAAGCGTTGCTATGGCAACGCAGCTCGGGTTCCCTTGAAAGGGAACGTCTCAGGTTCCTTGAGAAGAAAACATCCCTGTAGGCACTTGGTTCAGCACTTGGTAAGCACGTGTGCATATTTGGGATGCCTTCTTATACTACTGGTCCATGCGGCATCCCCTTCATTATCTTATTATTCGTTTATTTGACACACATGCTTAAGATCAGTCACGCCAAGGCATTCCCCAAAGTGTTGCCATGGCGATGCAGCGTCTCATTCCCTTTTCAGGGAACCAAGGGGACCGTTTTATAGCACTCAAACCAATATTGTAAATATAGTCCTGTCATGCTGGTATTGCTAAAAATTTTACTTCTGTTATGTTTAGGATGTCATTTGAGGATTTTAAGAAAAATTACACCAAGATTGAGATTTGCAACTTGACCCCTGATGCTCTAGAAGACGATAAGTTACACAAATGGACGGTGTCTGTTAATGAGGGACGCTGGGTGCGAGGCTGCTCTGCTGGAGGTTGCAGAAATTATCCAGGTAAGAATAATGATAACATTTTACATTTAGTTTTTCCGTAGCCTTGAATTTACATGTACATATTTGGCAAGCACTTTTATCCAACGCAACTTACAGTGCACTTAAAGTATACATATCACATGTTACAAAGTAAATTTAAATAAATATTTTTCCTTCATTTGTGTGGTCTACTACAGACACATTCTGGACAAACCCTCAGTACCGTCTGCGTCTTCGTGAGAAAGATGATGATTCGGAGGACAATGAAATGGCCTGCTCCTTTGTCATTTCTTTGATTCAGAAAAACAGACGTCGGGAACGCAAGATGGGTGCGAATCTCTTCACTATTGGATTTTCCATCTATGAGGTACTTCAAATCTTCAGAGATGACACTTGATGTTGTTCATGGATAAAATAATGTGACTCATTACAAAGCCATGTTAACTATTCTTGTGTCTCCACAGGTGCCAAAGGAGGTAAAAAAATGTGAAGACAAGTATTTTGGAGGGCCTGCAGAGTATTGTTCTCCTTAAGGCTTGTGTATATCCCTCTGTGCATACTTCTGTAGTTCTTGTGCTTTTCCAAAACTCTTTGTCAGTGTTTGCTTCTCTTTGTGAATTTCTGTCTGTCAGATGCATGGAAACAAGCAGCACATGCCGAAGGATTTCTTCCTGGCTAACAACTCTAAGGCTCGTTCCAAAGCCTACATTAACCTGCGAGAAGTGACGCAGCGTTTCTGTCTCAGTCCTGGGGAGTATGTCATTGTTCCCTCTACCTACGAGCCCCACCAGGAATGCGACTTTCTCCTCCGCGTCTTCTCTGAAAAGAAAAATACCTCTGAGTGAGTAAAAAGAAGGAGATTTCACTGTACAGTGATGTGTGTTTGTTCTTGTTCATTTTTATCCGGATGTTGTTGTCTGTATGTAGTTGTCTGTCCCTTTAAATTGTGTCATAAAACAGTTTTTATTATATGTGTGGGTGCTGTTTGCGTACATTCTGGATATACTGGATATACTCGCCATGTTTGCATGTGACTTGTTCATTCATCAATGATGTGCTAACAACAACCACGGGAATAATTTACCCAGATATTGTGAAACAAGTACAGTTTAACAACTAGTTTTTCAACATTTTTAGTCTGTTAAAGTTTTGAATTTGGTGGGTCCTCAGTTTCTGTGGTCTCATTGAAAAGTAATGTATTGTTCAGTAATAAACCATGAATTGCCTTCAGATTGTGTTGGAAGCAACTGGAAAGCAGGGGTAAAATCAGACAAGGGACAAAAAATTTAACAACAATTTATTTGTAGACCTGGAAGAAGTCTGCCCCAGTTCGAGGCTGTATTGGAATCTTTTTTAGGACAAGCAACAGCACATATTGGGACCTTCCGGTAAACACTTCCTTTCAGTTCTGACCCAATCTGATGCATGAAGGACTGGACAGGCAAAGGACTGATGATGGTCTAATGATCCTTGTTGAAGCTAGACCATAAAGCCCTTAAGAGTATTGTAATAAGGAAGATGTCATTGGCATGGTTACTACTTTCTTGATGTAGCCTAAATGTAAATGTATAGCTGTTTCTATAATCAAATTACATTACATCTTTTATTACATTTTTAACTATAAGCATGAATTATACTGACAGTATTATAATGATTTACAAATCATTGGGCCCACACAGAAATAAGGTTTTGGATGATTTGATAATGCAGAAAACGTGATGAAATCTGGGACTGCTAAACATTGAGAATAATTTAATGTTAAAGGTGCACTGTGTAGATTTTAGTGGCATCTAGCGGTAAGGTTGCAAATTGCTACGGCTTAGTGCACTCACTGCTTACTCTCTCCGTCGAAACACCCACCATAAGACAAACATGTCATAATCTACAACCCCAAAACAGAAAAAGTTGGGACACTGTAGAAATTGTGAGTAAAAAAGGAATGGAATAATTTACAAATCTCATAAACTTATATTTTATTCACAGTAGAATATAGATAACATATCAAATGTTGAAAATATTTTGAAATGTTATGCCAAATATTGGCTCATTTTGGATTTCATGAGAGCTACACATTTAAAAAAGGTTGGGACAGGTAGCAATAAGAGGCCAGAAAATTTAAATGTACATATAAGGAACAGTTGAAAGACCAATTTGCAACTTATTAGCTCAATTGGCAACATGATTGGGTATAAAAAGAGCCCCTCAGAGTGGCAGTGTCTCTCAGAGGTCAAGATGGGCAGAGAATCACCAATTCCCCCAATGCTGCAGCGAAAAATAGTTTTCTGAGTTTCTCAGAGAAAAATTGCAAAGAGTTTGAAGTTATCATCATCTACAGTGCATAATACCATTCAAAGATTCAGAGAATCTGGAACAATCTCTGTGCGTAAGGGTCAAGACCGGAAAACCATACCGGATGCCCGTGATCTTCGGGCCCTAAGACAGCACTGCATCACACACAGGAATGCTACTGTAATGGAAATCACAACATGGGCTCAGGAATACTTCCAGAAAACACTGTCAGTGAACAAAATCCACCGTGTCATTCGCTGTTGCCAGCTAAAACTCTATACGTCAAAAAAGAAGCCATATCTAAACATGATCCAGAAGCACAGGCGTTTTCCCTGGGCAAGGCTCATTTAAAATGGACTTTGGCAAAGTGTAAAACTGTTCTGTGGTCCAACGAATCAAAATTTGAAGTTCTTTTTGAAAAACTGGGATGCCATTTCATTCGGACTAAAGAGGACAATGACAAGCCAAGTTGTTATTAGCGCTCTTTTAAGAAGCCTGCATCTCTGATGGTTTGGGATTGCATGAGTACGTGTTGCATGGGCAGCTTACACAGCTGGAAAGGCACCATCAATGATGAAAGGTTTATCCAAGTTCTAGATACATATGATCCCATTCAGACGTCGTCTCTTTCAGGGAAGACCTTGCATTTTCCAACATGACAATGCCAGACCACATACTGCATCAATTACAACATCAAGACTGCGTAGAAGAAGGATCTAAGTACTAAAATGGCAAGCCTGCAGTCCAGATCTTTCACCAATAGAAAAGATTTGGTGCATCATAAAGAGGAAGATGCGACAAAGAAGACTTAAGACAGTTGAGCAACTAGAAGTCTGTATTGGACAAGAATAGGACAACATTCCTATTCCTAAACATTGGTCCTCCTCCAGCTGTTTTTCCTTATATGTACATTTAACTTTTCTGGCCTCTTATTGCTACCTGTCCCAACTTTTTTTGGAATGTGTAGCTCTCATCAAATCCAAAATGAGCCAATATTTGGCATGACATTTCAAAATGTATCACTTTCAACATTTGATTTGTTATCTATATTCTACTGTGAATAAAATATAAGTTTATGAGATTTGTAAATTATTCCATTCCTTTTTTACTCACAATTTCTACTGTGTCCCAACTTTTTCTGTTTTGGGGTTGTAAGACAACATAGTTGTAATATCTTAAGATATCAACTAGAAATACTCAAAGAAGTCATTCTTGATGGTCACTTTTATTTAGGACACCTCACAGCAGCCAAACATACACACATAAGTCTTAACAGTGGTGAGCACAGATAGCTCTTCTTCAGAGGCTTTCAACAGTGCCAAGACATCCCGTTACTGCCACCTACTGGACAGACATAAATAGATTTCCCAATACAACAATAGTGATGTTATATAGAGCAGTTTGTCCATGTAAGACTACTGTAGAAACATGGTGCCGCAAAATGTGACTTCCATGTAAGGGGACTGGCGGTGTATGATAAAAAATCTGATTCTTAGGTAATCAAATATAACGGTTCATTGTGCAAGGTCTTTATACACCACTGAAAACATAGTTATGTATATTATATCGCATTTCTGTCAGTAGATCCTACTAAATTTTACACATTGCACCTTTCAGTTAAAGGTGACATAGAATGATTGAACGGAGTATTTATCCTTGTTCTGTGATGTGACATGTAGACAAAAAAAATTTGTTTGGGTCTGTAATGCCTTAGAAGCTTCCTAAAAACCTCTCTCAGATAGCTCTATTAGGGTGGGGGATTTTAAACAAGTGGTTTTGCACCTATTTGGCTCCCCCTACTGGCTTAACTTGCAATCTCATTACTGATTGGCTGACTTTGCTGCCACTCAAAAAATGTAGCCAATTATTTTAAAGTGGAGGGGCAGTTAGATGCCTATGATGTCATAAGCATCAGTTTTTCAGATTGGGCTGTTTTCTGGCTGACATTTCTAAAAGAGAAATTTCTATGAGACGTTTAGCATGTTTAGCACTTTTTGTATGTTTGTGAATGTGGGTAGACTACCATTATTCAACAAAGACAAGGTAAAAATGGTTTTTCATTCTCTGTCCCCTTTAAATAGATTGTGATTATGAGCAATCCCATTCCCTACGTAGCTGGTATAGAAAACTGATATTGTATGGCTGTGGAAATAAAAATGTGAACCTATATATAAACATAGGCATGCAGATGAAATTAAATATGGGAAAATACATACTTGCAATTCATGGCCGCAGTCAGGGTTTGAAATTTAGTGAGGTCCAGGGTGGGATGCTATCCCACGTAAAAAAAAGTGCACTAAAATACACTTTTTTAAAGTACACTTTGAAAATGTACTATTTTCCAGCGCTAATTTTGTAGCTAATATAAAAATTGATCTTTAGTACTACTTATGATTAAGTTAAGACCATGTAATTGTACAGAACTGTGCTATTTTGAGACACCATTTATTTAAATATTATTCAAGTATTACTAGTGTTGTATTGTTAATGAACATGGAGTCTGGAAAAATAATAAAAGTAAAGTATACTTTTTCAGGTGCACTGCAGTACTACTAAAATACTAAATAAATACTTCTAAAGTACTACTTAAAGTGTCACATTAATTGCTAAAACACTTCATCTAAAGAAAACTTTTAATAATGGGATCTGGCATTGGCTCGTGGATTGAGCCAATCTCCGTCATTTTACACTTAACTATGCAGTAAACTGGCCAAAATAAATTATATACATAAATAACAAAATGAGTTGTTTTGAAAAAATATGATGTCATTTGGAGAACTTTTAATATATTTTTACGTAGTCCGAACCTCTGTGATCTTATAGCTTTTTACGGCCATGTTGCAATTGCAAGATGTGTAATAAGCCCTTCAAAACACCTTGATTTTGTGCAATATACTATGGTGACCAGTGTTTATTGGTTTCTTTTCAGGGAAATAGAGAACAGGATTGAGGCTGATCATCCAGTGGTAAGTACATTTTGCTTGAAGTCTGAGGTCATCATCTATATGTGCTCCTAAAGGCAAGCGTTTATCATTTCAACTGTGATACCTTAAAGGTCCCGTTTTTCCTGTGTTTTTGAAGTTTTGATTGTGTTCACAGTGTGCAATACTGTATAAAATGTGTTTATGTTTCACGTGTTAAAAATGCGGTATTTTTCACACAATTTACTTATCTGTGTAGCGCTGTTTTTACTGTCCTCAAAACAGGCTGATGTCTTCCTTGTTCTATGAAGTCCCTCTTAAGAAATACGTAACGAGTTCAGATTGTGTAGCTTGTTTAGTGTGTTGTGATTCGATAGCAGCTTAGCTTGCCGTTAGCTTAGCTAGCAACTGTATTCCTGTGGGCGGAGTTTAGTCAAAAAACTGTTCTACTGATGATGATTAAAGCAGGAAGTAGAGGGCTGTAGGCTTTAAAAGGCAAATTCTGAGAATAAGAAAATATATCGCCTGGCAGTGAACTTTGAGCTTTATCATTTTACAGGTATTATTTATGCTATTATAGCAACATTACACACTAACTAGGGTTTAAAAATGGGATCATGAAGAACGTGACCTTTAAAATATTCCATCTTTAAGCTGCAATCCATAACTTTTGCCTCTGTATCCCCATCTCTGTTTGAAACACTGCAAAATTGCATTTATTTGCGGAGTAATGTTTTGTACGTGAGATATTTTTACAAAATGTGCTTTACATTATGTATTTTATGCATTAAATCACCAAAAATCTTCTCGATCTCTTAAACCTAAATAAAATAAAATAAAACCTAAAAAAAAAGAAATTAGTCTTTTTACTTCATTCTGCTCAAAAACGCTCAAGATATGTGTAGTGCCAAAAGAGGTCACACTAAACACCGACGATGCCTAAAGAAAACATTTAGTCCTGAAAATTTGATTTTTTTGTACATATTTCCTGTATTTTTTGTTTGTATCTTAATAAAATAGATTGAAAAATAAATATGGATGGACATTAAAGGAATAGTCTACTCATTTTCAATATTAAACTATGTTATTACCTTAACTAAGAATTGTTGATACATCCCTCTATCATCTGTGTGCGTGCACGTAAGCGCTGGAGCACGCTGCGACACTTCGATAGCATTTAGCTTAGCCCCATTCATTCAATGGTATCAAACAGAGATAAAGTTAGAAGTGACCAAACACATCAACGTTTTTCCTATTTAAGACGAGTAGTTATACGAGCAAGTTTGGTGGTACAAAATAAAACGTAACGCTTTTCTAAGCGGATTTAAAAGAGGAACTATATTGTATGGCGTAATAGCACTTTTGGGAGTACTTCGACTCGCCTGAAAAGTCCGCTCCCCTTCTCCCTCTCATAATGGGAGAGGGAGGGTGTTACTGTGCCGAGTCGAAGTACTCCCATAAGTGCTATTACGCCATACAATATAGTTCCTCTTTTAAATCCGCTTAGAAAAGCGCTACGTTTTATTTTGTACCACCAAACTTGCTCGTTTAACTACTCGTCTTAAATAGGAAAAACGTTGATGTGTTTGGTCACTTCTAACTTTATCTCTGTTTGATACCATTGAATGAATGGGGCTAAGCTAAATGCTATCGAAGTGTCGCAGCGCGCTCCAGCGCTTACGTGCACGCACACAGATGACAGAGGGATGTATCAACAATTCTTAGTTAAGGTAATAACATATTTTAATATTGAAAATGAGTAAACTATTCCTTTAAAACTTTTAAAACAACAAGTCTGGTGGTGGTGGTGGTGGCCTAAGACTTTTGCACAGTACTGTATATAAACAGTTGTAAAAAACAGAAATAAATATTAACACAAAAATAAGTTTATAAAAAAATTAAAAGAAAAAAAATCCCAAAATAAATAAGTATTATTATACTTTTTTTATTTATTCTTTGTAGTATGTTTTCAACATTTATTTATTTTTTCATTTATTTAAATGTTTGTTTATTTTCACTTTCATGTATTTCCATATTTATTCATTTATTTAAATCGTTATTTATTTTTACATTTATGTTTTTCTACATTCATTTATTTTACTTCTGTGTCCTTATAGTAATGAGGGACAACATGTTTTACTTTAGAATCTGGCAATTGAGATTAAGAGGTGCATGAGGGAATAGATAAAAATAAAAAATATAAAGATTTATGCATAAATAGATAAATAAATAAATGTAATAATATGAAAATAAAAAACAAATATTATTAAAAATAAATAAATGCTTATCTGGAAGGCAGTAGTTTTTCACACATTAAACTAAACAAATATCCTCTCTGACCCGTTTAATAACTTCCATGTTGAATTAGCCGGATCCAGCTTCTACTGGGGAAGAAAGCGAGGAGGACCAGCAGTTCCTGTCCATCTTCCAGCAGATCGCAGGGGATGTGAGTACTGGAGAGCCCGTGAGCATTGGGGGGAGTGTGAGGTTGGTGGGTTGGGACCGTAATTGGGCATGCAAGTGGTAAAGTGGTATCATGACCGTGTTACCTCTTCAACATTAACTGTGTAATAAATACCAGGCTCTTTTTATCTTTTAATATTTTGCAGCATATGGAAATCTCGGCCAATGAGCTCAAAGATGTCTTGAACAAGGTGTTGTCTAAGTGTAAGCATCTTAGCATGAATATTTTATTATGTGTGTTATTCTATATACCATCTTAAAGGAACTATTGTATCTATTTGATCACAGACAAGGACATACACACTGAGGGCTTCAGTCTGGAGAACTGTAGAAGCATGATCGCCCTCATGGATGTATCCTTTGTATTAAGACCATATTAACACATTCATTGGATGTTATCAACCATATCACCTTGACCATAGCCCCGTTATATGACATTTACCCAACAAAACACATGTAGCCTCATAAGTGCAGCAGATTTAGGTATTTCTCAAGCATCATTTACTTTTGTAATATATGAAAAGATGCAAATGCGTTTACATGTTTGGCAGATGCTTTCATCCAAAGCGATATATATTCGCTTGTTGCTTTGCAATGCAGTAAGCAATGTTTCTTTAATCCCGATCATACAGATGGATGGAACGGGAAGACTTAACCTGCAAGAGTTTAAACACTTATGGAATAAGATCAAACAGTGGCAGGTTTGATCTTAAAGTGTCATTCAATCCTAAATGTACAGTAAAGCAATAGCTTGTTACATACAGTAACACCAATTTTCCCTGCAGGGAATCTTCAAGCGTTACGACTTTGATAACGCTTGCACCATCAGCAGCTATGAGATGAGAAATGCCATCAATGATGCAGGTAAAATCTGATGTTTTGCTGATCATGTTCATCTTTGTGGTGATGCTGAAGAGTGTTTGACTAACTGATGAACCTGTTACTGTACAGTCACGTGTCTTGTGTGCCATTTAGGGATTCGTCTAAATAATCAGCTGTATGATATCATTGCCATGCGCTATGCCAATGAAAGCATGAACGTCGACTTTGACAGTTTCATCAGCTGTCTTGTTCGACTGGAGGGAATGTTCAGTAAGTCATTTTATCTAATATAATATTTTTTTGCACTGGCCAATGGTTCAAAAAACATATCAGTCTTTCTCAGGAGGACACTGTGCAATTTGGTCTATTATTATGTCTTTTTAAATGTATATTTACATGAGAAAAATGTATACAATAGGCCTGCACATACTGTGTACATATATGTTGTTAATTGTACTGTGCATTTTAAGTATCAAATCAAAGATATTAGATATAACAAGATGGAGCACTCCTGTAACTGTGAATAAGGGACCATGCAACACTCAATATGGCGGCTTTGTTAATGGAAGTCCATTAATGGGGTGCCCAAATTTATGCATCTTATTGCAACATATTGCACATTTTCTGTTAATCCAACAAACCTCATTTCACTACTGAAATATTACTGTGTCCTTCAGTTATTTAATAGATCAAAATGAAATTGCTGATCCAAACAGCCAAATGTTTATAAATGAAAATCATGGAAATCGTCATGGGTGCCCAAACTTTTGCATATGTCTGTATGTACACATGTAATTGCATTACTATATTAAATACTATTTCCTTATGTATAAGTGCATAGTAGTTAAAGACACCTAATATAAAGTTGGACTCGATTCGTGTGATTTTTAATACACCACATACATAAAACATAGTGACATGAAACCCTTGTGGTTTAATATTGTGGGGATAAAGATCAGTGCAAAAAAAATCAAGATCTAAGCATTAGCAAGAAAATATCAATGTCTAAGATTAACTTTTTGTTTTTAGGAGCATTTCAGGCATTTGATCAAGATGGACATGGCACCATAAGCCTTAATGTACTGGAGGTGAGTAAACAACATTTGGATATTTAAGATGTGCTAAATTTAACTCTTAGCATCATGTACATCTGTTTAAAAGGCAGAGTGTCTAATCATAAAGTCTTCCTCACTTTTAATGGACTGATAGACTTAATTTTTGTGTTGCAAATGATGCATAAGGCTTGGTTTTGTTAGTTGGATTTCAAGGTTGCATTTGTGTGTTTTAACGGCTGTTTCAATTTCTCCAAAAAACAGTGGCTCCAGCTAACCATGTATGCTTAGATCATCTATGGATCCAGGTGAGCCTGACCTCAGCAAGGACCAGAACTACCAGCTTTTACCTCAACACTTCATGTGCCAGACTACCGTTACCTCTTTCTCTGTACCTCAGCCCAAACTGAACATTAGAAAATGTCTCATTTATTAGAAATGGTTACTAATTTTTCTTCTTTGCAATGACATGCATGATAAAACCGACTCACAGACACATGCAGTTGTTGCTGGAAATCATTTGCTCTTTAGTCTGGATGTAGTTGGGGCATTATAAACAAGACTTTTGATAACAATGAACATTATTGCTCAACATGGTTACCAGTATTCTGTCTTAATTCCTCATAGAGCAGCATGATTTTCACATGAACTTCAGTGTGTGTTGTGTGTTGCAGGCAGCATTTACCTCATAAAAGGGTGCTAATATATTGATGGGTCTGAGATTTCCCCATTGCTCATTTGTTTAATCCATACACATAGTTTTTCCTTGGTCATTATAATGGTCCACATAGCATTGGCATTTTTTATCTGTGGGATTTGTTTTTCAGGGATGAAACACATGGAATCTATCTCTCTGAATAATAATACAGTTTTTCCTTCTCTAATAAGACGCATTCTTTTTAAATCCCATTTAAAAACAATATCCATAACAACCCAATAACTCAGAAGTGGACCACTCATGGACGTCTACTGTCCTGTAGAGTTCATCTCCAACATACATAAGCTGTTTTGGATTTCTGGAAAATTACAGGTTGTGTTTGATGAGGGTTAAAACTAAACTTTGCAGGACATTGGTCATCCATGATGGAGTGGAATAGCTTTCTCAACCCCTGCCTCATCCTTCTTTCAAATCTTTTTTTTCCCAGACACATTATTATTTTGTAATAAAAGAAACCAGATGAATATCATCAGAAAGCCACACAAAACTCATGGGTACCTGACGGGCAGTTGTGTTCAGGGTCTTTACTTCATATTGTGGCCATAAAAAATAGACTTTTTGTCTTAGCCTCATTTAAGCTTTTGTTTAAGTGTACTGACTTCACTTGTTAAACCAAATAAATAATTGTGGAGTTCTTGGCTGAAGTGCTTTTACAGGAAGAAGTTTGAATGCTTGAATTATTTTTTTTTAATGGGCAGTTTTGGCATTTTCCATGCACAAAAAGAAAAATGGCAATTGCAAAACAACTTAAAACACAGTGGGATCAGGTGGGTCGCACAAAGTCAATTGGTTGTTCTAGTGAATGACACAAAAATCATTTTGTCCTATTAATGGCAATGGTTTTGATATCAGGGATTGCAATTAAACTTACATTTAAAGGCGGAGTCCATGATGTTTGAAAGCCAATGTTGATATTTGAAATCACCTAAACAAACACGCCCCTACCCCAATAGAATCTGGACCTTCTGTTGATAGACCCGCCCCACACATACGCAAACCGCCATTTGATTTGATTTGATTGGCTATAAGTGTGTTTTGGTAGTCAGCCCGTCTCCTTTTCCAACGTGTTTTTCAAACATCGTGGACTCCACCTTTAATTAATACAATGACAATGAAAATATAAACTACTCTCTTCCAAAGGGAACTTTTTTTTTAATTAAAATATTTGGGTCTCGGAATAAAAAAGTTTGGAACCACTGCTCTAAAGTAACTTTTTCAAGGGTAGTGTCACCCTTCAGTCAATACAATATATCATATAATATGAACTTGTGTTGTTGGATTTGAAATAGTTTTAAACTCCAGTAAGGATTTTAAAATTTAATGATACCAGGCAACAGGGTTGTGGATATGGCTTTAATGTTGTACTAGCGTCAGTAGTTTGGGACAAGATGTAGGTTTGTAGTTACAGTATCAATAGACAAATTGCCTCTAGGCTATAGCCTACATTAACTCTTTCCCCGCCATTGACGAGTTATCTCGTCAATTAAGAGAAAACATTTGCATAAAAATGCAAATCCTGATGAATTTTTATGTTAATCTACAATACCACTTACCCAATTTATGAAAAAACTAAAGCCAAAACGTTATTAACTAATTTTAAACTTTGTGTATATTTTGATAATCTTTCTAAATCTGATATCTAACAAAATTCCTTCACAAAAATGCAATTATTTCAGCTTTTTGCTAAAAAATTGTGTTTTTAAAGACAGATACCCATATTTAAGAAAAAAATATAGGATAACATTTTTCCCCCGTTTTGTTTGTTTATTGTTTTTTTTAAAAGCGGAGGGTCTGTTCTTTCATTTGATATATGTGTATGTTTATATATTTTTAGAAGATAATTTTCCTGGAAGGCATTTTGTGAAACTTTTGTTAAAATCACAAAAAATGCTGGCGGGGAACGAGTTAAAGATAGAAAACATGGGATTTGTGCACCCTTAAAGGGCACCTATTATGGCCTTTTTACAATATGTAATATAAGTCTCAGGTGCGCCCAAAATAAGTCTGTGAAGTTTTAGATCAGATGATTTAGGGCCTGTTTACACGAAAACGCGTTAGGGTGAAAACGTAAAAATATTTTATCAGATGCCTTTCGTTTACACGGTGAGGGTGTTTTTGGGGCTTAAACACGCAAAAAAGTGAAACCACCCTCCAGAGTGGAAATCTAAAAAATTATCTACCCTCGCATTCCCGTCTAAAGAGTAAAACCGCAAAAGTCTGCTCACGGTGGCTCTCGTCGCGTATGCATTTAAGTAACAGGCATACGCCAGTTCATGAAAATAACAACAAACATGTCGGATTATTCGCATACGTCGGACCTTCAAGTTGCCACAGCAGCTCTGATAAATATATATAAGTGTTTCCAGCAGTTGTATGAAATATTCACAGCTAGTATTTCTGATCAGAGAAGGTGCATTAATTACCTCTATCCAGTGTTGGGGTAACGCATTACAAGTAACGCGCATTACGTAATAATATTACTTTTCTGAAGTAACCAGTAAAGTAACGCATTACTTTATAAATGTACACATTAATAGTTACTTTAAAAAAAAGTAATGCGAGTTACTTTTCAGTTTAATTAATTCAATTTAAAAATGAAATAATGTACTGAACATTAATTTGAACATATTAACATAGAATTACGCACTCTGTGTGCCTGAGCGGGAACAGTTTGAGTCAGAAACGAAGATGGCAGGCCAGAGCTATACATTTTTGCAATCTTAAACAACACCTGCAAGGCCTGAAAGAGATCAAGCCTCAGCCAAGTAAGAAAAAGTAACGCAAAAGTAATGTAAAAGTAACTTAAAAGTAATGTAAGCATTACTTTCCATGAAAAGTAACTAAGTAACGCAATTAGTTACTTTTTTGGGGAGTAACTTAATATTGTAATGCATTACTTTTAAAAGTAACTTTCCCCAACACTGCCTCTATCAAATTGTTGATGTGCCAATTCGTCGGAGGCAAACCAGATGGCTTTGGACAAGACCTGAGAGAACAAGGAAGAGCGTTGTACGCAGGCGCGCGAACTTGGTGGTGTTGTGTGTCAGTGCTTCACATTGCCGCCTGGAGTGCATACTACATCGAATCACAAACTTTTGCATCACCATACGCACGCAGATTTCCCCCTCAAAACGCTTGTATAAACGCGGAATTAAAAGTAATAACGCAACGTCACTTTTGCGTTTTCTTTTCAGATCGTCTCCGTGTAAACGTAGCCTTATATTATAGCATGCCCCTATTTGGGTGGGAGCCAAAATGCGCTGTTTTAATGCCTGTACCTTTAAATGCAAATGAGCTACAGCTCCTCACTCCCTTACAAACAGACTGTGAGTGCTTTCAGTTAAAAGAGATTGGAATAATACAGTCTGAAACAATAGTGTCTAGTGGACAGAGTACAACTCGCTGAGGGTGGAAACTATGGTAATGCAGGACTGTAAGTGGGTTGAGCTTTATCAATGTGACCTCACATTAACAAGAGAATCAAAACGGCACATTATGTCCAAAAACCTTGGATGTGGATTTTGCAAAATATGTCTCCTTTAAATTAAAGAAACACCAATTTATACCCCATTAGATGAAAATATCTCCAAAATATTGCATTTAAATATAATATCAGACCTATAAAATATACCTTGCACATTTCAAAAGCAGATTTTTTTTAAACAAAGTAAGAAATGTTGACAAGTCGGCAAAGTCTCTTTTTATTGTTTTTTTTCTGTGTACAAAACGTCTATAGCAGTTAAACAATTTGAAATGAACAAGTGTGAGAAACTTGGGAATACCAGAAGGCCGCATTCTCTTCTCAGCAACACAGTTATAGCAAAGAGCCGAGTTGCGTATTCAAAGGTTATAATGGGAAGAAAAAAATATCATGTGACATGAAAAAACAAAAAAAATTAAGAAAAACACTTAAAAAAACAACACTTCAGAAGTAGTACAGAAAATAGCTTAAATCTTTTTCCTTGATAACAGATGTTGCTGTAAATTGCTGTATTGTTATGACATTATGATCTTGCAGTTTATTTGATATGTTAGGCCTGTTTTTGAATGTGATCGCTGGTAATAGGGGCTAAGAATTAAGGCATGGTAGGTAAACACTCATACATAAAACACCTCCCATGTTTATCTCCCCTGCAACTTTCATACACACAGCAAAATAAAAGTCCTTTCCTACAGAGTCCTTTCTTTTGTCCTTTCTTAAAACTACAAATCCCACCAAGACAAATACTCTCAACTGTAAAGTAAAAGTTACAAACAAAATCTCTCCTTTACAACACAAAAAAGGGAACACTGACACTGACCATTAAAACACATTCATCTATGTTCTTAAAGGCTTACACACCAACTGTTACATTTCAGTCCCTCAACAGCACAGCAAACCCATTTCAGTTGCAATCTTTTTATCACTGCACGCCTGAATCCTCTAACTTCGCTTCACCTTTAGTGAGCGACTAAAAAGAAAAGTAAAACAAGAAGAATTTACGTTCAAAAAGAAAAAAATCCTAAATAGTGAGAAAAAAAAGAAGTCACTCAACGACATTTAAATGAACATAAAATAAAAAGAAAACAACCAGACATGCCCTTATCTAAAACAGCTTTTTTTATCTGGCAACCCAATTGAAATGTAAAAACATGATTTATTCAGTCGTATAATCCCATGAAACTGGAGAAAGAAATCTCTGGACGATGCAATGTGAAAAATACGTGTCCCTCGTAAAGCCTGATGTTACATTACTAAAATCTGTTAGTTTTATAATTTCTTAACTCACTCCTACCTTATACAACACGGACTCACAATAATGATGGAGCTACATGTGTTCTGCTGAGGGATCTGCAGTGACTCTTCTGCTGTGCGGCCTGGTACCCAAATGTTTCTCACAGTTTGACTTATTGTCTTTATTTGGTCAGTAAATCTCAGAGCTGACAATACGACGTAAGATCAGATGAGAGACGAGAAGAACTTCTGTCTGATACTGCAGAAATCAATCCCGTGAAGGAGAGTATCAGAGCAATGCCACGTCAGTATAAAAGATTTAAACATACTCTGCGCTTTTAACAGAGTGGATATAAAGGTAAAAGATTTCCTCCCATCAGAATGCCAACAAATACACTTAGACAGCACAAACACTTTTTTATTTCAATTTTTTCCTTAATTTTTCAAATTAAAATTCTTCAGGTGATCGTCTTTTACTTGTCTTAATGTCTTTCGTCTAAGTTGGAGTTGTTGGCATTTGATGGCTCATATGAAAACATGCCCATGAAGAGGGCTCCTCTGGTGAGGGTTGAATGAGATATTCCCAATATGGGAAAAGAGGAGATTTACGTATGTGATGCAAACTCCCTTGGCCCCTCATGACTCCATTTTACTGTCTTCTTCTGCATGCTTCTGCATGTGAGTATGCACAGCCTACAAAGACAAGATTTATTATTTACAACAAGTTAATAAAAATAACTTAATGGCTAATCATTAGTTGAAATAATAGACATTGTCTGCAGAAAATACTTTGTCACATTCTTACGTAATAAGTGTTTTATTTTTATCGTTTTGGAATCCATTCAGTCGATCTCTGGGTGTGACGGTACAAATTTTAGCATAGCTTAGCATAATCCATTGAATCTGATTAGACCATTAGCAGCATCGCGCTCAAAAATATCCAAAGAGTTTCGATATTTTTTCTATTTAAAACTTGACACTTCTATAGTCACATCGTCTGACAGAAACCTAAAAGTTGTGATTTTCTAGGCCGATGCGGCTATGAACTATACTCTCATTCTGGCGTAATAATCAAGGACTTTGCTGCCGTACCATGGCTGCAAGAGGCGCAATGATATTACGCAGTGCCTGAAAGTAGTCACCTTGGTAACTTTCAATAGCAGGGGACTATTTTCGGGCACCTGGTACGGCAGCAAAGTCCTTGATTATCACGCCGGAATGAGAGTATAGTTCCTAGCAGTGGCAGCTCGTGACTGCACTTCAGAGGATGCGCTAATTCATAATAAGTGTTCGGATTGTCACGTGTGTGGTTCCCTTTTCCAAAATATGTGTCATGCGTGTGGAGAGATCCTGTGTGCATCACGTGTTTTGTCAAAATAAGGAGACGCGTCAAAACCGTTTATGATAAAAGAGACGCTCACGTTCCCTAAATACACGCAACACACTCCCTTAACAGTAAACTCTGATTACGCATGAGATTGTGCGAGTATCTGGCACACGCGAGCGTCTCCTTTCAAGTTCAAGTTCAAGGCAGCAGGCACTTATTTTGGCATGACACGTGATGCACACACGATCTCTCAAAGCGCAGAACACATTTTAAAAATGACGAACCACACACATGACAAGCTACATACATGTTGTGACGAACTTCGCATCGTGCGCTTCAAAAAAAGACGTCACCAGCCGCCACTGGTTCCTAGCTATTATATGCCAAAAAAATTGCAACTTTTAATTTTCTATCGGTTTTAGTACACAATGTAACTACAGAAGAGTCAAATTTTAAATAGGAAAAATATCGAAACTCTTGGGTTGTTTTTGAGCGTGATGCTAACGGTCTAATCAGATTCAATGGATTATGCTAAGCTATGCTAAAAGTGGTGACGCCAGACCCGGAGATCGGCTAAATGGATTCTAAAATGATAAAAATCTAATATTTGACCCTACAGGACTTAGAAAATGAGCATATTTTCCAAAACAGTGGAGTGTCCCTTTATTACGATGTGTAAACAAGGACATAAAATTAGCCGTTTGAGCACATTTAAGGTTATGATGTTGACGTAAAAAATCTGCTGTCAAAGTGTTTGAGTCAATTCACAAAACTCACACAATTACAGTATGATGTTAATTTGTAGACCTAAAAGAGAATCTAGCTTAAATGTAACTATACTATATATAACCATCAAAACTAAATCAACTGGGCCCTGCCAAAACTAGTTTAACAAGAACACATTTACACATAGCCGGTTATTTAGAGAAACAAATATTTGAAGAGTTTCGTTGCAAAACGAGATAAATCCGTTTTTAACATTTTTGTCAAAACATGTTTATTATTATGTTATCATGTTATTATTTTGTTTTATGATGCTACTTACCTGTATTTTTTTTAGTTATGAAGGTTTAAATCAAAACAAACCAACTGCAGTTGAATTGAAATTAATTGAAATGCACAACCAAAAAATTTGATTTCTGAAAAATTTAAAAAACGTAGTTATCTCGTTTTGCAACGAAACTCTTCATTTTACCCTCTTCGTTTTCAATAACAACATCATGCACACAACATGGTTTCAAAAAACTTGTCATTTACATTAACCCGCAAAAATACACCGTTAAACACCAAACATATGGGCGGCAGTGCAGAAACAGGAATAAAGCCATGCAAGCCTATAAAAATTCTCAGAATTGACACAAATAACGAATAACACGAGCGACCTTCTGTTCCTTTCAACTGTAAACTTAGGGCTTTCATATTACGTTAGTTTTTTGTGATAAAAACAGTTTTTTTGTGTAAATGAGAGGCCAAACCGCAGGGAAATATCTGCGTCTTTCCTTCTGTAAACAGGGTACAAATCTTAAACATTAAATGTTGCTACTGTACCTGTTTGGAGCCATTGCGGGTGGTAAAGAAGGAGTCGCAGTTTCTCCAGCGGCATTTGAACGTCTGCTGCGCTGGGTTGGTGTGGTCATTCAGCAAGTGTTGCTGAAGGTGCTTCATCACGCCAAAGATCAGAGTACAGCCGTGCCACTGCAATTCATGCAACAGATTTATCACCAACTGCTGCTTGATAACACAGTTTCTGGTGTATGTGACAGTCTATTTGCTTACCCAGCAGCGGTAGTTTTGAATCAGGTTTAATCTGACAGCTCGCACACTCCCGTCATAGCAACCTGTGTAGATCTGCAACAGAGAATACACCATCAATGAATCTGAGAAAATAATCAATGCTTAAAAAGAATCATAAACCCCAATAAGGCATAAGGTAAGTTTTTGAGATGTACTCACCATGCTCTTGTGGATGACCATACACATCACCATGTCAGAATGCCCACCATAAACCTGAAGTCTGTCATGAGACTGTAACAATACATAATTCATCAGAATCAACAATGCATTTTGCCAATTTAATACGTTACAGATGCCTAACATTGCTTGCAAACCAAAACAATGTATACCTGGAGCTCGTACACACGGACCAGCTTGTCCAGGCACGCGGTAACCATCACTTTCCCCAATATGGCCACCACAGTGACTGCATGACTATGACCCTTATAGATCCTGACCAGTTCCCCAGTCTGAGAAGCCAGAGGTATACAGGAAGCAATTAGATACTTGATTAATAATTTTGAGTCAGAGACGGGAGATGAATGAGGTACTTACATGTATATTATGTGCATGTACAGACTGGTCACTTGAGCCACTGAACACCAAATCATTGACTACCTACAAAGAAGAAACAAAGAAGAAATGTGTTTAGCACAACCAAAGTATTTTTAAGGACGTTGCATCACAGCACCACCATGTTTGCAACGTCTTCAAGTCTTGCATTCATGGCAATAGCAGTGAAGCATTTTGTTAATATTAAATATCTTTGGCATAACCAAACTGCCGTTTAAGATTTTTATTGTAAGGCCCCACCTTCATGCAGAGCACGGTTTTGGTGTGGCCCTCTAAAGTACGCAGCAGCAGGCCATTTTTAGCATCTCGGACACTGATCGTAGAGTCGTAGGAGCCCACTAGGAGCACACGCCGAGCCCCCTCCTGAGCTGTTGCCAGGCAACTCACAGCCCGTGGGCCATGGCACTCAAACACGTCCAACTGCTTATTGTTCTACAGGAGATATGAGAAATGATCACACATTGCAACGAAATTACTTCTCATCTGATTATCTATCTTGTATCATATTGATATTGCCCAAATTTTTAAACAATGGATTGTGCCTTTCAGTGATTTGACCCAAGTTAAAGGAAAACACCACCGTTTTTCAATATTTTACTTTGTTCTTACCTCAACTTAGACTAATTAATACCTATCTATCTCTTTCAATGTGTGCACTTCATCTTTGTACAGTGCGTCGTGAATGTGTCATGCTGCGTTCACACCAGCCGCGGTAGAGGCGTCAAGCGCAAGTGATTTCAATGTCAAGTCAATGTGAAGACACGTTGAAGCACGTCTGGAGGTCTCCCAGCGCGAATGAGGCGTTTGGCGCGGTAAAACGTGATTTCGCCTCATTCGCGCGTCTAGTTCACGCGAATGTCGCAAATGGAGCGTCTGGCGCGGTACGCTCGAATGCTGCTTTTTGTGCATTTTGCGTTTGATGCGAATATGCGGCTGACGGCCGAGTTGAAAAATTTGAACTTTTTCGCGCCATGTTAACCAATCAAGAGCCTGCTTGCTGCTGTAGCGGCAGCTCCGCCCGGAGTCACTTATTCAACATGGAGGAATGCTTGATATTGTCGGTGAGCAGTCACCCGGAATTATACGACACAAGTTCTAATTTCTATAGAGACACGAATAAAAAGGACCTCGCTTGAAAGAGTGTCAGTGAGGATATTGGGCAACCTGGTAAGTTGTAAATACACATTTCACTTTTAAGTCACGTGACGTTTATCGACCCGCAGCATTCCCACCATTATTTTCCCCCTATAGTAAGGCGACCAAATACAAACCGGTAACTCTCTCAATGAATGCACGATCAACATCAGCCATCTTGCAAACAGACAACCGGATAGTACTTGCCCCTCCCACAAGAAGCGGATTTCGCCTCTGACGCGCGTCAAATGTTTGCTTTTTCCACGCGTTTACTTCGCTCTAGACACGCAAACGCATTCAAAATGTTCAAGCGGCAAAGTAGACACGGTAGACGTGATTTTGACGCCTCCAACGCAGCTGGTGTAAACCCACGGTTAGCATTTAGCCTAGCACCATTCATTCCTTAGGATCCAAACAGATAAAATAAGAACTATATTGTATGGTGGAAGAGCACTTAGTTTGAAGCACTTCGACCTCTGGCGCAGTAACATCATCAATCACTCAAACTTCCAAGTCAGGAGTGATGATGTTACTGTACCAGAGGTCAAAGTGCTGCAAACTAAGTGCTCTTCCGCCATACAATATAGTTCTCATAAAAAAATTGCAACATTTTCTTTTGTGCAACCATACTTACTCGTGTAACTACTCATGTAACAGTCTTAAAATAGGGAAAACATGGAAGTGTTTGGTGGCTTCTGAATTCATCCCTGTTTGGATCCTAAGGAATGAATGGGGCTAGGCTAAATGCTAACACATTCATGACGCACTGTGCAAAAATGAAGTAGACGATTGAAAAAGTAAGGGTTTGTCTTAATTCGTCTTAGTTGAGGTAAAAACATAGTAAAATATTAAAAAACCGTGGTGTTTTCCTTTAAAGGGACACTCAACGTCATGCCTAACACTCCTTTACATGTGGTTAAAATCACAATAAGACACTCCCTCTAATGGCTTTTTGGTTTATTGCACAAATCCTACCCTGAGACTAAAGGAAACGACTGAGCCGTTGGCCAGACCGGCATAAAGGATTTTCCATCGGCTATGAAGACAAAGCACTCGATGTGGAAGAGACAGCTGCTCCACACACTCCGTAGTCTAAAAAGACAGAAAGAAAGGCTATCATAGTATTTTAAGACCAAAATGAAATACAAAATCATCAGTGCGGATCAGACCTTGAGGTTGTAACAACGGATTGTCTGATCACTCGATCCTGAGTACAAGCGCTGCTGCAAGCCACCTCCACATGACACCAACAGGCAGTTCACTTTACTGGTGTGACCCTCGAATACAGCGACACACTTACGGCTCTGTAATGTGAATATGATGAAACAATGAATGAGACCTGTTTTTGAGCTACAGTTATACAGTAGCTAAAAATACAAGGGACTGACTATCAGGTTAAAGGCGCGTATGGTGCGGTCCCCTGAGCATGTGTACAGCAGTCCATTATGGATATGCATGCCATTCACTGCCTCCTGGTGGCCTTCAAACTGCCCTTCTGTAGGCCCCTCCTCCTCCCCTGGGTCTGATAAATCTGATAACACACACACACACAAGTACATATCAGCAATTTTTGTGAAACATTAACACTGTTGAAGACCTGTTTTCCCCTCTAGCTATAGAGAATGAACGTAATGATAATATAGTAGGGTCTTGAAAGTGTTACATGCTGCTACTGTTGAATGTTGAATTCTCTGGGTTCAGTAATAGTAATGCTTATAATGCTTATATATATATATATATATATATATATATATATATATATATATATATATATATATATATATATATAATAAATGTCATGATTTTTGATTAAGAATTACCCCTGAACTAAATTCAACTATTGAATTTGCGTACAAAAATGATTACGCCTTATATGTTGTCACTGCAAGTTTTAGTTGCAAAGCTTCAACATGTGAAAAGGCCAACATGTTTAATTTTAGTCATCTATAGAGCACTGGTATGACTTAGTATATAAATTAATTTCTCAGAGCTGTTATCACAGCAGTCACTCATGGAGGCGGAGGTTAACGGTGTCTGACCAGACATTAACAGGCACTAAGAATACCTTGCCCATAAAAAGTAAGTTGGGACCTTTGTGAACTATTTTTGTATGCAGATTGAATTAGCATTCTAATTTGGTCATTTGCTATGAATGTACAGAGCTATGACGACACAACTACAAGTTTCATATGCACATATGGCTATCAAGCAAAGAGAAGTAAAAAAGATGTGACTGTCCAGTATGGTAACCCATAATTAAAATTTAACCCATCCTGGTAAGTAAACAGTAAACCCATGAACACACACACCCAGAGTAGTGTGCAGACATATGATCATATGACATACACTATATGTACAGTATTGGGACACCCCCTTCTATTGAACAGATTTGACTATTTTAGGCATGTCCGTGAGCACAAATCTTATTGCTAACAATACAGCAACAGTTTGGACAAAGCCCTTTTCTATTCCAACATGACAATGGCCCTATGCGCAGTGTGGAAGAACTTACCAGGGGCCTTATGTATAAAACTGTGCGTAGGATTCTTACTAAAAGTCTACGTACGCACAAAAGCCAAAAATGGCATACACCAAAAATTATGAAGACTTATAAAACAAAGCAATGTTCCCTTTATAAATCACAGATCACCTGCAAGTGTGCGTACATGAATCATCGTAATATCCCACCCTGCAAGCCCATTCTCCCAACAAGTTTGTTTTTTTATAAATCACAAAATTTGCTTGGAAACTGGTGTACGCACATTTCCAGCCCTGTTTTGTGCGTACGCATGCTTTATAAATGAGGCCCCTGGTCTGCATAAAGCCTAGACCTGAACCCAGCTAAATGGTATCATTTGCAGGATTTGAGCTAAACACTTATTAATCAAACCCATCATGACTTATATACATGGGTACAGTCATTTTGGAACAGAAAAAGGCCCTTCCAAAGCTGCTGTGACAAAGATGGAAGCAAAATTGTATTGTATGGTATTGCACTAATATTTGATATGCCTGGAAATACTGGAAGATATAACCATGTTTTTAAGGGGGACATTCCAAAATTTTTGTTTTGTTCATGCAGTGCATCATGTTTACGAAAAATGTGCCTTATAGAGCCACAAAATTACATCACAATTTTTTTGTGTTTTTTGAGAATGCCACATACCTGAGGGCACCTTGGACTCCATCACTGTGGAGGATGATTTAATTTCACTGAAAAAAAAAACAGAGGGCTATCAAAATGTGTGCCAAAGATCATCTCTTTAACCAAGCTTTAATGGTGTTTTCACATATAGCTCATTTTAAAAGACCCAAACCCAGTTCACTTTAAGTGGACCAGAAAAGGGACTAGCCAAATGTGACCTCAGTCCTTTTGGTGTTCACAATAGTGGACTCAAAAGAGGACCCGGTTCTTTTTTTGGTCCTCTTCAGGACTGAAGTTATCTCAGACCCTTTCTTGTTCACATCACAACTTCATAAGAACTCAGACCCCAGCTTTCTGTGCAGCAGTTTATTTTGATACAATGTCAAAACCACACGCGAAACGGACCGGGACCTTATTGATTTCACATATCAAAAAGAAATCGTTCGACAAAAAACCCAAAAGCGAACCGTACTCAGACCACCTCCAGAAGTGGTCTGAGTTCGGTTCACTTTTGGGTCCTTTTAGGGGGGTCTGAGATCACTTGGTTTGTTTACATATACACCCTGAACTGCTCTGAGAGCATTTGGAGGGCTCAAACGGACTAGGTGTGAAAACACCCTAAATCTTTAAAAGATCAACTCTTGGATCCTTACAAGTAGTGCACAAACTGAAAAGGCTAATCAATTATTCCGTTTTTCATGCATTTACAGAGTCATGCATTTTGATACTTTGCGGTAAAGGCGGCTCTCCTATTGACCCTGACCTATCAGTGTGGCTCATGAAAAAAATAGCTTAGACCACTGTTCTAAGGTAATAAAACCAATACAGTTCATTTAGAAGGGTCTTTAAAGACCACTGACAATATAGTTATGTATATTATATTGCATTTTTGTCAAGAGATCCTTCTAAAAGTTAAACATTGCACTTTTAACTGTATTTTAATTTATCATGTAATTAAAATAAGTATTGGAATACTAAAAACTGTATTTTTTCCTTTGTGCAAACAATTCATGTTTTAGGTGACTTTCACTGTGTATAGGAAATAAAAAAATGTAGGAGTCTGTTTAACACTTAAGATTTACCTTTCACAAGCCTTGATGTTACTGCTACTGCCTATTTCACTGGTGGAAGTGACCTCATTACAGGCAAGATTTTGGGGGTCTGTGGTTGCGCTGTCAGCTGTGCCCGACTCCTTTGCTTTCTTTTCAGGCATGTCATCTGCATCTGACGTATCCAGATCGACAAAATCGATGGGTGCCGGAGGAGGAAGCTCTACCATCTCTAGTTCAGAAGAAGAGTCGTGAGCGTCATTCATTGGCTGTGACGCTAACTCAGTTTCCTCCGAGTCTCCTTTTGAAGCTTCGGTAACCAACACTTGCGCATTTTCCCCTTTCTCTTGCAAGGTGCATGGTGAGGTATTGATGCGGCTGGATCTCCGTTGGGGTCGTTGCTTTCGAACAGGTCGTTGGATGGGCTGCTCCGCATCGAGCTCAGAATCACTGATTTGAGCTTGCTCATCTCCCTTTGCCTTCCTAAGACATTTTCTCTTCTTCAGCTTCCGAACACGCTTGACAGGACCAGTCTCTGCGTGAATGACGAGAGATTGTGGCTTGGGGGTGGGTATTTCAGACATGGGTGCGGAAGCAGGGTTGGGTAACCCCTCTTGAGCACTCTGATGATTTTCTGTGTTTGGAGACGGCTGCAGTCTGTGATCTGCAGAGGGAGCTGTAGTAGGAGATATGCTTGTGCTGTCTTGGGAGGAGTCCATGCGGCTGTACTTGAACTTAGTATCTGTGTTTAATGACACATAGATAAGCATCATATCTTCTTATACTGCTAGCGATGTATATCTTTGAGATTTGTATTGCACAATTGGAACTTACCTGTCTGACAAGTTGCAAACACCGTTTGGACAGGTGTGGTACTATGGGGTCCTGGGGGTGGGCTCTTGACAAGATTGCTCTCTGTGGTGCATTTAGAGGGAGAGGTGGGCTCCTGTTTGATGGTAGCAGGCGGTGGGGAGGTTGTGGAGGGAGAGACTGCGTGGGCAGCTGAAGTTAGGGAATGGGGGTTGATTTGTGAAATCTGGACTGATGAAGGGGTCAAGGTCTCATTCTGTTGCTCTTGCGAATCAAATTCCCCTGAAAAAGTTAATAATAAATAAGCTGGGATTATGATTTGAAATCAAGTAGGACATCATGATCTTGAGGTTCATATAACTCTCTTAAATTGATTCATGACCACTATTTTTTATTCGTTTACCTTGCATTCCTTGTAGAATTTCAATTCGCTTGGATCTCAAAGAGTTCATCTCAGTCGTCACCTGTAAAATGATTTGTAGTTGTAAAATCCAACAAGCGAGTGGCAGCACAGTGAGAGATGAAAGTACAAACATTCATTTTTCTGAATGACTCTCAATAATAAATACTTATAAATAAGGTCTTACTTGTTGTTTCACCATAAGCAGGCGCTGCACCTCCAAATAGGCAGCTTGAAGGGCAGCACGTGCCTGAATAAGACTGTTATCCACTGCCTGTAGAGAGGTATTAAGCTCTTCCTCACGCAGAGATACAGCCAGCAATTGATCCACTTGAGAGCGCTCTGTACATCAAAACAAAGACAGGCACATTAAAATACCCAACATAAGAAAACTATGTAGGTTTTGTTGGTAAATAAGAGCTGTTTTTTACCTTTCTTACCCTTGATTTTTTGTCTTTTACTTTTCCTATCTTCATTAGGAATCTCTGGAGACAAAACATCCTAATAAAAAAGACAACAGCAAATAAGATGATGGAAATGATCTGTATCGATTACCTTATTCTTACATATGCATTTGACATACGCTTTGATCCAAAGCGACTTACAGTGCATTACAAAGAACATTTTATCAACGTGTGATCCCTTGGTTCAAACCCATGACCTTTTGCGGTGCTAACGCAATGCTCTACAACTGAGCTATACAGGAGCACCCACATTGATTTATTTAGAAATAAATCACATATTTATTAAGACTCCATATGATTGATTTAAAAAGTGCTATTTCTTGTTGCGTTGCTGTCTATGTAGGACTCTTAAAGGCGGGGTGCATGATCTCTGAAAGCCATTGTTGATATTTGAAATCACCTAAACAAACACACCCCTACCCCAATTAAATCTGGACCTTCTTATGATAGACCCACCCCACACATACACAACCCAGGCAACAATGTCGGTTAGTAGACATGCCCCTTACTGCTGATTGGCTACAAGTGTGTTTTAGTACTCGGCCCGACTCAATTTTCCAAAGTGTTTTTCAAAAATCATGCACCTGTGCTGTCTAAATGATTCAGAATATGCACAGTCTAACTTTGAGCTTCAGGCTTCGATTTTAGTTGAATTTGAGGTTTTCATAAAAATAAGTACATTGAGCCTAGATTCCAATGGTCCAAACAATAATTCAACATCTAAAATGATCTTTATTTGTATATTTTCTGAGAGGTGTACCTTCCTAAATCTTTCCTATTACAAAGGATGTGTGTTCAACAGAAGCAAAGTACTTGCGCGTGGTTTCGATTTTAAAACATGCAGGAATAAGAGAAAATATGCTGGACTTGCTTGATATTAAAGGAAATTTGCTCATTCTACCTAATTTGCCAGGATGGGGTACATATAGTAAAATAGCAAGGCTGTTCACTTGGTTGGAAACAAATCTGTTGTGTTTCTGCCCATTGTGGAAGATATGAAGCTTACCCCAGGTGCTCTGCGTTTCTTGCCAACTCCCTGTGTGTCATTTAGCTCAGTCTCCGAGGTACAACCACTGTCTCCTTCAATATCCTCGGGACCCTGAAGGTGCCCTTTCAAATACTGATTCGTCAGATGATCTTTTGTTTGAATCTCTTCTCTTTCAGTTTGCAGTAAAGGGCCACTAATGGAAGAGTCTCTCAGTGTGTCCACAGCTTTGAGGAGGGAACTGGTGCCAGAAGATCCACTTTTAACCACACTGCTTTCAGACAGGCTACGTTTGCGGGAATGCAGAGATATTTGGTTGATATCTAACACAGAGTCCCACTGAAAGCCCTCACAAAGAGGAACATCATTTTCTTCCATTGGGTTCAGACCTTCAGGTTCACAGGGCACCATTTCTATACCGAATCTAAAAGGATTTAGGACAAATATGAAAATAGGATATAAATGAAGCATTTTGGAAACTTTATTAAAATACTCTACAATGTAAGAAACAAATCATGCAGTACCTTGGTAAGCCCTTGCCCTGCTCTTGCTTCTTACGACTGACTTCCTGGTAAACCTGGTCCCAGTTGACATTTCGTCTGGAGCAAGAGGAACTAATGAGCTGCCGCAAGGTGGGCTTGAGTCCAGAGTCCTTCTCTGTCTCACTCTTTCGCATGCCACTCAAATTTCTAATCCGTCTGGCAATATTCAAGTTGGGTTCACGAGCTGGTGCTTTGCCTTTGGTGCCCATATGGCGGTTTATATCCCGTTTGAGACATGCAGGCAAGGCAAGCTTACTTAATGGGGGTACAGAACCGCTTGCTGTTGGTTGGGATGGGTTGATGGATACCCCCTCACCAAATGAACCCAAACCTTCATCAAAAGTGTCCATGACTTGATCTTCGACTGGCAAGTCAAGGTTTATCTCCCTTTTACCACACTGTTCCTCATCTTCCTGGTCCATTGTGGAGGTACTAACTTGCAAAGACTGGAGAGATGGCCTAATATCATTGCACACATTTTCTGTTGATGCGTCAATAGAAGTGGGGAACTGTTCTCTGTTATTGCTGATATGCTCAACAAAAGCCTTCCTATCTCGGGTCCTGTGCTTGTTTAGTTTCTTCTTACTTTCATGTGCTTTCTTATTCTTGTTCTGATCTAAATTCCCAACTTGCTGAGGTTCTTCATTGTGAGGCACAGTCTCTGTTTCTTTAAGGCAGTTCTCTGAGGCAGATGTGTCAATAGAGCTCTTTCTATTCAGCAAGGTTTTTTTGGCTTTTCGCAGCATCTCTGACAGGAGTTGCTCTTTCTCTGCATTAGAAGTAGCATGCTGTGACAATTCTGAGCTGGAATGGGAATCCTTAGAATTTTTGGAACTGACCTTGACTGAGTCTTTACTTTCATCTTGTGTAAGGTTAGTCTTTAAAATAGGTGTGGAAGAAGCCCCAGTTCTAGCATGCTCAGAGGACTTCTCTGCTTGTCTATTGGAAGTGGACAAGTTGGTCAAACTATCCAAGCTAGTACTGCTACTGTTCTTTAAAGAACATTTTTGGTTTGGACTGCTTTCACTCTTTTCCTGGTAAGGTTCTGTGGATTTATGCCACCAGTCTGTGTTGGACATCAAGCCCTGGCTGTCCTCATTAAAACTTTGTGCCTTACAGTTTTCCACATCTGACTTTTCTGAGCCTGTTGGAGGGTTAGGTTGAAATGAAGGATCTCCAAGCTTAGCTGGTGGATATGGTGCCCACCGGTGAACCTTTTCTGACTTCTGACCCTTAGCTTTGCTGAGATCATGTTCCCCGCCAGATTCTTCCACACTTTGCGGACTCTTTAGCAGACCCTCTGAGATTGTGGATGAACTCTGCTGCTCTCCTGAAGGAGATTTAAGGGGCCTAGGCTGTGACATATATTGTCCCTGGCCAGGGAAATTAAACTGACTGTTGTTCCAGTGAGACTTATTTCTTAACTGTGGAGGGACGACCCCATATCCACCTTGTCTACCACCCCAAAAGTTTCCTTGGTTATGCAAACTTCCTCCCTGTCGCTCCATGGAACCCCATCTCTGAAAGTCAGGAGGCCCTTCAGCATGCCAAGTGGCACATCTAATCTGTCGGTTGGGGTTAGGCCACCTGCTGTGGTTAGGCGATGGAAATCTTGTATTCTGCCAATTGGAGGCTCTGCCCCTTTTGGAGAACTGAGGAAAGTTAGGGTAGGGTCGCTCCCAGTTGCCATACTGCTGCATTAAAGGCATTGGTGCCTGCCACTGAGACTGTAGCTCATGCCACCTCCTCAGGTTGTCCTGCTCCTCTTTAGCCTTCTTTGTAGCAGCCTCCTCTTTTCTAATCAATAAAATGGTTGACACAGTCAAACATAAAATATGCAATAAAAAATAATGTCCAAAATATGTGTGGGAAATTAACAAATTGGTACAATCTGTATATAAATACCCTTCTTTATGGACATGTAAGATAAACTGCTAAAATCACGGTCTTATCTTTTTAAAGAATTACACTTACATAAGTGGACTTTAATTGAGCCCAATGGTCTAAAAGCCTAAATTGCAGTTTTAATGCATCTTTAAAGGGACTTTAACAATGCCACAACTCGTAAAGGTCTTATCTAACAAAACGGTTATCAATTTTGCAAAAAAAATTCTTTTTAACCGTAACTTCTTGTCTTGCACTAGGCATGGGATGCGCGTCCATGATTTTACTTAAATAATTACGTCGAAAGGTCATGCATAACACGCAAAATGCACACTTATGGACCATTTTAAACAATAAACTGACACAAAGACATTAATTAGGGTCATTCCAAAACAACAACTTTGCGCATCACAGGGTTTGTGCAAGACGAAAAGTTGTGGCTAAAAAGTAAAATTATGAATTGCGAAAATGACAATCGTTTCACTAGATAAGACCCTGTTGGGATCAATTTGGACCTTCAAACCGTTGGGCTCAATTGAAGTCCACTATATGGAGAAAAATCCTGGAATGTTTCATCAAAAACTTAATTTCTTTTTGACTAAAGAAAGAAAGAAAAACATCTTGGATGACATGGGGGTGAGTAAATAATCAGGACATTTTTTCTATGAAAGTGGGCTAATCCTTTAAGCTTAAGGGGGTCGTATGGTGGGATACAGTCTGGCATGTGACAGGATGACAGCTGCTGATGACCCACTGACATTCCCCACCATATCTCAATACGCATTCACTTTCAGAATATCTTACTGTGCTCCACAGAACTAAATAGCAAATTTACTTGCAAAGTTTACCTATGTTTGGCTTTTGAGGTTCAAAACCCAGAACAATTGTATAGAACAAATCTGTTTAATTCACAATAACACAACATGAGACTTAATTATATTAGCAAACCTATAAAGGACCGCAAAGTCTCTGCGTGTCAAAAACAAATGTTTAATTTCCCCTTAAACAACATGGTTCATATAAATAGTTAAGACTATTTAAAGACAAGCTGATCATATACTGTTTAAGGGTTGGTTAGCATGAAGGCAAAGGTGTAGTATGTATCCAAGAATGTGAGAGAGCAAGTGTGCTGTCATGGCTGTTTTTGGGCTCCTGACACATGACTCCAGTATCAGACCTGTTTGCAAAACAGTTTAATATAGAACTGCAAATGTTACAAGCAGATCACTAAAACACTAAGGGAAGGAGACCTCAAATACAAGCTTCTGACAAATTGACAGCGTATTAAACCTTAACTAAAGCTTTAGAATGAATCACCAGATGACTGGCAGGCCAGCTGCATCTCCAATCAATGTCTTTGCCAAGAAAAGTAGAAACAAACAGAATGAAGACTCACCTGATCATTTCCTTGCGTTTTTCAATGAGCTGCACAAACTCCTTGTCAAAGTATTCTTCATCTTTATCTTCGTTTAAGGTCTGGTGCTTCTGATCTTCAATGCGCTGTTTATGTATGGGGCTGGAGATGTGACTAGCATAGTCGGTCAGGCTCACAACCGTTACGGCGCAGACCCGGCACTCATGTCCGCAGTCCCTGGGAATCGAGGGGGACAAAGGCTGCTCAATACTGCCTACAGGCATAGTTACTGCTTTTGAAAATGGCTTTTAACTTGATTAAAGTCCTTTCAACGAGATCAGGAGGTAAACTGACTTTTTAATCATAAGAGTTCAAAAATAAAGTTAAGTTACTAAATAAGAAAAAGTGCAATCTTCCTGATCTTGCTGTCTATCTTCAAGGGCTTCACAACAGGTCTTGAACAACCAGGCGAGAGGAGGAGGTGATGGGATATAAGAAGGTTTTAGGCACAAGAGGGTTGAGCACCCTCTCAGGAGCGGCTGAGCCCTAGCACGCTGTCATGATGGAGTCCGCTGTGCTCTGAGACAAGGGTTGGGAGAGCTTTTGGATTCCCCCAATTTTCCTCCAACCTCTGCGCTCTGGGACTGCAGTGGGGCGGGACTTTTCAGGGATAGCTGTAACGTGAGCCACCAACAGTTGATGGCTCAAGACCCTCCCACCCTTGGCTACTCTCTGTAGTGCCAAACTCGTGAGGTGATATGTAGAAAGTTGCTGTTGGCAGCTGGTCTATACCTCGAAAAATGGTGTCATGGCAGCTTGCCATTTTCCAGTCAGCAGACTTTAAAATTATTTCTGATTTAAAATGCCAAATGCATCTCGATATTAAAAAAAAGTTTTAGTTTATTCCTATGTTCTTCAGTTAATTTTAATAAAACTAAATAATTTTATTAATTCATTAGTTTTATAATCTAAATTTCTCTGATTAATATGCTTTAAACATCGTATGACATTTATCTTACAAAAATCAGTAAAAGGAGAGGAGGCAGACGGTAAAGTTTTAAAAACTTTAAAAAATTTATACTTTTTATGTATGTGTCCTGTAAACTTTAGATTTCCATAAACTACCCATATTATCTTGTTCTCACTTTTCACATTCCAATGATCTACATGTCACATGAGCGAGTCAGTTTGTCATTTGTCGGCCTTGTCAGTTGTTCCTAACGCTCCTATATATATTCCCAAGTTATGGCAGCTGCCTCAACTTATCCACCCGCTGACCAGATAAGACACGTGCATGACAATACACATGCATAGTAGGTCATAGCCATATTCAGGGTTCTCAAACCTTTTCAATTTTTTTCAGCTATTATTATGACCCTTCAGTCATTTGTGATTACCACGTATAGTCTGATATTAAATGTGTTCTTAGTTTGTCACACCACAGAAAAATGTGTTATCAACCACCAAGACAAATTTGAATGACGAAAAATGTCAAGTAAATAAAATAAGTGATCTTGTAAGAACAGGCAGGATTTTCAACTCTCAAATGGTAAGCCCATGTCCACTGTTAGTGCTGAAACCACACCCACTTGCAGAAAAGCTGCCGTCTCTCTCAACTTTCAAATATGGCTACAACCTGACTGGATGCCCAAGGTTGTTGTGTTAGGGGCGGGGCCATTCTCGGTGGCTCTGGTGCATCATTGAGCCACCCTTTTAACTCCGCTTAAATAATCCTGAACTTAGAAATAAGGAAAAACTGTTAACCAGTCCTTCCAGAAAAACTAGTTTTTTTGTGATTGTTGCTGGCAAAAATCCTTGATTTTGCACGATGGACTATACGGGAAATTCATGCAATTTTATGCAATGAAATTGTGGGAACTTGCAAAAATTGCGGGAACTTTTGCAGCTTTTCAATGATGTTCACTTACTTGATAACGTTCCCATGGCAACAGGGGACATGGCTGCGCTTGTGTGAAGTAAATGCAACATTTTTCAACTTTCTGCTAGATATTTGATTTTTGCTCTGAAAATATGGGGTTTATGAAGTCATGCAAGCACTGCATATTTTGGGCACGGAAATCTGGAGTTTATGCTGCAAAAGTGCACCGTATTTGAAAAAGTATGGCCCGGCAAAAATATGCAGACTTTGGCTGATTATGCGATGAATCATGCAATTGCATAATTGCGTTTTTCTGGGGAGACTGTTTAACTGTGTAACTTCACAATTTAGTTCTACATTGTTCACAGACTTTGTAACGTGTTTCAGCAATACATTTCTAACCTTTATAATGTGTTTACAAACAATTGTCGGAAATGACTTAACCCGGCCTTTAAGAATTTTTTAATTAATTATAAAGAGATGGGCATATTTTCAGTCCTGAGATTTGAAATCCATAAGGTTTTCCATAATGCATCAATGTTAAAATGGATTTCTTAAAATTGCACACGCATGACATGTCAAGGACCTCACTTTTATGATATGTGACCCTGCCTGTGAAAACCATCTTAAGTCTTTTTTGTGATTTACAGTTTTCTAGTACATAAAATCATCGTACATAATGTAAAAAACGTTTGAAGCATGTCAAATGTAGAATATCTGATGTTTAACATTATATTAGATCCTTAGATGTTTATAACATTATATTATATGTCTGTCTCAATGTCAATCAAACAATAAAAGAAAGAATAAAGTTGAACATATATTTGAAGAATTTGGTTCCAAAACGCAATAAATCCATTTTGACTAATTTCGGTAAAAATGTGTTTTCTATACCAGGAAAGTGACTAGATGAAAACTACTATTTTACATAGCAACTTTAGGTTATAATAACATTAAAAGTTCAAATCCATAATTTGATTTTTTATTATAAAAACTGATTTTCCCACAAAATGCAATAAATCCATGACAAGTTTTTTTCCAAAACGCTATAAATCTGTTGAATCAATATATAAATGTGCATTCATCTTTGCCATGTTATATTCAGTTAGTTGACTAGTGGTATACACTGATAAAAAAATAAACATTAATGGCATTAATCAAAACACTTACTTTGTCATATTAAGAACACTGTCATTGCTGCTGTTATACTTGAAACGTCGTTGCTGAACTTTTTTCACAGTGATCAGCTGTAAAATGTTTTGGTCCTGCTTGATTTTTGTTGGCTTCGCGTAAAATAATGGAAAGTTTTTCATAAGATCCTCTGGGATCAATGTGTTAGCATGACAGAAGCTTGATGCTGTCTGGAGAACAAGCAACCAGCATTTATCCGTCTCCCGAGTGCCTCTCGTGTTTAGATTTTGATGGCTTATGTTTCTTTCTTTCCTGACAAAAAAACACCACAGGTTTATCAATTCCATCAAAGTATTATTTTGTTTCTGTTTGTTTGTTGATCATGGAGTACAATTTGAGGAAAACTAGGATTCCGTGAGGAATACGCCGCCATTGTTTATTTACAATGCATGGAATTGTGCGCTGTGATTTGTTGAGTGGATTTACTGCATTCTGCAGAAAAGAGGGAGTGGCGTTTATTGCGTTTTGGGAAAAAAATGAGAAAAGATGACAGAATAACACGACGGATATTGGATTTTGCGTAAAATTTAGAATTTACTTTTAAATACTGACCTGATCCAATACTGATTTTGGCGATAACTCGTTTTTTTTTTTAATGCCGTTTATCGCGTTTTGGAACCAAACTCTTCATTTGCCTATAGATATTGTTTTTGACTTTGTGTGTGCCAATCTATTAGTTTTAGCTGTGATTTTAAGGTATGGATGCGATGATTTCGTTTTTGAATCTTTAAATTTCTATAACTTGACTTTTCTCAAAATTGACTACTGACTCTACTTCAAACAGGTGTAACTCTGTCATTTTTCGTCAGATTTCAACAAATCATACATTGTTTTGAATTTTTTTTATTAGAGAATGTCAAAATATAACTAACTTATTTTTGAAAATTTGCTCATTCCGACTAAATTTGCCAGAACTAGTTGTTAGTAAACTTGTTTTTGTGTAACTGGACAGTTTTATTGCAAGGGTGGGGAAACTCTTTCAAGTAAACAGTTATTATGTTATGTGTGCTTGCAATGAGTTTGGAATGTGGCAGCTAAAGAAACAAGTAGATACTTGTTTACAAATCTTCCCTAAGTCAGACCTATGAAAAAAACACCATACATACATATATCATATTTTATAAAACGGCTAGTTCCAATCCTTGATTTTGATTGGTCAACAGGTGTGCTTTATTCACAATAAAACACTGCTATGACCGCTTCACCCAACGGTTCTATTTAATATCACTGCGCCCTTAGCAACACCCTTAGCAACACATAAACATATAATGAGACAAAGTCTGAGAACAGTTTGTTGTTTTTATTTGAGCTTTCATGTTGTTGTTCGCAGTCAGGGACTATTTTTTCTAGCGGAAGGAATGCTTTTATTGATTTAACTTCATGAAAGTTGCACTAATATTTTTTTTACTTTAATATTGTGTGGTAACCGTTTTATAAAAGCAATAAGGTACTCGAGGCAAGTGCTGTATCGTGAATAAGTAACGGCTGAAGGGGTTGCAGGCACTCCGCTCCGCGTCGTGCCTAACAACGCCCTTCAGCCGTTACTTATTCACGATACAGCACAGCCTCTCGTACCTTATTGCTTACATATGAATTTGGCAGTATAGCTGTTGTGCTGATGAGTGAGACCAAGAATGTCACATTGGTGTGGAAATGAGCTCTTACCGGCCTTTCAGATTCTCAAGCTCCCTGTGGTGCAACATACTTCTCATGTGCTCTTCCATCTCCTAAGAGAAATATAACATGATTATGATACTTATGGCATTTTTACAGTAATCATGCATTTAACTTATATACAAGATCTCAATAGTAAGTAAAATAAGACTGTAAAAATTTAAAGATTTGACTGTTACACAAATCACATTAAACTAGCAGATTACTGTTTGCTCATAACAGAACACCTAACAGTACTTGCTAGATTGATCAGATTGGCACTTACATGGGTGCAAAAAGAATGGTTTATTACAAACATTAATAGTCAGGTTAAACATGACCTTGTTTGTGAAATCCAGTCACAATCAAATTATGAGATTAGGAGCATTAAATTTTGATTTTACTTAATGACTTCAAATGAATTGAATTAATTTGCCTGTGACATTGCACAGAATGTTCTTTACATTATGTAGGATGATTTTATGTAGAAAACAACAAATTACAAAAAAACGACTTTAGCTGGATTTCCACAGGGCACATTACAGAAGGCCCGAGATAGGGTGTTGGCCCAAGCAGCTGAGCTTACCTGTTTGGAGCTGTACACAGTTTCACAAAGGATGCATTTTTGTTCCTTTCCCATGTTGAATGTTATTGTGTCTCAGGCCACCACAAATAAACAGGGTTCTGCATTTAGATATGAAAAATAAATGGTATTAATCAATTCACCAAGAGAGATCATGTTTAAAATGTCAAAATGTACCCAGTCACAACATTGATACATGCTTTTAGATGACTGCCAGTTCTTATTTCATGCTGCAACAGCTCTTAAATAGCTCTGGCTAATCTTACATTAGATTGGATTGTAAAAGCAATGTATGGGGTTAGTCAAACTCCACCTCCAGTTTATCAAGAGAAAGGTCAATGTTATTGGCTCCAGTGCAGGATGCCAGAGGACACAAAACTGGGACAGCACTGGGTCGAGACTACATGCAGTATGCTGAGAGTGCAGCTATTGTGCCAAAAGCTTAATCACTATAGTGTTGTACTGTGACTTGTATACAATAATCAACATTTTACAACTAAGGAAATATTTATTATAGTTTAAATAACGTTACTCTGCTGCTGGCATCTTGCTGAAAAGTTTAATTTCTCATGCAAATGCAGACTGAGCGATATAACGCACAGCATGTTTTTTTTCTCAGCACTGACTTCTTTCTTAAAAAAGATAACTTTATATGTAATTTAACAATGGGTGGACATAAGACAGAAAACTTATTTAGTAATATATTATTAGATTAACCTGTTAAACTGATCTAATGACTAACTTGAGTGTTCCCTAGCTTTTTCTTGTAAATATCTTTGTTTACGTTTTTGGAAAGTGTTGGTTAGCCTATTGGCTAAATGCAACCCACTGAACAAAACTGTACTCAATGATTTGAGTTAAACTGCTTCATTAATGTCTTCATTATTACTTAAACGGTACATGCATTATAAAACATCTGCAGAATGAGTAATCTAACCATATCGGTGACTGCATGTGCAGATGTTTAGCATTTAGGCTAACACACTGCCTTCTAGCATCCATTCACTTCGTGGACTTTAATGTGCGCTTTTAAGACAAAAGCGTCGAAAAACAAATTTGGTTTATACGTATACCTCTTAATTCAAGCGGAGAAAGCATTTCTTCGGATTTCCACCAAAACACAATGTCTATTTATATAACATTCAACCTTCTTAGCAACGTTATGTGTCGCTCCTGTACAGAAACAAACGGTAAATTTAAAAATGGCCGCCATTATTTTGACGTAAAAGTCCCCAGTTAACGGTGTAAAAAGCAACACACAGAAAATAGTGTGCGCGTGAAGTAATTATTCACAAAAAAAAGACAAATAAGAGTTTTAATAAATTACATAGGGGCGGTTTCCCAGACTGGGATAAGACTAGTCCTAGACTAAAATAAATGTAAGAGCTGTCCAAACTGAAAACAATTGCACTGACACATCTTAAAATACATCAGTACCCTTTGTTTTGCCTCAAAATGCACACAACGAATGTTTTTAGTTAGGCATGTGTGTTAAAATTGGTTATATTTCCTAATTAAACTAAGGCCTAGTCCTGGCTTAATAATCCCTGTCCGGGAAACCGCCCCATAGATAACTTGATAATTTAATCTACTTAATAAATTAATAAAATAATAATAAAATAAATGTTAAATATAAGGTAATAATGTAACAAACAAGGAATGCTTTAGTATTTCATTTTTTATTCCATGCGTATGCCGCAAAAAGTATATGCCACAACTTCCAAATATAAGGAATGGTTAATGTAGATTCAAGTAACTGGGTTAAAATCTTTGTTTGCACAGACGGATGCTTGCTAGTGTATTTTTATACATTATGCCAAAATTCACATTGCAATAGATAAAACAATATACTTTTATTCCTGATGCATCATCAGATTTATTTTAACAATCTGGGTAATTAAAAATGCACTGTTAATCAATAAAAAAATAAAGATATTAACACATTTGTCAAGTCATTTGATTATAAGAAATCATCAAGTAATTCATTATGACCGGATCCCTTCTGCATGTTGTTAAAACATTTCATACAATTCATATTGGTAATACAACATGTATCAAATTAATAAAACATTTCTTGCTCACATTGACAGCAACAGGTTAAAAAGCAGCCAGGACATATCACCTCTGACCCTAAGAAAATTGCTGCATCATCATGTATGCTTTGCATTATAGTGGTCAGACAGTAACAAACTAGACATTTATTGATCCCTTTGAAATGTTTAGGCAAAAAAAAATAAGTTGTTTTTTTATTACAAAAGCCTTATTGTAGTTCACATTGTTTATGGTTTCACACGTGTAAGTCATCTATTAAAGGGGACATATCACCAGACTTTTTTTAAAATGTAAAATAAATATTTTGTGTCCCCAGAGTACATATGTGAAGTTTTAACTCAAAATAGCTCATAGGTAATTTATTATAGCATGTTAAAATTGCCACTTTGTATGTATGAGCAAAAATGTGCCATTTTTGGGTATGTCCTTTAAAATGCAAATGAGTTGATCTCTGCACTAAATGGCAGTGCCGTGGTTGGATAGTGCAGAATAAGGGGCGGTTTTATCCCTTTCTGACATCACAAGGGGAGACAAATTTCAATGACCTATTTTTGAAAAAAGTGTTTATCAAAACTAAGTTACTGGGTTGTTCTTTTTCACATTGCCTAGATTGATAGAAGCACTGGGGACCCAATTATAGCACTTAATCATGGAAAAGTTCAGATTTTCATGATATGAAGAGTTTCATGCAAAACGAGATAACCACCGTGTTTTTAATTGTTCAGAAATCTCTTTTTTAGGTTGTGCATTCCAATTGATTTCAATGCAACTGCAGTTGGTTTGTTTTGATTTAAACCTTCATAGCTTAAAAAATACAGCTAAGTAGCACCATAAAACAAAATAATAACATGATAACATAATAATAAACATGTTTTGACAAAAATGTTAAAAAATGGATTTATCTCGTTTTGCAACGAAACTCTTCATATGTCCCCTTTAAACAACCTGAATCTCACAGAGAATGGATGCTAACCAACGAGCCTAGTTAATATTTCAGTGTCACAAACCATATACACTTTGCCCTATAAAATTGCTACAACATTCACTGTTCAAAACACTGTCAGTAGTTACCTTAGAAATGTCAGGTTAAAATCTATAGTCCAGTTAAAACTTAACATACAATGCAATACAATACAATCCAAGTTTGAAATTAAAAAAACCCTCAGTTTTAGTATTCAAATGTTGTGTTGTCATATAAAAATTATGTTTTTTTTAAGAATTAGCTGATTTGGTTCAATTCTTTCATTTTTGCCCTTAAGTGTCTCTTACGAATTTTGATCATCCACTTAATGCTGAGTTTGGCAAAGTCTGCTGCTTTAAATAGAGCCATAAACACGCCACACAAAATGGCTATGGTGTTCCATGGGTTTGCTGTGACTATCTGTTAGAAAACATAAGGCATGTTTATTTAGATACATATAGCAAATGCTGTCAAGTTCATTTGTATTAGTGTTTCTTATACAAGAAAGACTCTCAACAAGCCTGTAAAACAATACAGAACAATAATTTAATAAAGAAAAATGCACTGGAGTTATAATGTTTAGTGTTTACTTACATCTTTAACTTGTTGTATGAATGGATCTCGCCATTGGAACACAACAAAGAAAAGTTCATTGGCTTGTTCCTGTGGAGGCCTCTTATCGATGTATTTCACTACACTGGACTGAAATAATGTTAAATATTAATACTGTATATCGAGGGAGCAGCCTATATTTTAAGAACCAGTCACCAGAAAATCTATACTGGTAGATAACTAATGTGAATAATAAAAAAAGGCTTGTTTTCCCTCAATGGCTATGCTGATTTTACTGTTTCACGAGTTTACATAAACATGTAATCAAGTATGACAATAAAGCATATTTGGCGTGCTGGGCCCAGAGCACAAAATTTTAGCTGGAACCCCCTCCTTAACTGGGATAGATACCAGCTGAGAATAAGGCGATGGGGCTGGGAAGCAATAAGTCTGGATGGATCCTGCTATAAATAGAGACCTCATCACGCTGATTGGATTGGTTAGATTACATGACCATGCTCCTCACATACTTAGTTAAACTTCATATGTTAAAGATGGCAAAGAATAGTAAATTCTAAATAGTATTGAAAAACATATTACCTCCTGCCTAAATTCCACGGATTCATGTTCTCTGCCTGACGTCTTGACCAAAGACATTTTGACCCATGTCCGAAATCCTCCAGAGAAGGTCCACAATGAATAGTTTCTTTCACAATCTGTCATAAAAGCAGCCCTATCTGAACTGATAAGAAAATGACATATTTCATACAAATTAGGGTGTTAATTGTTTCTAAACAAGCCAGCAAAACATGACACATCTTTCTGTACAAATGTACCTTTGAAGCATATCACTAAATTTGGCAAAAATCATATAGCTTATTGCGCTAAAATCTTCCTCCGTTTCATTACGACTGAACTGCAGGAATATAAGTTCTCGGTTCCTAACATCAGTCGGGCCCCTGACCACCATGGCTCGCTTCTGCCACAAACACATCACACAGATTATTACTAGTAGTACCATGTGCTAAAAATAGCTAGAGAGAAAGATGTAACACTTACTTGTGTCTGGTTTGAATATGGCCCATAATAAATGATATCCTCTATTATACAGTTGCCTTCTTCTCGGCTGCCCGATGCGAGGGGAGGTGAAATGTTGTCATGAAAGTGATGCATGCAACTCAATAACTGAGCCTTTCCAGGATACAAAGCGATTCCTATTCACAAACAAACAATGAAAACACTGTTAATATACAGATCCTGACATCCTGTCAAACATCAGTGCATTATTACGCCACATTCAGACAGCCAGCGATGTTATCGCTGTGTGTCGCTCGTCTCTTTCAATGACGCCACATTCAGACAGCCAGCAATGTTATTGCTGTGTGTCGCTCGTCTCTTTCAATGACGCCCCATTCAGACAGCCAGCGACCAGCAGTAGCAGAGCGACGCAATCTCATTCATTTAAAAGGAAACCGGGCGACTTCCGGCGACACGAGCGAAAGTGACCGTTGGCGACCATATGGGCGTGTCCAGTGACGCGAGAAAGTTAAGAAAAGTTTAACTTTATGCAAATGTTGAGCGAATTTTGGGAGCGACTACCAAAGAAAACGAAGCAGTGGAGTTCACATAAAGTTAAACTTTTCTTAACTTTCTCGCATCGCTGGACACGCCCTTACGGTCGCCAACGGTCACTTTCGCTCGTGTCGCCGGAAGTCGCCAGGTTTCCATTGAAATTAATGAGATCACGTCGCTCTGCTACTGCTGGTCACTGGCTGTCTGAATGGGGCGTTAGCTTACCTGGTGCTGTAAACTCATCAACCTCTTTGTATGAAACAGACATCACTGGATGGGTGAGCTTCTCCATAAAGTCTGAAATGGTTTGGTAGGCCAAGAATGCAGCTACTGTACTAAGCATCAAGTAAATGAGAACAAGGATGACTGTAAAGACATTCTTCAGGCAAGCTTTGTTGAAGGCAATGGACATTAGATTGGTGTCCACAACGTCCTCGTCTGCAACAAAGTAAAATTTGTTTGAACCAACAGAATTTTATTTTTTTAATAAAAAACATATTTTTTGGGGAAATGTGCATACCTGGTAAAGGATCACAGCTTGTTTCATCATGTTCCACTTCAGAAACTTCATCATTCTGGTAGGGGCTGAGTGAGCCAGCACAGTCTTCACCATTGAACTACAATGCAACAAAAAGTGACTCCAAACATTACTTTTTTAATTTAGCATGGAGATCTGTTTAATGTTTAAACACATTTTTAGTTTACATTAAAAACTACATAAAGCAAATAATATTAAAATAGCATAAAGCAAATCTTATATCTAACTCAATGCAGCTTTACAAAATGTTTTTTCCCACACTACTACGGGACCTGCTTTCACTGACATTCGCTAAAAAAAGAAATATTTTATTAGTTTATTAGAGCTTGCTTTGTACCACATTCGTTGAAAGTGTCATATAATGCACAGCATAACTGTTCCTCTTGAGTACTATAAACCGAGCAGCAGCGGTAGCGGTTATCACATGACTTTAGCTGCCATGTGACATGTCCTCGTAAACTGCACACGAAGGCAGGAACTGCTAATAGTATGGATCTAACTGCATTTCACACATACGTTTTATTACCTCCTGATAGGATCGAGATGTTTCTCTCCTCAGCATTTTGCGTCACCTCCGAATATTTTGGACGTTTAAACGTTGCCATTAACTTGCAGGAAGTTGAAGATCCAGAGTTTCAAACTCATTTTCGAACTGCAGTGCTAATGTTAGCATCCAGAAGCTCTCGAGACGAGAGGCACAGCCAATGGGAAAAACATGCTGCGCGTGACATCACAGTTGTTATTCTGGGATGGGCTTTTGGATACTCTCTTTATCTTATTTTTTGACAGCTCCAGCTAAATCTTCCATATTCACATTTATGTAATTTGCTGAATACAACAGTTTTCTTTCCGTAACTGTTTTCTCTTATGACTATTGCAACTATACATTTGAACGATCATTCTCACATTACTTGTGCTTTATATAATTAAATCTAGCACTTTTCTTTGCGAAAAATAAAATATTCATTATCATTATAAACAAAAGTTTAGTTTTCAGGCAAATGACGTGAACAACATCACTACCAGCAGTTTCAGTGGTTAGCGTCACTTCCGGCCCATCTCACGTGCACACAAACAAACAGAAACTCAGGGAGAGTGGAAGTTTAGAAAACTCCCAAAGCAGAAGTGGGCACCGCATTTAAATTTCAAATCATGTCACGTATATCAACAAATCCCAAATCAACTTTCGATTTAAACGTTAAACAATTTTCGTATTTAAACATTTAGAATCCTGTTCCGATTCAAGTAGAGCATTTCCCCCTGCTTGTGAAAGCTGACCCGAGATCAGCGCTAAACGCTTGAATGGAAACCTTATGACAACAAGGAAACTGTAGTGGCACACTTTAGTTCCTGCTATTTTAAACCTCAACACGACATTCCACAATGTTTAATGTCTATATTGTTACATTGTGCGTATTATTAACTATTTGTTCTGCAAATGACACCACAAAGAAATACTCAAAACCGGTGCGTTTGTTTACTGAGGAGGAGTTGAAAAAATACGATGGGAGTGAGGTATGCGCACGTGTTATAGAAACACTAGTTCTTGGAAATTTCTTAAGAAAATTTTCACCAATTAATGATTTATTCCAAATTACAATTACTAAACAGTTATACATTTGATCCCGGTCACGTACAGGACAAAAAACCAATTTACATGGCAATTAAAGGAGTGGTATTTGACGTCACAACTGGAAAAGGTTAGATTATTTTATGTATGTTTGTGTATTACATGAACATTAAATTGTTCAAACTCTGTATGCTGGCTGTAACTAGTTTCCGTATTTTAGACATAAATGTAGGCTATATATCTTCCTTTTGCTATCCAGTACTTTGGGAAAACTCACCATAGCAACCATATTAACAAATTTTTATTTATTTGATCTACAGAGTTTTATGGCAAAGGTGCCGGTTATAATGCCCTAGTGGGTAAGGACTCAACCAGAGCTGTGGCCAAAATGTCTCTTGACCCAGCGGATCTCACACATGACACTGTAAGTTGGGGAGTTCACTACATGCCCATGGCAGTTAAGAGTTTCGTGGTATTCTAGAAATAGAAAATTTCCAGGGGTTTCCTATTGCATAAAAAAACACATTTAAACATTTACTTTCCATTTCCTCATTTTAAGTTGTTTAAAGACAGAAGTGATTTCACATTAGCTTGGTCTGCACCAAATTCCCCTGTAGTGCTATGCCATTCTAAATGTTTGCCTCTTCTTGTCCTGTTTATTAGACGGGCCTTACAGAGGAACAGCTACAGTCCCTTGAGCGGATATTTACAGGCACATACAAAGCAAAGTACCCAATTGTGGGATACACCAGCAGGCGCCTTCTCAATGAAGATGGTAGCCCCAATAAAGACTTCAAACCTGAAGACCAACCAAATTTCAGTGTTAAAGATGAATTTTGATACACAGAGAAATTGTCTCATATAAGAGCAATCTAACAATCTTATTTAGCTCTGACCTCACTACGTAACCTAGTTGAACTTGTTTATGACTCCTCCCTGTACTCTAGAGTGGGCAGGTGTTGATTTGGTGATCTTTGGTGGTCTTTTAGCCCACAACCTAGAAAACACTATGATGCATTGAGCCCACGTGGGTTTTTCCCTGGTGGGCTGCACTGAAGGTCATTCAAATGAGGCCACCTACAGGTGTGATTTACTGTATACAGTAAAATATAAAAATTCAACTGTTTTTACACCTTATATGTTATTGTAAATCATTAATTGTGTGATGGTATCTAGAACCGTATCTATACTATTCATCATAAAGTTTTTTTTTTACTAGTACTCAAGGGGAAAGTTTGGTGATTCACACTTCAGTTAGAAATTGAAATTGCTCTGTGGTGAAGGGGTTTCATACTATAAATTAAAAAGTTGTTGTCAATCCACAACAACATTCTGACTCAAGCATCATTATCAGTCACGGTGTTTGTGTCTAATTTTCAAGCGATGTCTCAAATGACCAGAAATGGTTCATTTTAATCTGTTAATGATATGTTTGTTACTGCAACTGATTCATTTATCTATCATGTTACTGTCATCCACTGTCTGAATGAAATGTTGTTTAGAAACTTGCAAACAAGATCACGTCCAAAGACTTGATATGGGTTAGATTGAACTTGGTACTGATTTAAGAATACGTGTTAAAAAATAAATGGCCGACCTGACATGGTATTCAGTGGACTCATTATAAGATTACTCCTCTAAACATTTACTTTAGCAAAAAGATGAAAAGGCAATGACTAAACTCTAAATAGCACTTAAAGTGTTTAATTGGCTTGTAGGGGAACCACTTTTAAGTGCCATTTAGCACCTATGTAAAATCAAAAGTGGTGCTAGACAACTATAGCACCTTTATGGTTCCATGTAGCACCATATGGTTCTACATGGGTGCTTAATAGTATTTTAAGTGGTTCCCCTATGATTACAAGCTAGCCATTTAGCAACATTTTGTTTTCGAGTGTATGAATAATTTCCATTAACTTTTAACAGAGACTGAGCAGTAGGTGGGTATGTTTAAAGTTGTTATGTTAAATGCCTTTATTTCTATGTTACGTTTGCCCATTCTGCAGCTCATATAAAAACATGGGGGCTGTTTAGTTTCAAGAGCGGCAGTGAGTCAGTTAGCAAACACTGTCAGATTTGAAGTCTCAAAATGATGTTTTTTGATTCTTAAAAAAAATTCCCAGGTATTCATTAGCATTTACAGCAAAATAGTGAATCATTATAAAAGCACGTTTACTGTAAATACTTGCCTGGCCTAATTCTTGTATATCCACTTCTAATCATTCCAATACAATTTAATTTATTTATTTGTTTGACCCAGAACAAAAACCAAAACTAAGTTAAAGAAAGGCCTATGTAATAACTTTACATACCAAACAACTTTAATCCCATTCAAGATATAGTTAGATATTCTGAAATTTTGTCACATGTCAAAATGGCTCAAATATATTGCTGATTTTCTATAATAACATCAGTGCTTGTTTTACACCACTATTTGCTATAATAATCTCCATGCCTATCATGAAATTTATGTTCTTGACATTTTTAGTATGTACTTTTTCTTATGATTTTTTTCTCACCTATGCGTTACCTGTTCACGCTCACATGCGTGACGTATACAACACTTTCCACCCTCTTGTAAAAACATGCAGTTGGCTTTCGTAGAGGTGTCGATGGTGGGAGCCCATGATGCTTCTTCCTGTCTCCATTGCGCTCAGAATTTCCCCTTCTTGCCCGCCCACTTTCATTTAGTGCGGTGTAGTGGGCTGTTTCACTTCAGTCTGTCTGAATCTCTTGGTAGTGTCTGTTCTGCTCATGAGTCAGTGTAGCTTGTTACTTTGTCCTGTACACCCACGGTGCAAAACCTTCTTATTTTTTAACTGGTAAGTAACAATTTATATTTTGTTTAATTGTATTGTATGCTTTTGAGTTGTTACTTAATTCAAGTATCCATATTTACACAAATGTTATCTTATTGAAATATATGTGATCAACATTGATGCTTATGTTTTGATAATTATAGTTTCTACTAAATCATAACTACTAATGATATATAATTTGTGCTATTTATAAATCTGATTGCAAAGTTTGATATATTTTGTATATATTAGGATGCTGAAAGTAAAAGAACAAATTAATAAAACTGCAAGCTAATATTCACAAATGAATCATTTCCATTTGACAGATAATCTAACCAAGAGGAGTATATCCTTTGGTCATCACAACAAACCTATGAAGGTGCTGAGTGGTCACGGCGTGGTAAGTTATCACCTTGACAGTTTCACACACCTATTGTCCTTAATGTCATCATGGAAACTGATTACTATTTGTTTGAATAGGCTTACTTCCCTAAATCTCATTGACAAGGCAATCATGTATTGTTCATTTTGTTTCAGTGCAAATCGTTGACCCTAAACAGCATGGACCTAATCAGCATGCAAGCCCCAGTTGTAAGTATATTGATCCTAAGATCTTACGCATACAGCACTTCTTAACACCTTTTGATTGATAGATTAGTGAAATTATAGATTTCTTTGAAGTTTAAGTGCTGAGGGCGCAGCCTTAAATTCCTGATGCCTTTAAATGTCAGTGCATTTCTGTGTACCAACACGTGTCAATATATCATGTTTACATGCCTGCTTGCTCTGTTTGGCTATTTACCAACCCAACCTACTTAATTACTATAAGTGTAATTTTCACAATTTATTATTCAGTCTGGTTTCAAGTTGCTTTTGCTTTTTAACTGAGATAACTGGTTTTAAAATAGAGATTGATTGGACGACTTCTGATTGTTTTTATTAGGTTCATGCGGGACTTCCCCTTAGTCAGCTGCCTAGTCTGACCCACACCTCCCACACTGGTAAGCTAAATATCACTTCTTGTTTTAAATGCCATTTGTTTTTAAATGTGTTTCTTGGACTTTTTATGTGGAAGAGAAACATTTCCAGATAATTTTAAGTCCAGCTTACTGTCAATCACAATATCAAACTAAATAACCAATATGATTACTTCTACTGATGTTAATTGTTTCTTTTACATTTTTTTAATAGAAAACATGAACCGAAAGCGCTGGAAAAGCGTTTTTCGTCGTGTACAGAAAAAAAACATGAATTCCGCTAATGCTTGCGTACATCCCAAGCAGCCACTTTTTGGAAAGGCCCTCTCTGATGTCTGCGAAAAAGATGGATCTCTTCCCAAACCAATTATGGTAAGAATCAGCCTAGTCCTCTGAATTTATTAATAGTATTCCACTGCTAAACATAAATAATATATTTATAAGCCAAATCATGTTCAAAAATTAGTGGGTTTAGTCACTCAGACATGTCATTTATAGTCTTTATTTCTTTTGCAGGATGTCCTCACCTTGCTGCTAAAGAAGGGTCTGTACACCGAGGGAGTGTTCAGAACAGCAGGCAATGCCAAAACTTTGAAAGAAATCAAGGCTCAGCTCAATGATGGGATGAAAGTGGACCTGAAAGGGCACAGAGTCGTTGTACTTGCTGATCTTCTTAAGGTATGTATTGATTTTAACAATTTGATTTAATATGTGTGATTTGTGTGAAATATGACCCAACAAAAATGTGGTATGTTTATAGTATTTATATTCAGTGTATTTGTATTCGGATTTGCAGGATTTTCTAAGACATCTTCCTGGAAGTTTGTTAATGGTGGAGCAGTACAAATCCTGGATGAGTGCAATGGAAAAGGAAGACATGGATCAGAAATGTGCAGAAATTCAAATGTAAGTTGATAAATCAGTGCTTCACTTGCTTTAGGGATAAAATGCTTAGTTTAAAAACTGTAATTGTGACCATGTTTTCTGTGTTTTGTCTTCAGGGTGATCAACAAGCTGCCTGATCCAAATGTTCAACTTTTAAAGCATCTGGTTGTTCTACTATACCGCATAAGTGAGAACTCGGATACAAACAAGATGGATTCCAGCAATCTGGCTGTGTGCATTTCACCCAACCTGCTCCAAACAGACAACTTGGAAGAGATGACAGAGGTTAGTAGTAGATCACGCTTTGTACAGTGATATGAAAACCTTGACCTTAAAAACTTCTCACATTTTGTGGCTGAGAGCCAGAAGTAACAGGTTGAGTAAAACTGAAACTCAACCGAGAAAAAATAGATCAAAGGTGCTTTTATCCAGACTTATCTTTCGCGTGACCTATTTACATGGTACTTAACCTATGTTCCAGTGTTTTGTTGAAAAATTATTTTTAATTCTCACGTCACTATTGGTTTGTATTTTTAGGTGAGGACCCTGACGAAGTTCCTCATTGACAACTGTTGTAGAATATTTGGTGAGGATGCGTTGAACCTCTACGGAGACTCTGATGAAGATGAACTCAGTGATAACCAAGGTAAGCTTATGTTTTTTCCTTTCAGACACCTTCACACTATGTTTACAGTTTCCATTTAGTTTCCTCGCATGATTTCAGACCAACCTGCCTATATTCACATGGCATCACCTCATAGGCCATTATACGTGTTTAATCAATTGAAAATCAAAATACACGAACTGAACTAATAAATGATTATTTATCTGTGGTATCTCCAGATTCATTTTCTTCAAACCACCATGACTCTGCCTACGACAGTAATGACACTGATGTTGATGGCTACAAGGGGAGTTGTTCAGACATGGAGTCTATCAAGCCTGTTGTTGAAGGGGAAGCCCAGGAACATTCCAGTGCTGTAGAGCCATGGACTTCAAAACTTTTAACCCGCAGACGTTCAGAACCAACAATTATCTTCAGCAAGGGTGTTCGACAGAACCTTCCCCTCACCAGGAGTCATACAGAAATGGACTTTCAGGACAAACTAGTAACAAAGCAGGTCTCTGATGACTGCATTCTGTTTCAATCCGGCAACAGCTTGGATAAGAGCTATGGTTTGGCACCTAAATGTAGGGCCCGACAAACTTCCAAAGACTGTTCCTCAAGTTCACTGGAGAGCTGCTTCTCCAGCGCCTCAGAAAGCTCGATCCACAACAGCCCACCTATCCCATCTCTATCCAATCAGCGAAGACTGCTTCAACGCAAACACTCGTTTCCCACTCGCCAATCCACGCTTGCACAGAATCGCTTGGAGATGCCCAAAAGACGATCGCAGTCAATGAAGGGCGCACACATCAGAAGCAGGACTGTTTTTGGGCGAAGTGGCTCGACCAAACGTGCCATCGAGAGAACCTTACGCCACAGCCAGACTCTACCTGAGGTACTTAATCCTCAACCAGAGCCATCCACCTCCTGTAATACAAGGTGCTTGTCTAGTGAGGAGGTTTTCCAGCAGGTGGACAGTAGGATACCAAGTAATCCTCCAAGTTATCAGCAGGCCATTCAGGACAATTCCCATGCTGTTCTCTCGAACCGTGGATCGTTGACTGTTCAGGATGCCATGTGTCTAACAAAGAAAACACATAGCAGTTCCTCATCCACGAGTAATGAGACACTGGATTCATCTTGTGGCGATGAACATTATGATACCCACAACAGAGACATTAAAGACACATGTTGTGAAACCATGAGTGAAGTCTCATCAGGGTTTAGACAGAGATCCACATCTGAACCTATGTATGAAACATCGCTACCAGAGTGGTGTAATCAGGATGATCTCAGAGAGACATATATTTGATGTGCGGTTTATTCATGTTATTTTTGCTCCATTTTTGTGGAGACAGTATTTGTAAATATGACAGATGATTTGTGGTGCAGCAATATTGCATATCAGGAATTAGCTTGTTGAAGATTCAAGCACATTGTTGAAATGCTGAATTCTTTTGTGGCAATGTTTTTATACCCTGTATATTTTGATTCCACAGCAAGAAAAATATTATTGAAAGGCACTTTAAGGGAAATGTCACTACAATTTTTGTGCAATCTTTGAAAGACATGTAACATGTAAATATTATGCAATATGTCTCCTCATGAAATAAAGACTTTTATTTCAAATTTATATCTTTTGCATTTTGTTTCATTAAGTAAAAGGTATTGAAAGTTTTTTTTGGATATTTTATATAAAAATCTATTGTCTCTGACTAGAAATACAGCTGTGAAAAGTATATAAAAATGTATGTTATTGCACTAGATCAAGGGTTCCCAAACTTTTTCATTCCAAAATCCACCTATGTATAATCTATCTCAAGACCCACCAAAATATTTTTAAATAGACATTTTTAACAGGAGATACAATACATTTTCATTGTCTTTTAGTAATGAGTCGTTTTTTATCCTTGTCCTTGTATGAATGAAATCCAACCTGATCTCACCGGAACTGTACCTATTGTACGAGTTGGCTAATTTGTAAAAGTAAATCGTCACAAAAAGTATGATTATTAAAAATAAAAACAATAATGATAATTATTAACTCTAACCCCGCCTCTAAATCCAGTGTCACGGGCAAAATCAAATCGTACAAAAACATACTAATTTGGTCGTACAAATTCATACGAATTACCTCGTAAAATAATTACAAATGACCATGATTCAAATGTGAATCTTAACATGAAAAATGAAGTTTTTAACATTTGATATCTCAGATGTCAAGTGGCTTAAATACATACGTGAGGTCTCTTTTTAAGTTTTTTAGCATTAAAATGTATTTTTTAGTAAGCACAGATTTTAGAACTGTCACATCCAAAATGCTGTTTTTCATCATATTCAGTTTTTTTTTTTTTTTTGAAGAGCTGCCCCTTCTGAATGTGTTGGGTATTATTGCTTCTGGTTTGTGTACTTTATTCACAGATTTCCGACAACAATATTGTCTCCCAAAAACTTGTTCTTTTCGACGTCATATCCATAACACATATATTTTCCTCATCTAAAACATAAAACATGCATAGACTGATATATTTGTCTGGCTGGACTACCATTAGAAGTTTATGAAAACATAAACAGATGGTTTAATATACTGGTAATAAAACATTATCTGATAATATATATTACAAACACTTAATATTAAAAAGTATGATTTTTTTTAAATGCATTTAACCAAAATTTTTAACTCTTGTTTTAATATTTTTAATTTTTATTCAACATGGTTTCTTTTTCTTTATTTTAATTAACATATGTTTAAACCATCCTAAATAAACAATTTAATATTGCTGTGAAATAAAATAAAGCTTTTCTTTTCCTAAACAGGCTCATCTTTTGTTCTTGAGGCTCATTAAACAAATTCAAGAAATCACTGTTTACATGATGTGCACACATCAAGCATGTGCTTTCTGACTCTTTGTTGTCATGTTTTGGTATCATGGTGGCATCACTTGTGTTCACCTCTTGATTTTCTGTGGGTCTGAATGTATCTGCTTTACATAGTATTTCATATATAGTGCACAGCATAAATGAGTACACCCGCTTTGAAAAGTAAGATTTTTCTCCATTTGTTAGTAAATATAAGACCAATTTGCTTTCTTTTTTACAAAACAGTTGTATTAAACATTTATTTTTATTAAAGGAATAGTCTACTCATTTTCAATATTAAAATATGTTATTACCTTAACTAAGAATTGTTGATACATCCCTCTATCATCTGTGTGCGTGCACGTAAGCGCTGGATCGCGCTGCGACGCTTCGATAGCATTTAGCTTAGCCCCATTCATTCAATGGTACCATTTAGAGATAAAGTTAGAAGTGACCAAACACATCAACGTTTTTCCTATTTAAGACGAGTAGTTATACGAGCAAGTTTGGTGGTACAAAATAAAACGTAGCGCTTTTCTAAGCGGATTTAAAAGAGGAACTATATTTTATGGCGTAATAGCACTTTTGGGAGTACTTCGACTCGCCTGAAAAGTCCGCTCCCCTTCTCCCTCTCATAATGGGAGAGGGAGGGTGTTACTGCGCCGAGTCGAAGTACTCCCAAAAGTGCTATTACGCCATAAAATGTAGCTCCTCTTTTAAATCCGCTTAGAAAAGCGCTGCGTTTTATTTTGTACCACCAAACTTGCTCGTATAACTACTCGTCTTAAATAGGAAAAACGTTGATGTGTTTGGTCACTTCTAACTTTATCTCTAAATGGTACCATTGAATGAATGGGGCTAAGCTAAATGCTATCGAAGCGTCGCAGCGCGCTCCAGCGCTTACGTGCACGCACACAGATGATAGAGGGATGTATCAACAATTCTTAGTTAAGGTAATAACATATTTTAATATTGAAAATGAGTAGACTATTCCTTTAACAAAAGAGTGAAAGTCACTGACCATCTTTAGGGTACAAAAATAACTAATTTAAATAAAATGGGGTGATGCAAAAATGAGTACACCCTGATGAATATGTTAGCAAAAAACTTAAATAAAGTGTAATTAACAGGAATTCACTAGGAAATTATGAATATAATTAATCATCACACAGGTGGCCACAGGATAACTGGTAATTGAGGGTGGTATTTAAGAGAGAAAATCCACTCTCATGTAATGGTGACAGAATAGCACCACATGGTAAAGAAATGTCTCAAGACATGAGAAATAAAGATAATTTCTTTGCACAAAATGGTCAAAGTTTCAATATAATTAGTTAAGCATTGCTAATTAGTTTGAATACTGTGTCAAAAAAGGATGGACTTGTGGAAAGCTCTCTGTGATGTCCAGGACGTCTACTGAAGTTAACACCTCGTCAAGAGCGTTTTGTGATGAGAGATGTTGAAAAAAATCATCATGCAAGTTCAGCACAGTTGGCTAATTCATTAGAAAGTCAAGCTGGGGTGTTTCCCGTGACACCACACGACGGACGTACAGTGCAAAGGACAGCCTTGCATGACTGTCATCCACAGAGAAAGCCACTGGTAAAGCCAATGCACAAAAAGCCTTTTGCTAGAGCTCATATTGAGAAAGGTAAAGACTATTGGGTCTCTATCTCTCTATACTTTGGAGTAAGATTAATCTTTGTGGTTCTGGGGTGTTCCAAACTTAATGGTGTGGCAAGGGTGAGGAGTTCAATGAAAAATGCATGGTACCAAAAGTAAAGCATGGTGGCAGTGCAGGTGTCGGAGAGTTGAATTTATAGATGGCATCATGAATACACAGATGCACTGTGAAATACTTAAAGAGAAGATGCCACCATCACTCTGTGCCCTTGGTCACCTGGCAATCTTTTAACATGATTGTGACCCAAAACACACATCTAAGGTCACTAATTCATTTTAGAAGAAGCACAGGGTAAAAGTGATTCAGACATCAACCCCAGGTTGAGGTATGGTGAGCTCTAACGTCATTTTCCATCCAGGATCTGAAAGGGGTTATTGTTCAAGAATGGAGAATATAAGATGTAACTGTATGTTGTCAACAATTTTATTCAATGTCTAGAAGAATTAGTGCTGGAGGCCATACAAAATATTAGATGTTTTTTTTTAAAGAATCTTTGTAGGGTGTACTCATTTTTGCAACACCATCACTTGATTTAAATGTGTTATTTTTCGTATCCTTAAGATGGTAATGACTTTCACTCTTATGTTAAGAAACATAAATGTTTAATAAAACTGGTGTGTAAAAATACAGCAAATTGTTCTCATATTTACTAACAAATGGAGAAAAATCTTAATTTTCAAAGGGGGTGTACTCAATTATGCGGTGCACTGTAGATTAAAAATAGAAATGAAAGTTCACTTTTACTTTTTTTGTGTCTGAGGAAGTCTTTATCAGTACTGAAAATAGTGAGGAAAAGCTCACGTTTACCTTTCCAGGGTAGTAAAACACCAACATATACACAATTAATGTATTTAATTATTTATTTAATTTGGGTCTATAAAGTTGCCTTGGAACAAAAATTATGGGTCAAATTGCCCATTGGACATCAAAATCGTAAAAGAAACATTATTTGTGTTAAAAAAACACATCAGTGTATCCTCACTCTGCATGCATGTTCATCGCCCTAAATGAGAAAAAGTGACAAAATGTCTGGAAGAAAAAGTGTCTATAAAAGTCTTTTTCATTACTCAAAAGACTTAGGAAAAGCCTTTTTACCCCATTTCAGGATAGTAAAACATCAATATAGCAGCATACACTGAAAACATATATTTAATTTGTGTCTGTACAGTTGCTTTAGAACAAAAAATAAATGGGGTCAAATTGACCCGCGAACATCAAAATCGTTACAAAATTATTTGCCTACACTTCAAAACATATCAGAGTATCCTAACTTTGCATGCATGTTCATGGCCATAAAGGAGAAAATGTCACAAAATTTCAAGAATAAAATCACAGGTTAACTGTTTTTTCCAACAGCTTAAAAATCAAAATGGGTCAAAATGACCCAGAATATAATATAAGGGTCAGAGTTGTATAGTACTTAAGTATTTTTAATTTCTACATAAAAGTAAATTTTCAATTATTCGTATTTTATTAGTGTTTTTCTTTGGAAAACAAACATTCCAACATATTATCATAATTTTTACTCCACTACATTTCATAATTTCAAATTTTTGGTTTATATTTAATATTTAAGTACATTAAACATCTAGTAATTTTTTGTACTTTTACTTAAGTAAATTTTTTTTTCGTACTTTTACTCAAGACAGTAAAAGTACACAATTTTTATGTAATTAGGCATTAAATCAATTTTAATATGCAATATATAATGAATACACAGTATGATTTTATGCTTTAGAATGTAGTGAAAATTTTTTAGTAAAGAAAAATAAATTTTTTCCCAAGACTCTGATAAAGCAGATGCTTGGAAAATGTAACTAAAATACTAAAGTATTATACACCTCTGATGAGGGTTAATGTAATATAAAAAGCCATTGTCATTCATTAATTAGGCTAAATAGTTTTTGTGACATTCAGTGCAACAGCCCACCTTATCACACTTTGACCCACAAGAGCAAGTGTCACAACCCACAGTTTGAAAACTCCTGCACTAGACCACAAAATATCGAAAATAGTCACATTTCTATAAACATGTGCGGCCATTCCATTTAACAAGCTGGGACCATAGAATTACAAAAACAATTCCCATAAAAATTCACACAGGTGTCCTAGCAACCACAGACACAATCACACGTGTAACACATTTAACAACCCAAAACTATCCAAAAACGGTCAATTTGATGTTTATTTTCCCTACTATAGCAGCCTACAAAATAAAGACACTGACCAGATAACTGCTGTAGATTAACGACCTCAGCCACACCCGTGTGCTCTCACCACCCTGTGTATATGGACTGTCATGTTGTAAAGTGACAGTATGTTGTCAAAGACGACACGCGACCAGATTTCAGCTCTCTCATTTTACGGAACCGTGTATGAGTTCAGGTTTTGTCGCGTCGGTAGTTTGGGCGTGAGCCCGATCAAAGGTCGTGTTTCCGCAGGTGCAGTGTAAGCAGAGAGCTGTTGGCACTCTTTAACGCGAGTGGTCTAACTTATCTGGTCAGCTATCGCTGGGGCGAGGTTCTCACATCTCACCATCTACTGAACATGAGTCAGAAGAGAGTATGTTAACTCACTGATCGCACGCGGCCACAGAAGAGCGTGTCAAACGTACAGTGCGTTTCACTGGTCAACTTTCTTCTCCTTATACGACCCACAGAAAAACAACAATGCCGAAACCTGTAAGTTTTACTTTTATTTTGTTCCATGGATCGTGTATTTATATAAATAATAAGATTATAATGGGAACAATTAAATAGGATTGTACCACACAATAATTTTATATGCTGAGAAATAATAGGCGTGATGTAATAGTAAGGTTCACTTGGTCTAGTCATATTTCACCCTATCTTTGCATGCTGTTTTGCATGTGTACATCTGGTAACATTTGATATAGGTTGATGTTCCTATGCCATAAGACTTATCTAAATCAAAGCTTACACAGGTTAAACTTAGGTTTCAAAGATTTTTATCTCAATAATTTAGTGATCTTATTATTGCTGAATGACAAATCTTGAACTTGAAAGACAGGAGATCATTTTGAGAAGTTATGATCATTTTTTTTTACATTTAATGCTAAATCAGCACTTATTGCCTTACAGTTATTTCTACAATGGTGCCAACTGTGATAAGTACTATATTATAATATACAACTATATATTTTTTATTATATTAAGGCTTATATTAAGTGATTTTACTAAATGGTCTCTCTTAGAAATGTGGTTTAGTGATTCAGACTTTAAGTATGTTCGAGTGATGGTTAACATGATTCAGTAAGATGAGTCTTTACATATTAACTAGACAATGACAATGAGTTCGTACTCTGTTCGTGGACACAGAATCCTGCAAAGTAAAATATTAGCTAGGTGATGATTGTATTACCTAGTGAACATACTTTTGACTGTGTTATTTGCTTGTCAGAATGTGATGTCATTACTTTTTCAGAAAGTTTTATGGGTATATCTTTATTTAACTGTAAATATTTGAGATCTGTTCAAATATCTTATATAATTTCTATTTCAGTTCTTAAGTGCTCCTGTATAGCTCAGTGGTAGAGCAATTGCGTTAGTAGCACATAAGGTCATGGATTCCAACCCAAGGAACGCACATGATTCAAAATGTATGCCATGTAATGCTCTGTAAATTGCTTTGGATAAGACAAAATCTTACTGAAGGTAGTCTACATCCCACTACATGGACCTCACGAATTACAAGTTGTGGGGTAATGTTATAATGATAATGCTACAATGCTTTGTCTTAGAGAGGACCTGAAGCTAAATTAAGCCTGGGAAAACAAATCCCTATATCTTTGATTATTTGAAGGCTGTGGAGTGTACACATTCACTGACATTTTAGGAGGTCGGCGCTCTCCAGGCCAATGAGACATGTACTGTAGCGGTCACACTGAGTTATGACGTAGTCTGAGCCATTCTTCTGGCTAGATAAACTTTACAGCTCTGGTAAATAACTCATGGTTGCTCATGGAGATGGTGAGTGCTGGATTAAACAATAGCACTCATGCTGGCTGTTCCATTGTTTGGAGAAATCCAAGCAGAATGAAAACCTCTGAAGATTATAGATTATGTTTATCGTGCTGGAATTGAGATTATAAATTGAATCCATCATGCTGGGATTGGGATTATTAATTTTTATTTAATTTTTTAGGATTAAGACAAGGTGTAGCCTACTTACAATATGCCTCTTACTGGCAAAGTTAAAAGATATATGAACTAACGTCTCGTGTGTAGTGTAAATAGCGACAGAAGTGATTTTAACTTTTTTGACACAGTTGTCAGCCTTTTGCGCCTACTCTAATGGCTTGGTAATAAAAAAAAAAGATGCATTACATTGCATTCATAGTTTTACATAGATTTTTCCTGATATGTAACATAGTATGTAAACATTATATTAGAAGCATTAATATTAAAGTATATTAGCAGAAGCATTAAGCATAATTTATTAAAAGTAGCACTGCAATCTTGTTTTGTCAGCAACAGGTGTCAACCGCTTTTAAAGTGGCCAATGTTTGGTCCAAGCATGGAGATCATTTACTTGCTGAGTTGTCTGAATACTACGGTACGCCAGCCAGGGTTTAACAGTTATTGCAGTGTGAATATTGTAGCAGTTGACACTTTTCTTATGACTGGAGTCATTAAGTTTTTTTTCCTAAATCTAGATTATCGCCTTTCTTCAATGGGGGGCAGATCATTCACTACTATTGCTCCCAAACTTTCTCTTCAACGCGCTCTCTGTAGTGTTAATAATATAACTGAATTTAAATCATTACTCAAAACCCACCTGTTTTCTGAATGCTATTCCTCTTGATTTGATTACTCTGCACGCATTTATTACCAATATTTCTCTGAATGTTATGTTATGTCTCTTAATTTCTGTTTTGTATTTTTGAACTTGACTCTACCTCCCTGTACTTCATTGTCCCTTATAATTGTCTTATTGTTAATTGTTCTCTGTAAAGCTTCCTTGAGCTCTGGAAAGGCGCTATATAAATAAAACTTATATTATTATTATTATTTGTCAGTAAAGGTCTTCCATTTATACCTGACCATCAAGCACCAGTTTCAGAAAGCAAACATTAAACAGAAAGCTTCTTAGATTTGCTGCACAAGTTTTAAAGGTTTTATCTTTACAGGCTCACAGGAAGATTGTGTAACTTTGACAATGCTTTGGCTCTTGTCAAGGTTCACAGGCTTGTTATGAGAGGTTGTGTAAAAGTGAAAATGTGTGCTGGACTGAAATGTGATCACTTGGCTGATTGTCTGCGTTAGGCTGTGAATCACTTTTGTAAATACGTTTTTTGTTTTGTTTGTTTACAGACAGCCTCATACATTTATATAATTGGTTGGTTATTTGTTTTAATAAGGATATTTACAGGATTACATAAACATTTTATTGTTTTATTATTTTTGCAGAATCGAAAGTTGAATCTTAATGAAAAAAATATATTTTCTGACATAAATAAATACACACCTGAGAATGTCTGTTGAAACCACCTTTGTTGTTGTCAGTCATATATTATGTAAGATAATTATGTCAATAAGTCTCAATTGCCATTGGCTTTATGAAATGAGCTGTAATTTGGGTGGCATCTCATTATTGAACACACAGTGGTAGTTGACTAGCCTGGGTGCCAGCCCATCTTAGCCCCGGCAACGTCAGGCTAGTAGTTGACTGCTTCAATTACATTATTCTCAATTGCTTAATAAACCGATTTATGTTTATAAACATTTCAATTTTACCATTTATGTGCTATATAAACTTAATATTTAGCTATTGAACTTTTCAAACTAAATGTTTAATATTTAAAGGCGGAGTTGAAAAACGCTTTGGAAAAGGAGACGGGCCAACCACCCAAAACACACTTATAGCCAATCAGCAGTAAGGAGCGTGTCTACTAACCGACATCCTTGCCGGGTTGCGTATGTGTGGGGCGGGTCTTTTAAAAGAAGGTCCAGATTCTATTGGGGTAGGGGCGTGTTTGTTTCAAACATTGTGCACTCCGCCTTTAACTAAAAATACACCACTTTGGTCAGCGAATGTTTTGCGAGGTCATATTTAAAATTTCAGTATAAGTACAAAATATGATTTGCTTTATTGCTTTACTGTATTTCATTTAGTGACAATAAAAACACCGTAAGATCAATCTGTCTTCCAATTTGTGTTTGTTTTCTGCAGATCAATGTCCGTGTCACTACAATGGACGCCGAGCTGGAGTTTGCTATCCAGTCGGTTACTACGGGCAAACAGCTCTTTGAGCAGGTAATGTTTAGCTGTCATAGACCTACCGTACACGTTGTATAAAAACTGAACGTCTGATGTCTTAAGCCGGGTCAATAAGCCTCATGAATTATCTCTTCGGCCTTTAGATTTAAACCTCCAGTTTCAATTAGACATGCAAATTGTGATTTTTTTGTTGCAGTTTTATCTTGCATGCTGGGAATGATTACATTACATTACAGTTTACATTACTCACAAAAAGTTCTAAGGCAGTAAATAATCAACCTGTAATGACTCGTACACTCCTCAGACTAATTGCAAAAGCATGTGCTGTCGCCCTGATCACACCCACATTCACATTTGGGGGTAGGCAATGGGTGTAAATCATTTTTCAGATACTATTCAAATTAGTAATCCTAAACTGTGCATTGTAATGTTTATGGCACGCCATTGCATACGGAATATATCACCGTGGTGGAGGACACCATCATAGTGCACACCTAACTGATAAGACTTTAGGGTTGGGTGTATGGTAGTTTCCTTCACTCGATAATTGCATGGATTCTAATCTGTATCTTTTACAAGGTAATCACCCACACATCATTTGGCCACAGCGTAACTAATGTCACTGTTGTGATGATTTGTGTAAGGTGTTGTGTAAGTCACACATGAGTATTGAGCCTTTTAGACAGCGCTTTCCAATGTCATGGGTTCGACTGTGAGGCAATGCAACATTTTCCGGTTGCATAAATGTATAATTATATTGTACTGGTTTTGTGGTTAACCTGTGTCCTCACCTCCTATATGTTACTTCCTGTCTGTACTCCATTGTCCTGTTTAATATTTAACTTGATAAAATATTTGAAAGATTTGTACTAACACATCTAATACTGTTATTTGCATTTTCTCCTGTATTTAGGTGGTCAGGACAGTGGGCTTGCGTGAGGTGTGGTACTTTGGTCTGCAGTACACAGACAACAAAGGCTTTCCTACATGGCTAAAATTGGACAAAAAGGTATTAAACATGAGGGAATAACATGGTGAATGAAATATTCAGAAACAATAGCAAATTATGTACTTTTTTGTATTTTTAATGCACCATAAAATCAACATTAAACTCAAAATTGTTCATGGTATTGTTATATTGTGCTTATGATTATGTTGTCTATATAATCTCTTAATCTCACGTGAAACTTACTCAGCCTCTGAAACCACACTAAGCCCTCTTATTTTTTAACTCCTCCCCTTTTGTGAAATAAAGACGTTTTAAAAGCCAATTAGGCTAATGGCTGATAGGTAAAACTAAACCCTGTCCTAAAAATGTTTCAGATTCATTCAGAAATGTTGCACATACTATCAATGCTAAAATCATAGGTTTAATTCTTTTGGACAAAAGTTTTAAATGCATAAATGTGGATTGCTTGCTACAAACTGTGTATAGACTTTTATATATACTCATTCACTGTATCGTCACAGTCAGAGGAAACTACCCATGCAGACATTATTTCACATTTTGCTTTCACAGGTGACCTCTCAAGAGGTAAAACAAGAGAACCCTCTTCAGTTTAAGTTTCGGGCTAAGCACTACCCAGAAGATGTGGCTGAGGAACTGATTCAGGACATCACTGTAAAGCTGTTCTTCATGCAAGTAAGAGATGGCATTTTGAGCGACGAAATCTACTGTCCCCCAGAGACAGCGGTGCTATTGGCTTCCTATTCTGTCCAAGCCAAGTTTGGAGATTTTTCCAAAGAAAAACACAAAGCTGGATACCTAACATCTGAGCGATTACTTCCTCAGAGGTGAGTGGGAAAAACCGACAAAGAATTTAGTAGAAATGGCAAAGATGATTATGACATGAACAAATGGAAACATTATAATTAGTGTGCTTGAAGTGGAAGGTATTAGGGTCAGCTGGTACTGGCCACTCATGGTCACGTTTTTGTTAACATCACTGTGAGGTAATATTAGCGGAAACGTTGCTTGGGCTACTGCTATAGCAGATTAGATTAGACAGAAGTTTTGTCTCACAGGTCCTTGGTCCCCATTAAATTAGGAAAGAAAACTTCCTATAGACGGCTATTGTCTAAAATATTATTTAAATATTATATAAATTAGATAATTCACTTAGTGCCCCCTCCCTGTAGTGTGATGTCATCACTATTAATCACCCATTCACTAGCTGCATTACCATTTTTTGACCTCTTCATCTGATACTGTTTAGGTGATAGCCCCTTTGTTTTTTGTTCTCTTCTTTATTTTATTTATTTTTTATTTTATTACTATTATTATTATTTTCTCTGTATATTGTCTCTTCTGTTATGTGGATATTATATGTCTATATTTTTTGTATGTATGTTCTGTACGTTCTTGCAAAAAAACCCCACAAAAAAATAGATTCATTACCTTTTGAATTGTGCATATTGACATTGAGAATTAAAAATACGGCCAATGGAAACAAGTACATTTCCATTGTCTGTGTTCCCATTGGCTGTATTTGAAATTTTCACAGGACCAAAATCGTGAGAAGTGCTGGAACGCAAGAAAAAGATGCATGGTTTGTGGAAAATAATGTTTTTTGAACCATAAACCACGCAAACACATTGTCTTATACCAAAATACACAAAATAAAGTTGTTTTTAGCAACGTAGGTGCTCTTAAAAACCAAAAAGGGCCTGAAAGAAATTATGAATTTCTTTCCAAAGTTTCTGAAAGTTTTAATTTCATTTACATACTAAAGACCATGCAACAATTTTATTGAAATTTTCCATTTAGACGTGCCGTTCTGCCAAATGTAAGGCCAACCTTTTAAAAAAATTATATACAAAATTGTGTTTTACAGAGTTCTTGACCAGCACAAACTCTCTAAAGAACAATGGGAGGAGAGGATCCAGATTTGGCATGAAGAACATAGAGCCGTCCTCAAGTAAGCCTGACAGATAAACACACCATCACCTCTCCATTATTCTGCTGAACAACAAGTTCATCATTTTTGAATTCCTTGTCACCAGGGAAGATGCCATGCTTGAATATTTGAAGATCTCACAGGATTTGGAGATGTATGGTATTAACTACTTTGACATAAAAAACAAGAAAGGAACCGAACTCTGGTTAGGTGTGGATGCGTTGGGACTTAATATCTATGAGAAAAGTGACAGGTAAGCACTGACAGATTGGCCAATGGTAAATTACTTTTTAGATATTGGGGTCAGTGTGACAGCAGTCATGACTTTATGGTCAATGACCTGCAGTCACCCACAACAAGCCAGACTCTGAGGGAAAGAGCTGAGTCGATGTGACTGCATGTTATTTTTTGGGAGGTCATTGCTCCCAATGACTGATGTATCATAGGGTTTGTGACCTAATATCTGTTGATAAGCAGGAAAAATACATTTTAAACTAATTATCTAATGTGCTACATTTCTTAGGTTGACTCCAAAGATTGGATTTCCATGGAGTGAAATAAGGAACATTTCATTCAATGACAAGAAATTCATAATTAAACCTATTGACAAAAAAGCTCCTGTAAGTCTTTTTGAATTGTATGAATATGATTTTATGATATGTTATGTTTTAAAAAAAACTATGTTTAAAAGTCTTATTACCAACCTTCAGAATGCACTTCATATTACTGGTTTACAATAGACTTTCTTTTCAACTATGAGAAATGTAGTCTCAAGATGTCAGGTTTATTTGACTAAATGTAAGATTTTCAAATTATTCAATATAGCCAAAGTTCAGTTTGTAATTCAAACATTGCACACCTGCTTATTCATTTTTATAATTAAAATGACGAGCATAATTTCAAATGATAAGTATAAAAAAGGTTGGTAAAATTTTTACTTATTTATTTTTACAACATAAATAAATCATCATTAATTTTCAATCCTCTTGTTGTTCCAGGACTTTGTGTTCTATGCATCTCGGTTGCGCATTAACAAGCGCATCCTGCACCTGTGCATGGGCAACCATGAACTTTACATGCAGCGCAGGAAACCTGATACCATTGAGGTGCAGCAAATGAAGGCACAAGCTAGAGAGGAGAAATATCAGAGGCAGATGGAAAGGTGCGAACAAAGTGGTGATTCCCCGAAATGCTTCATCTGCCCTGTTTAGCTCATGACCGCAGAATTTATCTGATTGCAGAATGTCAAAACTGCTAATTTATGCATAGAAATCCATTTATTTTGGAACATGCTGATCTTATAAAGATAAGATATCTTAGAGAAGATAATGTTCATGTTTAGAAGTACACTGTAAAAAGTAAATTTTTCACTTAAAGTAAGATCATTTAAGTTAAAAAATTTACCAATTAAAGTAATTTTTAGGTTAATCCAACTTTTAAAAGAAAGAACATGTCTTAGTTTTTAGTTTGCATTATGAGTACATTTTTAAATGTGTTTTATTTCAAAGAAGGGTGCCTATCTGTTTTGTTTTCTTTTCAGAGCCCAGCTAGAGAATGAGAAGAAAAAAAGAGAGGAAATAGAGAGGGAAAAAGAGAGGGTAGAACGAGAGAAGGAAGAGATGATGCTAAAACTGTACAAATATGAAGAACAGACCAAAAAGGTTGAGAAAGGTAAGAAATTTTGAAATATAAGTTGAAAAAAAATATATATAATATTATATGTATATATTTGATCATGGATCTAGAAAACAATGCAATATAATATTTGATGTAAAATTTAATGTACCATTAATTATAAACCCTGAAAGAAGCATCTGGACTTTTAAAACACTTTCTGTACCAAAATTATGGACATGACAGAGAAAAAGGAGAATGATATTATTAGAGACATGAAATAAATTGCATTATTTGTATTAATTTTTTGGTAGCATTGTGCTGATATTTCTCACTGACAAAAATGACTTTCTTACTTAGCATTTTTGTCTTGTTTTCAGTAAAAATATCTAAAAATCCTGATGAGCAAAATGACCTAGGAAAATAAGTCTAGTTTTTAGACAAAAATATACAATTTAAGAGAATTTGTGCTTATTTCAAGAACATTTTTCTTATTCCAAAGTAAGAAAGTCAATTTTGCAGTGCTGGATTTACACTGCAAAAAATGATTTTCAAGAAAAAAACATTTTTCGTATTTTTGTCTTGTTTTTAGTAAAAATATCTAAAAATTCTTAAATTAAGATGCATTTTCTTGATAAGCAAAATGATCCAAGAAAATAAGTCTAGTTTTTAGACCAAAAATATAAAATTTAAGTGAATTTGTACATAAAACAAGCAAAATGGGGTAAGCAAAAAATCTTGGGAAATTTTCTTCAACACTAAATTCTAAAAAATTTTAAGAAACATTTGCTTACCCCATTGGCAGATTTTTTTTGTTGCTTGTTTTATGCACAAAATCACTTACATGTGATATTTTTTGTCTAAAAACTAGACTTATTTTCTTGGGTCATTTTGCATATCAAGAAAACGCATCATAATTTAAGAAGATTTTTTCTTAAAAAACATTTTTGCAGTGTACTTAGCATATGCAAAATGTCTGCCACCCTTATCATACATTATGACACTGAACATTGGGAATGTAGTATTTTATAATTTAGCGACTACTGCCCTCTTTTGGTTGAATCTGTGAATTGCACAGATCTGAAAGAGCAGCTTGAAAGAGCCCAAAGACTCGAGGAGGAGAGGAGGAGGGTAGAGGAAGAGGCAGCGCGTCTGGAGGCCGAGCGACAGGCAGCACTGATTGCTAAAGAAGAGTTTGCCAGGAAAGCTGAAGACCAGCTGAAAACGCAAGAACAGCTGGTGAGCACACAAAACATTTTTTAAACATTTCCTCTATCTGTGGTTAAGGCAGTGGTTCTCAAACTTTTGGGAGTGCACCCGCCTTTGTATAGGGTGCATCCTTTGCGACCCCCCCCAAAGAAAATTCATGCCATAAAACAATCTCAAACATAAAATTTGAATTAAACAAAACATATTAATTGATGCAATGTAGTGCTGTTGGTTGGTAGCTATATTTTTTTGCACAAAATTTATGATAAAGTAGTGCATTTTACAAAAAATGTCACAAACCTGGGCCCTTACAGTTTGGCAACCACTGGGATAAGGAATAACATAGAGTCCGGCCACAGGGCACAGGCTGAGCTTGTGATGCTGTGATGTGTATGAATATAGAAATGTGAATGAAATTAACATTTAAAATGAAACTTTTAAATATGACACTAAAATATGAAATATACGCGGAAACAGAGTTTTATGCTTTTTATAGAACTAGCCTTGATCAAAGAATTACCTTTCCAACACATAAGTCAGCTGTGTAAAGGCAATTTTTGTAGGCAGACCAAAATGTATTGCATCTAGATTAAATTGGAATGAGATTTAACCTGCTAGTTAAATGTTTAAAGGCTGCAGACTTGGCTGAGTACACAGCAAGGATTGCTTTACTGGAGGAGGCCAAGAGAGTTAAAGAAGAGGAGGCCAGTGAATGGGAGAACAGGGTAAGTTACAAGTATGGCCTCTAAAAAATTCACATTTTAGGTTGTTAAACATCAGCTCTATAAGAAGTAAGGTTAAAATATTTCCTAATGTTCTACTCTTCTGCTCTCAGGCTAAAGAGGTGCAGGATGACCTGATAAGGACCCGCGAGGAGTTACATAATGTGATGGCGTCCCCCGTGGCTGCACCCATGGCTGCTCCTGTTCTGGCTGCGATGGAGGAACCTTCAGAGAGGCTTGAAAACAATCACGAGGATCATGAGGAGAACAGTAGCATCTACAGTGCCGAGCTCCTCGTGGACGGCATAGAGGACCATCGCAATGAGGAGGAGCGCACCACAGAGGCAGAAAAGAATCAGCGCGTGCATAAACAGCTTCAGGTAACATATGCATACATGCACACTTCTTGTCCCAAACACAATTATGTCGGGATCAGTGGTTGTTTTAAATTCACCCCAGTGACTTGAAATATTGATTTCTCTCCACCAGTTAACTTAGTGATTTATCTGGAATGGCTTATTTGTTTATTAAAAACTGAGGCTAGGTAGATTTGTGTATTGATTTGTTCGGTGACTCTTTGGTGAATAGTGAGTTGCTTTGTAAATGAACATTCATTTCTTGTCCCTATTTTTATTCTAATGTATGTTACTGACTACATGAAAAGGTGATTATATGTTATATTGTTTATAGACACTGAGTTCTGAGCTGGCCGAGGCCCGAGATGATACTAAGAAGACTCAGAATGACATTCTGCACACTGAAAATGTACGAGCCGGAAGGGACAAATACAAAACGCTTCGTCAGATCCGTATGGGCAACACTAAGCAGAGAATAGATGAGTTTGAAGCATTGTAATGGCTGATGATGACTTCTCTGAATAATCTCTACCAACACCAGCACTCTACCCATGCACCTTATTGCTGTTCATGGGTGAATGTTTTCTAATTATCACAAATGGTTTCACTTCGTATTTGGTGTTGAAATCACTGGACTGTTTGCATAGTGGGTTATATGTACCTAAAACATACAAGATGTGTACATGGTTTAAATTTGCCTTTAGCACTCTTGTGATCCTACTGTATTGTGCCAAAGCTTTTGGCTTAAGAAGTCTTTTGTCATCTTTGTAAAAAAAGATCCTCAGCATTTTTAAGAATGGTCTATTGCGGTGAAAGCTGCTTCTTGTAGTATAATGAAAAACCTCACTTTTTGTTAAAATAGAAGGACAAAAATCAGCAAATGATACCATGATAGATGATAGATTTAATGTGATCAAACAGTGGCCGCAACAAACAAGTAGATGTTTTTTAATGTTGTTGTTTTTTTGATTAACAAAATGCTGCTTATTGTAAATCAGAATTGATTGCATACCTCGTTCAATGTGATATATCAAAATAAATATAAGAAATTGTTTAATAGTTTTAATACATCTTCTGTCAAGTTATGACAAATGGAAATTCAAGCATGGCCACGATCTGGAAATTGTATTACAACGGCACTCTTTCTTTCTTGACAGCAAAATCATTCAAAATAGCAGTATGGTTTGCATATTTACCCAGATGCCTCATACGTAAATTGCGACCAATTAAAAGAACTACAGTGCCATTTGCATCAAACGCAGAGAGCCGTTTAAAATTTTTATTGATTGGTATAGGGTGCACCTGCATGAGCACACAAAGGCCCATTGATATTTACCCAAAGACTAGAGTGTTAATTATGTTGCTAGACAACAACTTATGAAACCTGGAAACCATTTGTTAAAATATGTAAAGGGTCATTTAACAGTGAAACAGATCAGGATTACTGTGTACTATTGGAAAACGTTTTTAGGGGCTTCCTCGAAATCCTCCTTTAAAAATCTTCCATAGAGTACACCCACTTTCGTTGAAATCCTGTCTTACTGGGTAAGTTTATGCATTCATCTTTTATATTAGCAGATTTATTTTTCTTTTAAAGATTGGATGCAGTGCCTATTTTAAATATCAGAAATCCGTTTATGTGCAGTATTCACAAGGGGGATTAATTGCAGAAAAGCTTATTTGTTGCCCTGGGTTTTAAGCTTGTCTGTGCTGGAGCTTAAATAGCAGGAACATTTTATCCTCATCTTGCCGATAAAATTGCACACATTGTAGTGCCCATATTACATAAAATTGACATACTGAGGATGTTAGGTGGATGGAAAAATATAATTGTAATGAATTACAGTATTGACTAACCAAATAATCACACAATAAGAATTTAAAAGACATACTGTGCGGTGTATGTGTGACCACAACTGATTTATACAATATTTGCTTTTAATGACCATGACCATTAAAATATAAAGTTTATGGTACAAAATAGAGAGTATTTAATTTGGTTATGGTGTTTGGCAAAAAGGCAAACTACAGCATATAAGAGAATATGGCTTTTATTTAAATATACTATCTACAAAAAGTGCATTGAAAAACTGATAGATAACAGGAAAGAAAGCCTTGACTACAGTTTTATCAGTTATTAATATTTTATTGATCCTCTCTTGGTTTACTTCTTAAAGCTGCACAACATGCACACAACATGCATGCAAAAAGTAACACATTTTATTAATAATTCTGTGTTATTATTACATTATTGTTTCAAAGTAACTGAAGTGTGTACAGTATGACCCGAATGCTCATTCAAACTAAAAGAACATATGACCATATAAGGAGTGTATATATTATTCCCTGGGGGTGGTGCTGAAAGAACAGCTCCCACTAAACACGACTGCTTTTAATAGCGGTCCCCTGTGGCGGCTTTTCCACGAGACCCTCTTTAGCTGGACAGAGGGCAGTCATGACAAGTCATGAATCACCAAAGTTCCCATACACGAACCGGAGAATTGAAACCTGAGGGAGATTTGGTGGCGACTATGAGAAGATGAAGAGGCAAAACGTGCGGACACTCGCCTTAATTATCTGCACTTTGTCCTATTTATTAATGGGAGCGGGAGTCTTCGACGCGCTGGAGTCAAAGCAGGAGAAGACCCAAAAGGGCAAACTCGACTATCGAAAATTTCAACTCATGTATAAATATAACCTTACAAGATTGGACTTCGATCAAATCGAAAAGGTCGTTTTGCTTCTGAAACCTCACAAAGCCGGAGTCCAGTGGAAGTTCGCCGGGTCTTTTTACTTCGCCATCACTGTAATAACGACCATAGGTAAATTGTTCACTTTAAGTGATTTAACTTTAAATACAGTGGTTATTTTATACAACTTATCTAGATTAATTATTTTAATAATTTAATGATTTATTAATTTAATTTTTTATGGAATTGTAACGAAAATGAATTTCGTCACATCAGGAATTATCGTGATTATCTCTATTGAAGTGAATATTTTAGCTATTACTTACCTGAATACTTTATAAAAAGTGACCTATATAGTTTGTATGTTCACTTGATGCACAAAATAAGCATTAAAATTTAAGTCAGGAAATTAATAAACAAGAAAGGACTCAATAACAAAATCATCACTTATCAAATGCATAATCCTGTGATATAATGCATAAATCTGGTCATTGCTTTTTAGATTAATTCATTCAGAAATGAAAATTGGTTATTTTTAGAAATGTAAATGGACGTTATTGTAAACTCTTAAAAATAAATGTGCTGGGTCATTCTACGGAAATATTAGAATTTCAAGCACCACAAAAGTGCTCGTCCCCACAGTCATGTACAAAGGGAAAATGCTTTCTTCCATTTTCTTCCATTTAAAATACAATAATGTGTCCATGACTATCAAATATATGATGTAAATTACATTAAAAAACAAAATGCTAAATAAATATTATAAAATATATGATGAAAGTAGTGGTCCCCTGGAGTTGTGTCACTGGGGTTACCATTTAACAAAAAGCTCTTATTTTTAAATAAAAATCACAATGACGACATCACTTGACTTCCTTCATTCAATTTCCTGGAGATCTATGAAGAGAAGTGGTAAGTCCACTGTCTCTTTTCAGTTATCAGAAATCTTCTCATTTATCACATGATTTCATATGAAGCTTTTAGTTTAAGTCACTGGTATGACCTCTTTTATTGTTTGGGAATTGCAAAAATTAGAATACAAATGGATTAAATTATTTAATTTAGTGAGTATACAATTATTGACAACGTGTGGTTTGATACTTTGCAGCAGTAATTTTATAAAATGCAGTGTTACCTTCCTTATGGGTTACACCAGTAAAGATCAGTAACACCAGTGACTGATGATTTGTTGTGTCACTGGTGTTACTTTGTATTTTTTCTTTCACATTTAATAAAATCTTTCAGATGTGACATGATGATAATTTTAAAATCATTGAATTCTGCTACACTTAAGAATTAAGCTTTAATGCTGAAAAAAAATCAAAATAATATTTCATAAACACCTTTAATATTGCAAAAGAAGTAAGGTAACACCAGTGACAAAGTGTGCAGTCTTTAAGTATATGCACACAAACAATTAAAAATCATTAAGCTGTCATTTATGTGTACTCACAAAGTCAAAAAGTAATCTAATAATGTGGTCTAAGTTTAAATGTTAGAAAAATAAATCAATTTTAAGACATCTTGCCATGCCAAAAGTGGACGTTTCTGTAGAATGACCCTGCTACAGTATAGACCATTTCAAAAGATGTATACAACACTGGTCCAGAAGCACTTCCTGTTTCCGTTTTTTAACACTAGATAAACGTTGGGATAAAATAAACCAACAGAACATATAAACCTGAATTAACTGAAGTTAAACAAACATCTTAAAGATAATAATACATGTGAAATAAAAAAATAACTGTCACAAACTGTAACAGGAAGTGTTTCTGGACCAGTGTTGTTTACATCATTTGAACTGGTCTATACAATGCCACATGAGAACATGTCTTGGGCTCTATTGTTAAATAAAAAATCTTTAACATCCAAAGAATCATATTGCTTCACAAAAGTTTCTTTACATTAAAATGTATGACAGATATGTTTTTTTTTAACATTTAACTCACATTCACCGATTCATTGGAGAACCAAATATTGTTCTCCTGTGTGAAGAAGCTTTTGTAGCATAATTTTTTTTACCGTGTACAGTATTTGTTTTTGTTTAACCTTTAAATTATATCTTTTATAGACAGGTATTGCAGTCTTTGTCACCATATAGGCAAGAGCAGAAAGTCTGTCATTTCATAAAAAAAGTAAAAGTATACACTTTTGAAAATGCTTCATAGTCTTTATTTGCTTTTTCACACTTCATTTTGTGTTATTGCTTGTCCAGTATTGAGAACTCCATGGAATTTCAACAAATCTCCAGGCTAATACCGTATTAGTCTCCCCTCATTGGAAAGTTTACAGCATCATCATAACAAAACTGGAATGTCTATATACGCAAGTCTCACAGAGACAACATCTGGGAACAAGAAATGGACTCTGGTGTAACAGGCGTTTGTAATAATATTTATGAAAATGTAAAGTACCTTCAGTACTAATAAATGTGGGGGGTGAACATCTGATTATAATCTCATGACACTGGCCTATAACAAAAAGTAAAGACACTGACCAGCTTGTTTTCTTTATTTATTTTCCATTGCAAATGGTTTCGCAGTAAAACTTTGTTTAACGGATATGAACCCAGAAACAGCAGCAATGTTATTTTACTGAATTCCTTCAGCAGACCTCACTATCACAAGACGTAAAGCACTACTATAGTATAGCCTTAACATTCTTTTCATTTATTTATATCCTCATCTAAAAACATGCATGTCCCACTCTTCTTTTCAAGGATATGGCCATGCTGCTCCCAGTACGGATGCTGGGAAAGCATTCTGCATGGGGTATGCGCTTCTGGGCATCCCCCTCACCCTGGTGATGTTCCAGAGCCTGGGCGAACGCATCAACACCTTCGTCCGCTTCCTGTTGCACAAAGCCAAAAAATGCATAGGCCTGCGGCGCACCGAAGTTTCAATGGCCAACATGGTGACCATCGGATTCTTCTCCTGCATCAGCACCTTGTGCGTGGGAGCATTCGCATTCTCCCACTACGAAGGTTGGAGCTTTTTCCATGCTTTCTACTACTGCTTCATCACCCTGACCACCATCGGTTTTGGGGACTACGTGGCCCTGCAAAAGGATGATGCGCTCCAGAACGACCCTCATTACGTGGCCTTTAGTTTTGTCTACATCCTGATGGGCCTCACAGTTATCGGTGCTTTTCTTAATCTAGTGGTGCTACGGTTCATGACAATGAACACGGAGGATGAGAGAAGAGATGCAGAGCAGAGGGCCCTCCTTTCCAAAGATAATCAGAAAGCCCCGCCTCTGCGCTGCACAGACCCTTCAACCCCCGTTGCCAGGGGCCAGGACAAAAGACGAGGGTTGAAGAGCGTCTACGCCGAGGTGCTTCACTTCCAGACAGTGTGCTCCTGTCTGTGGTACCGCAGCCGAGAGAAAATGGTGATCCTTCCGCAAGATCTGTCCTTCACTGATGCTCTAATGGAGCAAGGAGATGTGTCACCCCACGACTTCTTTGAATCTGACCCCACAGGCTGCGTGTGTAACCCTCAGCGCTGCTCAACCATTAGCACTGTGTCTGCTGATCTGAAAAACATCTCTCCATTCAGGCTCTTCTCCAAGAGACGTAGGTCTGTCTGAATCACCGCAGTTTCTTCTCAGGACTGTTGAATTATTTTTCATGCAAAGATGATGGAGCAGCACACCCAAGGTTGAGATTAAATTTAGGAAAGAGTTTGATGGGTGTTTTGGATTTTTTAACCCTTTAGATATACTCACTCTTTGATGATTATTAATATATTAAACTTGACTTCTGCATTAGATAGTTCAATGATATATACATATACAGATACAATTCTTTGGTAAAACAATGCCAGACAATTTTTTTACCTTGTTCAGGTGACATTGTCAGCTCATGATCACGGCCAGTTTTTTGAATTTTTGAATGAACTGTTTTAAATGAATTTTTGGACAATTGGCAGCCATTAAGTATGTGACATGCCAAGACATAGTTGCCAGACTGTATTCACTTCATCACTGTAATAAGTCCATTGTAATACAGTATGCTGTGCGAGACTTTAGTATGGCAAACAAAATGAAACGCGTACTAGATAGCTGTTGATCCAGATGGCATACCGACATGACTCCTGCTTTCTGCCCAGCTCTATACTGTACAACATGTTAGGAAATAATCTAACCCTTGTAAAACCTTTTACAGTATAAAATCTGATGGCGTCACGTGGCATGATAAATAATTCCATTGGATTGTCTGCAGATTACCTTGTTTATCATAGGAAAGGGAACCAATTGGTTTAAGCAACACTAATGTACGCATACCTCACAAAGACAACATCTGGGCATGAAAATTGTATTAAACTCTTGAAGTATTGAATTACACTTGATGTTTAGCACTTAAATGTCAGCTTTGAAGATAAAGTTACAGTACGACCTTGGTCTGAACTGCAGTAGTTATCGCATACGGACCCTCCAAGTGCTCTCAGCAGTGATCTGGACATCGTGTCCTGTGTATCCCCTATGACTCAGAGAGGCCTTGCTGCTTAGGCTATGTTTGGACCACACAGGACCGGGTGTCATCTTCATGTCCCGCCAAGGAGAAAGCGCTCTGTGTCCAAGACTTTGCCTTCAGCTATTAGACCTGCATGACACAGTGACAGAAGGAAGTGCATTACAATAAATGCCTGCATTTCTCTCCCATGGTGGCAGCATCTGTTGCTTTTCCTTCTTTATTTTTGTTTCTAGTTTGGCATCTATATCTATGAGAAAGGTAAAAATATCTTTGGCCAGAAGGTCAATGGGGGTAGGACATAATGTACATTAATGCTTCTATTTATGTGTTTACTAAGAAACCAGGGCAAAAATAACTGTTTGCTGTTTGTAGATTAAAATTATAAGGATTGATAAAAATTAAGTGAGATAAATTAATTTAATGCAGTTTTACATTATACCTGTACTATGAAAAGTATTACAAATGTAAAGCCAGCAAATAAAATAAAAGTGTTATTATCTTTCTAATGCAATCGTTTATTGAACCTTAACACAAAGTTTTATGTAATTTTATGTTCAAAATACATTCATTTTTTCATGGCCATTAATTTATCATAATCAATTTATCATAAAAAAATGAGAACAAGCATACACTAAAAATGTAAGATTTAAATGAAAATATAAATTGAGTTCATTAATACAAATAACCATATAAATAAGATAAAATTTGATTTTCAGAACATTTTTATGCTTTAATCTCTTTAAACTATATGAGGGTCAAATACAACAAATAAACATAAACATTCTTTATAGAGCACCTATTTCATTGCTAAAAAACAACGTTATTTTGTGTATTTGGTATAATACAATGTGTTTGCATGGTTTATGGTTAAAAAAACATTATTTTCCACATACCGTATATTTTTGTAGCTTCAGATTTCACTCTCTTCCTGAAATGCAGGGATTTAAAAAGCGCTGTGTCCCTGATTGGTCAGCTAATCTGTACATTGTGATTGGCCTGAATACCATGACGTCAGCTAGAAATGTGACGCTTCTTACCATGTTTGAAAGATTTGCTCACAATGTAATGCTAACAGGAGTTAAATAACATGCTGTGAGTCCAAGCGGGAGGAATTATGATAATGTCGGTCTTGTCTACATCACCAATGCCAGGAAGTAAACTGTTGCCTACAATCCGTGTGTTTGTTGTAGTCCAAGAAAAGAGATTTATGTTGGAGTCAATAACTCGCGTCAGCTTACTTTGGGGTTTGTACCTTTTGCATATTGTGAACTGTAAAAACGTGAATCGGACAATAGGTGCTCTTTAAAGACAACAGAAATAGTGTTTGGCATTTTACTCTATGTCTCTATTTTCGAGTGACACATTTAAGGATGTTAGGTATTGGGTTTGTCTAAATACCCACACTTGCGGGGAACCACTTGAGTGTGATCCAGTCTGAGTATATCCCATCATGCATCTCAAGTGCACCAAAATTATGTGATGTCAAAAAAGGACACTTTCATTTCCGATATAGGTAAAATTATATTACATAATTATATGTTAAATTACATATAATCTGGTAGTAAAACATAAAGTGTTGCTATTTTTTGTTACTCCTTTTATATCATTTCAAATTATAACTACAACAAACGAAATCTACCCAAAATGATGACATAAGAATGAAAAACGAATGATTTGTGTCAATCAATACACAAAATACAGAAGGTTATCAATTAAAGAACCAAAAGAAGAAGAAGGAGGTAACTCATACCGGAGAAACTGGCCGGGGTATGTGTATTGGAAAGGTGGGAAATATTGGGAGCATAGGGGATCATATAAGAAGAATCAACATTTTCTTGAACTTTTGAGTCATATTACAAAGACATCTTAACTTTCTGAGTTGTATAGGAAAAATACTACAATATATGATATGATATTTTTTTCACATATAAGCCTACCGACCGGCCAACCTTGGACATTTTTAAGTAGCATCAGCTGAAACACACTGTTACATTTTATTAACATTTGATTATGTTTCAACACATACAGTTGTGTTCAAAATTATTCAACCCCCCAATGCTGTTAAGGGTTTTAGGGAATTTAGTGTACATTTGTAATTGTATTCAGAATGAAATCCTACAATGACTTCTTAACCTCTTAAACCCTAAGGACCCAGTCCCGGGTACAAAATTTCGTATTTTGACTCAATATAAAGTATTCTTTTAATCTTTAATGGTCCGTCATGGACCCCAGTAACACATATGAGATACTGTTTGAAAGCTTAGAGTCTCTACTTTCTGCAGATATGCATCACTTTGAGAAATCTTTTACTGTAAGAAAGTTATTTACACTTAATTTACACTATCACCCCCCCCCCCATAATTTTGTATATAATTTAATATTCACATATTTCATATTTTTCAAATATGACAAACATGGGCAAGTCTTATATCAAATGAAAGCTCTCATTCTCAGGAATAAGGCTACAGCGTTATTTTTGCTCTATTATAGCAAACACACAACACATATCAACACATATCCAACAATTGTCGAATGAATAATAAGGTAAAAAATGGTCTTTTGTAAACGTATGTGAAAATTGAGTGTGGACTGCCTCAGATAGCACAGATAGCCACAAATGATACACCATCTTTTCTCTTAGGTCCTACTCTAAAGAATGAGTCCATTCACAGCATTTTCTTTGGTTGTGTGTATGAATAATCCCTTGCTATTTATTATATGTGCAAAACAAAAAATTAATATTTATATGAAAAATGTATTTTCGCACACTTCAGTAAAATAAGAATAACTTTTGAATGCGACATGCTAAAGAGTTCATTCTTTTTTTGGGTGTTTACTGTCTGCTGCTGGTAACAACCAGAACTGTCTGCAGTCTGCTAGAGCACACAGAACCAGAGTTATACACTATCAAATGCAGTATTTACAACATAAAAAAGAAAATTTGGTGTTTCATCGTATGAAAAACAACATAAATAACACTATTTGTCACAAACAGCAGCTTTTTATGTAACTTCAAAGGGTTTTCTTTAAAATGATATAAAGAAATTGCATTTATTCCACTGTATGTGGTTATGGGAGCACTTCAAATATTTTTAGGTGGAAATTAAATACAAAAGGGTATTATTCCTCCCATCAGTTGGAGTAAAATAACTTTTGTATACATTATGATAGAGAAAAAATTCCTTTTTCCTCTTTAAGCTGGCAATGGCTGGAATCAAACAAAACTGTCTGCAGGGAGCTGAGACACTCAGGGCCAGAGTTATACACTTTCAAATAAAAACTTTAGAAAAAAACCATCAAAAAGCGCCTATTTATTTTTGTGTTTATTAGAGGACTGACAACACATACAACCATGTTTAGCACTTTTAACAGTGTTTTATGTTATTTTAAAGGGTTTCCTGTAAAATGATACCAAACATTTGTATGTAAACCTCTGCATGTGGGTATGGGAAGCTTTTGAAATTGGGTAGGCCAAATCCAGGCGAAAATCCCCAAAATAGCTTCAGAACCATATGCAACTAAAATGACATCAATTGGTTTTGTAATATAGTAGTAAATGTTTCTTTTGTGAATTCTTCATTGACACAATTATTCAACCCCTTAAAGAACTACCACTCTGAAGAACAGAGGTTCATTGAAGTGTTTTCAATCAGGTATTGAAAACACCTGTGGATGTCAGGGAACAGCAATAAAGCCTAATAAGCACCAATTAGGCAGCTTTAAAATGACTGTGATACTCAACTCCTTCTAAACATTTACTGGTGTGGTTACAAACATGGTGAAGTCAAAAGAATGGTCCAGGAAGACAAGAGAAGAGGTGATTAATCTTCACAGGAAGGGCAATGGCTATAAGAAGATTGCAAAGATGTTAAACATACCAAGAGACACCATAGGAAGCATCATTCGCAAATTCAAGGCAAAGGGCACTGTTGAAACGCTTCCTGGTCGTGGCAGAAAAAAGATGCTAACTGCGACTGCTGTGCGCTATCTGAAGCGTAGAGTGGAAAAAAGTCCCCGTGTGACTGCTGAGGAACTGAGAAAAGATTTGTCAGATGTGGGTACTGAAGTTTCTGCTCAGACAATACGGCGCACCCTGTGTACTGAAGGCCTCCATGCCAGAACTCCCAGGCGCACCCCCTTGCTGTCTCCAAAGAATAAGAAGAGTCGACTGCAGTATGCCAAAAGTCATGTGGACAAACCACAGAAGTTTTGGGATAGTGTTCTGTGGACTGATGAAACAAAATTAGAACTGTTTGGGCCCATGGATCAACGCTATGTTTGGAGGAGGAAAAACAAGGCCTATGAAGAAAAGAACACCTTGCCTACTGTGAAGCATGGTGGGGGGTCAATCATGCTTTGGGGCTGTTTTGCTTCTGCAGGTACAGGGAAACTTCAGCGTGTGCAAGGTACCATGAATTCTCTTCAGTACCAGGAGATATTGGATGACAATGTGTTGCAGTCCGTCACAAACCTGAGGCTTGGGAGACGTTGGACCTTTCAACAGGACAATGATCCCAAGCATACCTCCAAATCCACTAGAGCATGGTTGCAGAAAAAAGGCTGGAAATTTTGAAGTGGCCATCGCAGTCACCAGACTTAAGTCCGATAGAGAACCTCTGGTGGGACTTAAAGAAAGCAGTTGCAGTGCGCAAGCCTAAGAATGTGACTGAACTGGAGGCTTTTGCCCATGATGAATGGGCGATACCCGTAGATCGCTGCAAGACACTTGTGTCAAGCTATGCTTCACGTTTAAAAGCTGTTTTAACTGTAAAAGGATGTTGTACTAAGTACTAAGATTGAATGTCACTTGGGGGTTGAATAAAACTGATAATGATGTGAGCACAGAAAAGACATTTGTGGTTATTTCATTATAAATGTTATGCTATATTTGTCTGACCTACACATGCCTCTTTGATGTAATTGTAAGCAGGATGACTGAATGATCAAAATCAATGTCAAACCGGCCAAAACAATCAATTTCAGTTGGGGTTGAATAATTTTGAACACAACTGTACATGCTTTTCCAACCTTTTGTCCTGACACGTGTGAACTGAAGAAGCAATGGATCAAACTGATAGCCTATTACACATTTCTGCTTTTCATAATGCATCATAACTCAACACTTGTCAGACAATTATCTCAATATGATCACATTATGATAGAAGAATTAGAATCAAAATGTGCTGTTCCAGTTGGTAAATTGTGTATGCTGAATATAAATATATTTGTCTTTGGCTCAATACTGCATACTATCTATCTATAGTTATTTGATTCTTTGGTCTTCTGGTGTATTAAAATGCATATGTAGAAGGAAAATAAAATTTATGCATGAACCAAATTACGACCTCAGTGTGGGTATTTGACAGATGTATAAGTTAAAATGATGCAATGTATTTAAAACAAAACGAGCCGTTTACAATATGAACAAAAACGTTAATCGTTTCATAAGGACATGTCCCTTTAAAATTACCAGGCAACAACGCGTCTTTTCATTGGTTGCAACACATGGTCCAAATACTGTGCACGTTTTCAAGACAACGACCATATCATATCATTTAAACAGGTTTTATCTCACAGAATAAACATGAACTTCAAAGAAGCGTGTGCGAAATTATTGGACCAGAACAGGAAAATCGCGCTTTTTGCCGCAGGCACATCTGTGGCATTGCTTGGACTCGCGATTGGGTATCGATACACGCGTAAAGAGAAGAAGTTAATAAAAGTTGGAGTTATTTCTCAGCTGTTGGTTCATCCGATGAAATCTGGTAAAGCTGTGTCGGTGGACACAGCTGAATGTCTGCGAATGGGACTGAAATATGGCGAACTGCAGGATCGGTGAGGTTTCGTAACGTTACGAGAAACTGCAATTGACCGCGTATTTACTTCTGTGTACTTTATTGTTTTATTTAATGTTACAAAGCTCTTACTGTAAATCATGTGCACTGTAAGTACTGTTTAAGCAAATTATTGTTTTGGTGTAGCACGAGGATTGCCATCTGACAAACACTCTACTGTACACGTTGTATTATTATTTTGTAGCCACTGGCTGATCATAACGGAGGAAGGACACATGGTGTCAGCCAGACAACAGCCTCGAGTGGTGCTGGTATCTTTGACCTGTAAAGGTGGGCAACTGTGTCTCAATGGACCTCAGATGGAGGAGTTGAAAGTTCCCCTTCAGCAGCCAAATAATAAGGTTTTGGACTGCAGGTACATTAGTTCTTGCAGTAGCCCGAAATGTATTTGCACACTTGAATTAAACTTAAAAGGCATGAAAGTATTCCATTTTAAATAATAGTAATAAACTTAAAGTTATTAAATTAATCTGCATATGAACTGAGTTTTTCAGCTGAGTTCAATGTATTTTAGTTCATGTCTGTAGAACTCTGCAGGCGCACACAAGTTTATAATCACATGGACCACTAAATTTGACCACCAGAACATGCTTTTTTAGTTTTGAGAGGTGTAGCTGTATGTTTTATTTAAAACCTTACAAAATATCTTTTAAATGTTTATTTGAAGCCTAAAAAGTGTGCTTTTTGTAAAATGCTGTTTCTCTGGGTTTGACAAGCATGTAATACAGTGCCAGTTATACCATTTTTGTGTCTATATACTATAAAGTTGGAAGACTACTGAATATTAACAACTTAAATAAACAATTTTGCTTATGTATAGAGTGTTTAGTGTGGACGTCCAGGGGAGAGACTGCGGGGATGAAGTGTCTGAATGGCTAACCCGATACTTGGCATCAGACAAGACTTTTCGACTGGTTCATTTTGAACCCCATCTAAAAGCTCAGAGGCCTTCAGAGAAAGAGCCTCTTTTTCCCAAGGATGAAAAGGTAATCTAAAAAAAAGGAAATAATTTTTAATATTTAAAACACATTTTCTATTTAACAATGCTGACATCTCAGCAGATGGAGCTAGTGAGTCATTTAAAACTGTATCATTGTAAATCATTAGCAAAATCTTGCTACCCACACAACTTTTTTTTGCGGTGGTGTAGCCAATTTGTCTCATGTCTAATAATGCACAAAACCACTAAATAGTCAAGAAGAGATCATTTAAATTGTTTACTTTTAGTCATTGGCATAATAGGACATATCATGACTCTTCAGGTGGCTTATCCCGATGCTGCTCCTATCATGCTGATGTCCGAGGCTTCAGTTAGGGACCTAAATAGCAGGTTGGATCGTGATGTTACTGTTGCTCAATTTCGTCCCAGCATTGTGGTCAGTGACTGTGAGGCGTTTACTGAGGTATTAGAGTATTAAAAAGTTGACACACACACACACACACACACACACACACACACACACACACACACACACACACACACACACACACACACACACACACACACATTACTAGTACTAGTAATATATAATACTCATTCAAATTTATGTTTGGTTTTAGTGCTACTTTAATATTTTGCGCCACCGATTTAACAAAGTGCTGGAGATGCTGCAGAGATTTTGTTCCATAGTGACATGATAGCATCATGCTGTTAATTACTTAATCAACCAACATTCATTACTATGCCAAATTCCCTTTGCAGTGTCTTCATTTCCTAAGTGCATTGAATTGCTGCCCTGTAACTAGGTGACTAGATATTTGGGTTAAAATTTAACAGGTATACCTAATAAAGTTACCAGATTGTGTGTACAGGTTGTTTTATTACCTAACATGAAATGACAATGACCAATATTTTTTACATTTTCTACATTTGAAATCATCTTGGTTATATTTTTAAGCTGTGTCTTTTGTTGACCAGGACACATGGGATCATATTCAGATCGGCCAGGTAGAGATGAAGAGAGTCATTGGCTGTGGAAGGTAATGTACATGGTTACATGTAGACTATACTCTGTTCTCCAGTGTCATTACTAAAGCAAAACTCTCCAGTAATATTGAATATTTATCTATCTATTTCTTTAACACCAGATGCATTTTAACCACTGTTGACCCAGAGACCGGAGTCATCACTCGTAAAGAGCCACTAAACACGCTGAAAACGTAAGTGTTGGTTAATCAGTTACGTGTCTTTTTGGGTACAAAGATCTTAAAGAGAAAATCATTATACAGCAAAAATGTTGAGATTTCGTGTCTGTGATTGTTGACATCTCATAAAATGTGTCCCCCATTCACATTATCATCTGCTTGATTTTTCCTTTTAGCTATCGACTGACTGATCCTAAACAGAAAACTTCACCAATACTGGGACAGTATTACACAGTCAAGAAAACGGGTGTTCTTCATGTTGGTCAGCCGGTTTATAAGATTACCTATTGAAACCAGGATTGAATGCAGAACTACATAATAAAAGATGGTGAATAATTTATGTGCAAACACATCATAATTTACATGCAGACTTCATTACTGCCATGATTTTTATTAATTATAAAGAAAAATGATTAGGGATGCACGATATATCGTCCGACATATCGTTTTCGGCCGATGACTGCTTATTTTAATATTATCAGTTATCGGTCTGATAGCAAAATTAGGCCGATAAATGAAAGCCGATAAATGATGGATAATTTTGGTTTGTTGAACCACTTCACTTGCTCATTGCTGGCCATGTGAAGTTTTGATTGGTGCTTTCTGTTACATAGCACGAAGATGACACGTGTTGCGGGCTTAAGAATATAAAGAGTTATCGGTATCGGCCAAAATTTCCATATCAGTGCATCCCTAAAAATGATACATTTAGCCATAGATTATTGGAGTTTAATAGATCGAATATCCTAGGGAGATTCCACATTCCATGGTGATTAATTCACTTTATACAGATAATACCTAATAGTTAAAGGGGACATACCATGAAAATCAGACTTTTTCCATGTTTAAGTGCTATAATCGGGTCCCCAGTGCTTCTACCAACCCAGAAAACATGAAAAATAGCAACCCTGTTACTTTGTTTTGGTAAGGCTCTCTCTGCAAGCATGTGAATAAATAGGTCATGCGGATTTCGCTCCCCGCATGACGTAGCTAAGGGATCTTATTATAATGATACCGCCCCTTCAACTGCGCTATCCAACCATGAACGGCCTCACGAGTGCGATAGACAGAGAGAAAGAATGACTGACAGCACGACGCGTTTGTATTCCATCAAACACAAACAGGAGCCTACAATCTTATAACTTGTAGTTTTAATAATCTTTCTAAATATTGAATTAACGTTCTAAAGGATTAACGTTACCTTAGTGCAAGAGAGAGAGAGAGAGAGCGAGTGAGCGAACGAACGAGAGAGAGAGCAACGCGACGGTTCGCTTTCAAGCAAGTTATGTTGTTTAATATGTTTCTCTGAAGTTTATATGAATGAACACGAGGATTAATGCACTGCACAAAACAGAGTGAGTGAACAACGCATATTCACTATCATACACAATAAGTAAATATGTTGTTTAATGTTTCTCTGAAGTTTCAAATGAATGAGGAGTTACAAAATAGATGAGAGACTGACAGAAACGCGAATGTGTTCAATATGTGTACACAATAAACTTAAACATGTAATTTGATCTGTTTCTCTAAAGTTTAAGCATTAAACGTGTTGTTTTATTACAGATCATTTAAATGTGCTCGTGTGGTTTGGTCAAAAAGTAAACTTCTGAGTGTTTGTGGAAGTGTAATTTATTGTAACATGCTGAAAATCATTGTGCCTGTTTAAAACCAGCATGAGAGCTAAAAGTCTTTATTTTTATAGACGGGTTGCACGGCGACGTCACTAACTGGTTGCGCGCGCAACCGAGAGGCAGAAAGAAGAGACGTGCATTGTGTTGTATGCTAGTAGCGGTGTCTGTAAGTCAAAATGCCAAGGAATTGTTGCGTGGAAAATAGTACGAACAGAGTCAGTGCTGGGTGCCTGATGTTAACATACCAGTAGATGCGACTATTACGTTACTAGCATTTTAATTATAACATTATAATTCATACATGTATCACAGTAACACTGCAAAAATAAAGACAGAAAAACAGATCCAACTAAAATCAAGTCTTATTTATATACAAACAATAAAGAACGCTTCAATAATTAAGGTTGTTGCAGTCAGAGCCGGATTAACCCAAAGGCAAACTAGGCACGTGCCTAGGGCCCGATTGGCGGGATGGGGCCCAGACAGAGGGGGAATTTTTTTTTTTTACAAATGTCCCATCTACAATTTCGCCGCTGTCGGGCGGGATCCCCGTATCTCCAAAACCATTATTTTTCAGGAAATTAAAAAAACGCCGTATTTTTTAAGTTATTAAACATTATTTCAATTAAAGACGAGCTTTGTCGGGAGCAGAGAGATACGAACTTATGCTCTCATTGATAAAATGGTACGGACACAGACGTCGCCGCTGCCAGCAGTGTTCAACAAATACTGCGGTCACATTGAGCCTTAAAGACGATGCTTCAATAGTTAACCAAAGCTGACTGTAGTATACATCTTACTAAACTCGATTTTAAAGGTTTACGATCTTTAAGTGATGCAATACAAAACACGATGAGCGGACTGCTGTCTAATAAGTGGAAATGAATCTGCTCGCAAACTTACCTTCGTGGCTCACGGGCTTCCTTCTGCACAGAAGCATTACAGCTATCGAGTTTTAATAAATGTACTTAAACCTAACTATTTTCACTTGTTAGTGCCTAACAAACAGAAGTATTATATTTATTAAACAGCCATTTTATCTCCAATAAATAAAACATTTACTTGTGTTTAACATTCACAAAATAATTTAATGGTGGTATGCAAAACATTCAATTTAAATCAAAATTGAATTCAATAAAAACATTGCTACTTGTGTTTTACATGCACAAAATAATTTAATGGTGGTATCCAAAACATTCAATTTAATTACAGTATTATATAAGATACATTTTAAAACTTCAATGCATGTATGATACGCCTAGTAATACGTAAATATTTAAAATACATCAATAACTGATATCATAGGTTAACACAGATAAAATCATAGTTAAGTCTTTCTTTATTAAGCGCATTACTGAGTGTATTTGTGTTTGTGAGTTTATGACTGTTGTTGTCTGAGGTGGTGACTCGGATGGGGACGCCAGCCATCAGAATGGTTGATTTTCAAGTTCATAGTTCTAATCTGTACCTGACAGAGTTCCTTTAAGGACACAGACATGGTTGCTGCAAAAAATAAATAAATAAAGGACAAACGATCATTTCCCTACGTTATATAAGGCATGTTTGCGTATAATAACGAGGCAAAAAAAAAACAGTTCCTTGCATAATAATTCATGACTGCAATGGCAGAACTAGCGGGGTCAAGATTTTTTTTCTTTAAGCCCCACAAAAATCACGTTAGATACCAAACATGATAACAAAACCAATGGATAGTGGCTAACTAAGTCAAATGCAAGCAATATGTGCTTAAAATTCACTTCACAAACGTGAATAGCGTAAAGAAAAATCTAGCAGCCTCAGAAACGATACATTAGACTTTAGCACTACCATTACTTCGAGATAAAACTGTTATACATAATATAAAAACTGTTATTATATAATTCATATAACTGAAACATAAATAACCAGTGTTTTGAGGACATTTACCTCAGTGGACGTGTTGCTCGACGAGGATTTCGTTGCGATTCTCAATCTTGAAGAGAAATATGCAGCGAAGCTCTCCCGCGGATTACTGACACCTATTGGTTATTTACTGATACTACTGCCTTAACAATGACACTCCCAATGGATAAGGTGAGGATAATTTAATAGCATTTAATAGAGCCGTGTAATGACGTATAAATAATAAATTTAGCAAAAAATTGTCTGATAGACTGGTTAATATACAACACATGACTTAATTTGGTATACAAACAACCAATTTGTAAGCAAAGACTAGGCTATGTAAAATGTGAATTCACTTTTATAAGTAACTTTGGTAAGTTTCAGATTTCAATTCATAAATAACCTCGATGGGGGGGCCCAAAAAATGCAGCCTGCCTAGTGTAGTCCATTTATTTAATCCGGCTCTGGTTGCAGTAGCGGATCAGCTCACCAATCGGGCTTTCTGCCTCCTGGATGCGCGCGCATCCTGCAATGTTTGTAAACTTGCAACCCCTCTATTCTACAATGTTTCCCATCTGCTGATAAACATGTATTTAGTATGCACAAAACAGATAATTGACTTTTTAAACATGTTCAAATATATAATGCTTAACATTGCTCACTAACTTCTTTCGTGAGAGAATCTCCCTCGATGCTCTGTCTACAGCGCCAGCGCTTGAGACTCCGCCCACCTGAGCAGCCCGTTTGGATTTAAAGGGATAAACACAAAAACGGTGCATTTTTGCTCAGCCCCATAAAGTGCCTATTTTAACATGCCACAATAAATTACCTATATGGTATTTTGAGCTAAAACTTCACATATGTACTCAAGGGACATCAAAGATTTATTTAATATCTTAAAAACGTCTTCTGGAATGTCCCCTTTAATACATAACATTTCACATTTATGAAGCGAGAATCTCAAATTTATGAGCCTAAATCAAATCAGTATCTTTCAGTATTAATATTCAAGGCATAGTTCACCCAAAAATATAAATTTTTCTTACTTGAACACAAATAAATATTTTGATAAATGATGGTAAGCACACACCTGATTGTAACCATTGACTTCCATAGTAGAAAATAAAAATGATGGAATTCAATCGGTGCTATGAACTGTGTGCTTACCATCATTTATCAAAATACCTTCTTCATTTATTACAATGCTTCCAAAATATTTTTCCCTACTATGGGAGTCGATGGTGACAATCAGCTGTGTGCTTACCAATATTTATCAAAATATCTTCTTTTGTGTTCATCAAAATAAAACAAATTCATACATATAGGTTTAGAACAACATGAGGGGGAGTAAATTATGAGATAATTTTTGGGTGAACTATCCCTTTAAAGAGTAACTAAACCCTTATCCAACTTTTTTTAGTTACTGATCTGTAAGAATGATGGTTAATTAGTGCTGTTCATTGATTTTAGTAAGTTTTTTGACATTTGGATATAAAGTGTTTCAATGCTGCAATATATGGTGTAAAAACGTCTTAGTGCTGCCCTCTTCAGGTTGAACGGTGGCTACTGCAGTTGAATTTTCCTATTGGATGTTGGGTCCAAAAAATGACTCATGACGTAAGCAGGTTTAAGCTTACCACGCCCTTGTTAGGATCTCACCACACACTTGTTACGAGCTTAGTTCGTCCCCTCTATCTCTGTTGGGATCTGCCCACTTTTCTTGCATTTTTCAAATATTGCCAGTGGGTGGAGTCAGGCTCTGACCAGGGGTTTAGTTACGCTTTAAGTGTTTTGGGCATTCCACAAATTTCCAGTGTAGTCGTAAAATTATGCTACTAAGACATTGTAACCATTTTTGTATGTTTATACTCCGTATTGCATATTGGCATCTGTGTAATTTCATGTTACAACATCTGGATTTCAATACAGTTTCTGTTGAAAGGACTTCGGTGACATAAACAGTTGGGTCCTTTGTTTTATCTTTTATACTATTAGTACATCTAAAACCCCTAGATTAGAAATATGGTAAACACCTACTATAAGCATGCCATCTTAGATAAGTAAAATCAACTTGAGTGTTAACAGAAACATATTTTTACATTACACAACAAGTTTGAAAGACAGTGAGAACCAACTCCAAATGAATTGACCTCTAAAACAAAGCATTTTTTTTTTTACATTTTTACATAATCCTTTCAACTTAAAATAAAACTGGTGACTGTAGTTTCAGATAATCGAATCACTTAAAATTACGGTGCTATTGTTGTAATAAAATTTGACACTATTTTCATTATTTTGAAAATATTTTCATAGTTGAGATGACAAACATCATGAAGTTATTAAAAAAAACATTATAATCAGGCATTGAAAAGTGTACTGTACCAATTTAAAAGATCTCAGCCATTGGAATCACTTTGGGGTGTTATTATGATTAGGTAGATTATACTTTACTCATTTGTTTATGATGCCAACACACTAAATGCAAAACTGTGCAAGCTCTTTGAAAACATCCAGTAGGTGGAGCCATTTCAATAACTTGAATGCACTTTAAAAATGGATGTAATAAGAAACAACACAATTATGCATTGTCCCAAACTAGACACATCTCTCCGTTTTTATTGAAACAACACATTTTGTGTTACTTTGAACACAACCTGTGTTGTCACTTTTATTTTTTAAAACACAAAATTAACACAAAATGACACTGTGTTAAATAGCATTACGCACAAAAAAAATGAACACATACGTTTTTAGAGTGTTTATTTTTAAGGTTATACATCCTTATTTAAGGAAGCAAAACATTTTCCCTTCAGCATTCCTTCATGTGCATTGCAGTTAGAGGCTGTCTGTGTTGACAGACCAATGAGTCTTCAACTAGCACCTATAGCTGTCTAAGGTATATTTATAGGGATAGTTCCCCAAAAAACGAAAATTCTGTCATCATTTACTCACCCTCATGTTGTTCTAAACTTGTATGAGTTTCTTTATTCTGTTGAGCACAAAAGGGATATACTTTGGTGTACCATATTTTTTTTACGATATAAGGGTGCAGTCAACTGTGTGAATTACCATCATTTATAAAAATTCCTTCTTCAAGCAGGTTTAAAATAACATGACGGTAAGTAAATGAAGAAATAATTTTTATCTTGGGTGAAATATCCCTTTAACTGTTTGTTTTAATAATAATAAAAAGTCCAGGGTTTTCCAGGAAATAAAAAGGTCAAATAATGGAAGTAATGTAAAAATAGTTTAGCCTATTTCTCATTCTTTTCATGTTTATATGATTTTGTAACCACAGACATTTTTATGTTTTTGGGGGTTTCTTTTAGGTGATTCTTCTTTATATTTGCTACTTGTGTGTACCATTATTAAAATATAAAAAAATACATCATCATAATTAATAATAATGATTGAAATAAGCATTAAGCATTCCAATAATGACTGTAACAGAACTGGATAAATTTATCTTTGATTCATTTAAAAATTCATTTATTGCAGTTCATTTTCTTACTGCCATCTTTGCTTTAAAACAAAAAAAATTGCTAGTTACCCGCAAAATCATACTAAATAGGTCAGTATATAAATAAAGAAAAAAATATATAAAAAAAAAAATATCAAATTAAGTTACGGAACTAACATTTTATTTTAGCCAAAAAGTTTTAATGGCCGCAGAACCAAAGAGCCCACAGATAAAAAACAATGCTAATTCTGTCCATTTTCCCATGAAGTGTCTTCAGGACAAACAAAACCTCATTGGTTAGATGGCTTTTGTCAGCATGTTTGTCACTCATTCAGTAAACATTCCACATGGGTCTCCTCCTATGGTTTTCACTCGCAACGGAAGTTCATTTTCTTCCTAATGCACTAGCACATCCACATGAAATATCTCACCAAGTTGACAACTGTAAAGCTCACCATTTTGATTGGCAGGGTAACGTTTATCATGTTTTGGCTTTAATCAGTTTTTGAAGCACTTACCTATTCTTTCTTGAATGGTGTTCTGTTACGTGAATTATTATTATTTTATTCAAATATTTTTAGGTGTTGGCTATTAACCAAGTAGATAAGTTTGAATCAAAGTTCCTTTAAAAACGTAATTTGGCACCAACAGTACATGCACTTCAACAGACAATGACCATACAGACACTAATCAATCATTTTACAGTTCGAGTAATATCTCTAAGTATTTTTTTTTGTAAATGGAATACGCCATGCATCCAATTACTTACCATTTAGTTTGTCCAATAGAAGTTAGAACCACTATTTTGTAGCCCAGAAAATACATCTTTAAGAATTAAATGTTTGTTCTTGGACTGTGGAAATGGTCCACATCATTGGCTGTGACTCTGTAATTAGTGTTTAAGACCAGTGTAAAAGACACGATGACAAGCATCTGCTAAATGGCAAATAATTACAGACAAAAATCCAGAAAAAGTAATTACAGAGACATCATACGATTAGGTCTCGTGTAAAGTTTTTTATTCTTTACATTCTTTGAAGCTCTGTGTTGAAAAGATTTAAATGGATGAAGAGCACAAGCGTGACTTACAGGTCCTTATGTAGGATGTTTTGTATGGGTTATCACACTTAGGCCTGGTTTCACAGACAGGGCTTAGATTAAGCCAAAAGTAAGCCTTAGTTAAATTAGGACATTTATAATTGTGCACTAGAAAAAGCATTACTGGTATTTCAGTTAAAGTCTTTTCATGCTCAAACATCCATTTTAATCTGGATGTATATTCTGAAGCTTAAGATTAAAGTCATGGAGGACACTGTCAGGGAAAATAAAAAACTTGACCTTTTTTGTCACTGGGGTGGTATACTCTAAAAATGCTGGGTAGTTTGGGTTGAAACAACCCAGCATGGGTTAAATTACAAACTAGCAGGCTGGGCTCTTCCCTTTTTGACCCAATGCTGGGTTGAAAATAGCGTTTTTTGGTGTGCTCCCCTCAAAGGTTGCTTTTGTACAATACAACACATTAAAATGCTATACCTTTTGGCTACAATATTATACCTTATTACACGGCTCTCTGGAATGCTTGATTCTGATTGGTCAGTTGAGACATTTGCAGGTTCGTTCTTTTCAAATAATAACCGCTCCAAAATAATAACGCATAGCCGGACTACTTGCACGAGTAAAATCGCTCCGCGCCAATAAAGATCAATAAAGATTACTGTCTGTTTGGCGCCATCTTGTGACAAACACTCGACAACCACGACAAGAGACAGACAGCTTACTGAGACTGAACTTGACAAAATAGAGCATGACAGCTACGAAGCCAACACACAAAAAAATACAGAATGGGCATTAAAACTTCTCAAAGACTGGCTAAAAGAGAAAAAATGGAGACAAGTATGAAACAGAGGATCTTAATAAGGTATTACGATCATTTTATGCATCTGTGCAAAGTTTCGCGGAAGGATAAAAATGTTAATTTAAAACTAATATGCCAATAAAATGTTTCAAATTCATATTCATGTCCAGTTTTTTTTCTTAGGTGGCAAGTAGCCGTGTAATAAGCGGGATAATGTAGAGGCAGCCGGTAGTTATTGGGAAATAAGCCCCTTCAGTGTGATACAAGACCCTCCGCTTCGCGTCGGGTCCTGATCACACTGTCGGGGCTTATTTCCCAATAACTACCGGCTGCCTCTACATTATCCCTTACTTAAAGTATCTATTGTAAGGACATATAAGGTACCAGTTAAATGTAAGAGGGACAAAACATTTAACTGTACCTTTAAAGGTACACTATAGCTCTTAATGTATATTAATTTTGTATACCTGTTAGAAACGAAACCTTTAGTACCACCCCAGTGACAGAAAGGTATAGTTTTGTACTTTTCTTTGACAGTGTAGATCCGCCCTGTCTGTAAACCTATAGGGCTAAAAGTTACTGTATGTTTAAGCGCAGCTTAAGGCAAAAAAAAGCATTTAAGAGTGTTCTCCATGTTGTTTTCTATAGGATAACCCCAAACCTGGTTACACAGTCTTATACTGTATAACAATAAAACTTTGTAGATTAATATACCAAAATTGTCAATGTGATATACAAATTAAATTTGAATTTGCATTTTGTCTCCTTGAAATTATATTATTTTGTCAAAATGTAGTTATTCACATATTCTTTTTCTGTGACACCTAAGTTACACTATGTGATGTTTTTTCCAGGTACATTATTTAGAAAACAAAATGGTTCTATCAACAAAGTTAAACTCTAACTGAGCCCAATAAGCACTTTGAATGCACACATGGGAACTAATCAGGATCAGCTTTCTTTATCATGTCACCCGACAGCAGTTTATAAAACTAAATAATGCTAATGCTAAGAGGTGGACAGTAACAAAGTACATTTACTTGAGTATTATTTTTTTCTGGAAACTTATTTTAACTTCACTACATTTTGAATATTTTACTTTTTACTCCACTACAGTTCTATGGAAAGTCGATAGTTGTTAATACGTAGCAGCTTTAAAAGTCAGTGGATGATTTTTGTTCTCTGAAGCGTGTTATTTGTAAAGGTGATAGACAGCCACTTAGTAATCTCTTGTAGGGTCATATATTGTGAAGTTTAATGGTTTCTGAGTATTTTTTTAATCAGTTGATAAAATGTTAAAAGACGGCTCCACTCTGCACAGTGCGCACCCACGGCCATACTTACGAAGCATGTTTCAGTTTACTGAAAAGATTAAATATTTCATTTTGAATGTTTTTTTTTTGTTTGACTAAACTAAATTATAGAATTCAAAAATTTGTGGTCCAAATTGCGAAAGCTTAACGTTAAAGTACATGGTGTGGGGTGTTTGTCACCTTTCGGCAAACTTCACCTTTTGGTTTCAAAATAGGTCATTATTGTGTTTTTGTTGTTAGCATTATTTCCGCAGGATGTCAGCTACCGTAATTTTCATTCCAAACACAACTTGTAAAACATTACTAGTAATTTTCTGTCATGACCCTAAGTGTATAGGTTGCTTCAAGACATAAGTTACTTTAAAGGCAGGTTGCATGAGCTCTGAAAGCCAATGTTAACATTTGAAATCACCTAAACAAACACGCCTACCCCACTGGAATCTGGACCTTCTTTTAATAGACCTTTCCCACACATACGTAACCCAGGTAACAATGTCTGCTAGTAGACACGCCCCTTACTGCTGATTGGCTACACGTGTGTTTTGGTACTCGGCATAGAGAGAGAGCGCAGTTATGCAAATTTGAAAACCACGCCCACCGGGGGGGAAAGCAATCCAACCGTTTACTTTGACTTTGTATTGTGAGAGGCCGCGTCCTTGTCATTTCTGGCTTATAACAGAAAACTGAATAATGCCTAAAAGCTGCCGTGTGACAATATGTACAGCTAACAAGCCAAAGAACCCAGAAATAAGTTTTTATAAGCTGTCGAGCCGTAAAACCAAGTCTTTAAGGAGAATAAAGTGGATTGCCGACTACGTTTCCCCCTAGTGGACGCAGTTCTACTAATAGAAGTACTATGAAAAGTTGCCTGTATCCATTTTTGTGTCTTTAAACGCTCGTTTTTTTGGGGTCGACAGCTTATAAAAACTTATTTACAGATTAAACTTAAAAACAGAATAATACATAAAAGCTGCTGTGTGACAAGGTGTACATCTAACAAGCAAAAAAAAAAAAAAAATACGTTTTTATAAGCTGTCGACTTAAAAAAAAACGAGCGTTTAAAGACACAGAAATGGAAACAGGCAACTTTTCATAGTACTCCTATTAGTAAAACTACGTCCAATAGGGGGAAACGTAGTCGGCGATCCACTTTATTCTCCTTAAAGGCTGGGTTTTACGGCTCGACAGCTTATAAAAACTTATTTCTGGGTTCTTTGGCTTGTTAGCTGTACATATTGTCACACAGCAGCTTTTAGGCATTATTCAGTTTTTTGTTATAAGCTAGAAATGACAAAGAGGCGTCCTCTCACAATACAAAGTCAATGGAGACGGTTGGATTGCTTTCCCCCCGGTAGGCGTGGTTTTCAGGTTATGACGCGCTGCGCTCTGTCTCTGGGACTCCCTTTTACAAAGTGTTTTACAAAAATCATGCACCCCACCTTTAATTATCACATACAACGCGAGAGTAATCAAATACTAGTACATTTTTAGAATCAAAACTTACATTAACTAATAAAGACAAATAAATGCTGAAAACTATACTGCACATTGTTCATTCAAGTTAATACATTAACTAATGTTAACAAATTCAAACTTATTGAAAGTGACTGCATTGACTGGGATGACGTGACATGTTTGCGAAGTTTGATTTTTTTCAAACTTACAGCGTGCCTCTCCCTCACACTGTAAACAAAGACCGGGCGCACAAAACAAATAAACGGGTCATTCTACCTTTTGTCTTCCTCCACTGCACTTCTTTCACTGACCTCTTGACCCATGAAAAACTTGATGCTGATGCATTGTTTCAAAATAAAAGTGCTTTGGGAGGATAACACCAATGACACAAATTTGGGGGACAAATATTTATTTGATATTATTCATATTAATAGTGTATTTTTACCATTTCAGTGTTGTAGTAAATTCATACAGGGTTAAAGGTACATGTAAATTAGATTTGTTTTATAAAAACATGGTTTTAAATAATAAGTACACAGTTCAACTTCCATGTATGATCAAAGGGACAGGGCAATTTTCAGGACCAGACATTTAAAAAAAGTTTTAAAAAAGGGGAAAAAAGAAAAAGAAACTCATCATTTTAAGGACAGTCTATATTTATTAAATAAATATCATTATGGGATTATTGGGTCAAATTAAATGATTAAGGGGTCTGCAAAAGCAAGGGACAAGCATTTCCAACTTTTTTTGTAGAATGACCCAAACAAACAATAAAACAGTTGGGCCGCACCAGATAACAAGTCAGCCACGTCACTGGAGTCACATGACTTTAGTCTCGTGCATGCGCTTCACCACAGAGGCGGAAGAGAAGAAAGTGCTGAATAAAGTTGTAATTTTTGTTATTTTTGGACCAAAATGTATTTACTCAAGTAAAAATCTGTCTTTACAACTTGTATAATTTCCAATATTTGAGCTGGCGGATCTGTTCTTTTACTCAAATAATGAAGTTATGTACTTTGTCCACATTTGAATGCTACGCAATGCAATGTTTAAAAGACTATTGACTAAAATGGACTATTTTATTAAAGATTTTCTCAAATACAGCAGTCTGAATTCCAGGCAATTTCAGTTATTTTTTGTTTTCGGTTTTGCTGAGGAGTTTATTTTCGTAGTTAGAGATCACACTAGCCAGCAACACTAGCTTCCTAATTACTTACATTAAGATAAGATTTAGGTTTTGTGGTACATTTGCTTGTTTTAGTCATGTAATTGTCATACAAGGAGATTATACTTTAACCTTGATCCATCCTGTGTTCTTGAATTTATTAAACTTTGTGAAACATCTTTTTTGCAGTTTTTAGTCTTAAAATGTCTTCAGTTTTACAGTATTAACCATTAAAAGTCACAAACTAATACTAATTTGATGTTTTAAAATGAAATTGCATGCAAACTGCATTTCTTGAAAATAATTGATTCATTTGACATTTTGCGAGCTTAACATTCTAGGCAGAAAATGATGTTTTAGAATGAAAAGGTTCTGTCTGCATTACACCTGTATTCCAAAAATCTCTATTTACAAATGTAAGAAAATTTTGATATTGTTCATTTAGAATACATTTAGGGTCTCTGTCATTTTGATGTACAAAGACAAAACATTGATATACAAAAATTCTTTTTCCCAATATAATATTTGCTATATGAAATTTTGAAACATTTAAGCTCAAAGAGTCAAAACTCAGGATGCAAATAGAAACTTATAATTCCAAGGAGTAGTGATTTGGACAAAGTTTGAACCATGTTAGAGCAGGAGAATGTCGTGCAAGTTCTTTAATTCAGTGGTTCTCAAACTGGGGGCCGCGAGATGGTGCCAGGGGGGCCCCAGCTTTATGACATTTTATAAAATAAATTAATTTATCATGAATTCTGTGGAATTAAACCTAAAAAAAAATAAGGCTACTAACCAACAGCACTACTTTGTATCATTCAATATGTTTTAGAACAGTTTTTTGTCAAAAAAATTTCTTTGGGGGGCCGCGAAGGAATGCGTACACAAGGGGGGCCGCACGCTGAAAAAGTTTGAGAACCACTGCTTTAATTTGTCAAGCAGCCCATTGGACAGTGCTATGAGAATCTGCCCCCTAGACTGAGCCAGACATGGAAGTTGTTACATCCTCTCACTTACCATTTTGCCTGTGACAAAGGTACTTATTTGTACTTCATTGCCCTTAGTTGCTACAGGGTTATTGAATTGGCAGTCAATGTTGACATCTCTGACATAAGCGGAGTGTAAGGTTACAATCTAGTAATTGAAAAGTTCTACTTATCACACAGCAAATGTACAACAAACAACTTAGACCATGTGCAGTATATTTGATTTACCTTTTATAAGAATGACATAAAAATTACTAGACAAACTCTGCTAACTCGGACACGTTTTAACTTGTTAACTGTTGACTATATATGATTGTACTAAAACCCTAAACAGGGAATCTAGTACAGAACCATTCAGGAAAATATTTTCATACATGCTTCAGGCACTGAATTGCTCAGTACGTGCTCTTGACTCTCTTTCCAATCTGGGGGCCCCTGTCAAACTACAAAGATCCCTTGCACAGGATTTGAAATGTAAGCGAATACCTCAGTGATGTCTT